>NW_022145600.1:33903894-34243894 GCF_000002235.5 Strongylocentrotus purpuratus
ACAGTTGATTAGGTAGTATATATTTGTACTATGAATTTTTGTTTTATTGAAGAAAACTGAATTAAACATTGTTTCGAACTTACGTTGAATAGTTTATTGAAGGGGCCGTTTGACACTTATACGCTACGAACCCCAACCCCGGACGCTTACGAGACCACTGCTCTACCACTGAGCCATACTTTATTATGAAGTACATGTATAATGGAAAGCGACAAAGCTATTTTAATTTAGATGTCAGATATAATATAATCTAGCTTGAAAAAAATATTAAAAAATCTTCTTAAAGATACTATATGTCCCATTTGCAGCCAACATCGAATTCTGTAGAACTTTGCAGGAATTTTGAATATGTCATGTATGTCCTATCTGTGAAATTTAAACATTAGCAGTGTTCTAGTATTCAAATTATGCAAGGAAACCCGTTTACCTTCCAGACTTCACTGTCAGACACTATTGAGTGACTAACTGACAACTTTTTTCTTTGGTAATAACATACATAAAATGAGGTGTAACAGGTACATGAACATTTGTCTACATCAATAACCCACTTCTTGTAATGGCCAAAATTAAATTGATTGAATCTTTGTGCAGCACAAAACGTACGACCATTCGGTACAATGGTCTAAGAATCAGACTATTACTTAGGTAATTGCAATCACTTAAGCCGTTGGAATTTACATTTTCATTAGTTGGCCTGCAAATGGGACGAAGTACCTCTAATATACAACCCTATTAAGTTCAACCAGGGGCGTACGCAGGCGGGGCGGGGGGGGGTTTGGGGGTTCAAACCCCCCCTTCGGTATTTTTATGTGTGTAAACCCCCCTAAAAAAACCTAAACCCCCCCCCCCCCCCCTTTGGATTTTTTTTTTTTTTTTTTTTAAATTTTAATTATAAAAAAAAAAAAAAAAAAAAATATGCCCACGGCTAACCTAAAAAAGTGACCTTACCCCCCCCCCCCAAACGAAGAAAAATGTCAAATTTTCAAATTTCGAGACCAAAAAAAAAAAAAAAAGTGTCCGCTCACCCCCCCCCCCCCCCCCCCCCTTTTTTGGACTCCAAAAAAAAAATAAAGTGTCCGCTTACCCCCCCCCCCCCCCCCCCCCCCACTTAGCGACTTTTCGGCCGGCGCGATTTATCGGGAGCAAAATATTTTAGGCCCGATTTTAACCCCCCCCCCTTGAAAAATCCTGCGTACGCCCCTGAGTTCAACGATAAAAAGAGGGCTCTATCAAGTCCATATAGGAAAAATGGTCTGAAAGCAAATGCAAAACCAGAACAAAATGATGAAATTTCTATTATACTTTTGTGGCAACGTAAACGGTTATTTGGCTTTGAAAAAAAAATGGATGGACTAATTAGGTGACCAGGTGAATTGCTCCTTAATACGAGCATGCAATTATATATGGAAGTGCGTTTAACTAGGCGCGATCTTACGGACTGCAGTAATGAATGCCAATTTCACCTGATTAACATATTAATTTAAGTTAATAAAACAACATAATCTATCAGGTCTGCTGTTTAATAAACGAGAACGGAAGCGTTCTTTTGTGTGTTACAGACAGTGCATACGAATCCATTATAAACTTAATTAAAACAAAAAAAATGTTTCTGATGAGTTACACATTCGATCTCTGTCCTTTGCCTAGTAATACGGCATCAAGTGGCATAGCGTGGGTCGAGATATTGAAGGGGGCATTGGCATCATAGAGCGGGGGAGGGTGCACCCAACTCGGTGGATCAAGAGCAATGTGAGGTCATTAATCGTAATGATGGGCGTTTGGTGGGTTGTTCGACTCTTTACTCGTTTCCCTCTCCTTTCTCTTGTTTCCTTTCCCCCTTCTTTCTCACCCTTCTTTTCTCTTCTGCCTTTCTACTAAGGGGGCACGTGTCCCCTGTTCCACCCTGTAGGTACTCCACTCAGGCTCTGTTCTAGACGAAAATACCCTTTTTGTGGGGGTGGTTGTAGACCCCACAAATGTAAAATTCCACTACAAAATTTATGAAGTTACCACAAATGACAAATGTGAAAACATTTCACCCACAAGTGCACAAACAAACACAAATGTAATAACTGGTCAACCGCAAATGTAAATAAAAAAACGACAAGTGTAAAAACATTTCGCCTACAAAATTAATGTAAAAGTAAATTTTTGTCACAAATGGCATCATATGTCAACTGCTCAAGTAATAACCCATTGCTTTTGTAATAGTAATACTAATTTCTATATTTTTTGTTTATTCTTTCAAATGATATATAAGACAACAAAAAAGATCAATAAATGACGCACAACTGATAACAGACAATCTGAATTGACTGTGTCGGAAACCCAAATATGGTGCATCATTTGTCAATTCGAATTGAATGTAAGGCACACCTCCGTCACTTGTTTTGGTTGTATTTTTTTTCTGTGGGGGGGGGGGGGGGTTGGGTTGGCATAGGTTTAACTCTAAAAATGAAACAAGAATTTACAAGGCTAGGGATTAAGGGGATTTGATGGTTCAGGCGTATTCGTTTTGGTTTCTGTCACCCTCTCTCTGTCCCTTTCTTTCTTTTCTGGCTTTTTTTTAGCCATCGGATGGGACACGAACCCTTGTGTCCACTGTTACTACCGATATCCGTACATCACTGTTTTGTACATGTGTGTATGTATTAGACCTTGGGGTATTCACTTTTCTTATCCATGTTTTTCCCCCTGTTTTATTTCTGTCACAAGCCTGCCGCTCAAACCCTTGTCTTCATGGAGGCACTTGTAAGGAGACGGACGCAGGATTTACTTGTCTCTGCTTAGGTGGCTACCGTGGTGAAAGATGTGCAGAAGGTAAGTGAGACAAAGGGACGTGCATGTTTTTTTTCTTTGAATGGGGGGTAGGGGGACCCTGGTAAAGCCAGGTAATCTTGATGAGAGCGAGCATGGCAAGACAAGAGGGGTAGCATGGTTTTTGTCTCGCCTGCGTAGCAAAAAGCAAGACATATGCGCCGTCTGCAAACTTAGAATTTGTTGCGGCATCAACATCAAGATTTAGAATATTTAGCATAATTTCAAAAGTATACATTCCTATTCCATGAAACTAGAACATAAGGGTTATCAAGTATCGTCAATTATGTGATTAGTTTTTTAGGAGTCAAGGTCAAGTGTCATTTCAGGTCTGTAAACTTAGACTTTGTTGCGGCATCAACATCAAGATTTAGAATATTTAGCATAATTTCAAAAGTATACATTCCTATTCCATGAAACTAGAACATAAGGGTTATCAAGTATAAAAAATCATGTGGTTATTCTTTTAGGTGACAAAGTCAAGGTCAAGTGTCATTTCAGGTCTGCAAACTTAGACTTTGTTGTGGCATCAACACCAAGATTTTGAATTTTTTGCGTAATTTCAAAAGTGTTTGTTCAAAATTCCAAGAAACTTGTACCCAAGGGTTATCAAGTATCTCAAATCAGATGACTCAAGTCCAGTTCACGAGGTCAAGGTCAAAGGTAATTTTAGGTCAATAGACTTGAATTACGTTTATTCTCAAATCACAACTTAATATGAGAATTAATAAATCAATTTTTGTTCATATTTCATGAAAGTTATCAATCTTGGTACAAATAATAGTAAACAATTCTTCTGATGATTCTTAGTCGATATGCACTTCAAAATGCTGATGATATACAGAAGATTTCATATATAGGGGCTTTTTAATTAGCCACCCTGCATATTAATAATGTCCAAACCTCAATTTGTCATCAAGGGGGGGGGGGGTGCAAACCCTTGTTGAATCCTTGTCTACATGCACACGGAGGTTCATTTTGTCTTCCTTGAGGAAGAAAGTGAGGTTATAGAACTTGCCTAGAAACGCCACCTGTGTACAGTGGCCAGTATTCCCTTGGATGTTTGACTGTATTTGAAATAATTTGCTTGTTTTGTGTGGTAAGATGAACACAATCATTTAAAGATCACCAAACACGCAGTCATATGACCCTGTTGATTTATATGCCTGTGCTACTGTGATCCAATGTGTTTCTTCAAAACTTCCAAGGGGGATTTCACAGGGACTCCAGAAATATGATTTGATGAAGTGCTAAATAAAATTTCATTGTAATCTATTTTTTCATGCAGTGAAGTAACCCTAGTGTAAATTAATAGTTATACCTCTTTCTTTGATAGTGGGCATTTCCATGTACTTTGTCCAACGGGAAGTCATGTTTCAATTTAATTAGATATCTACATTCTATTATTCCTTTTAGCAGATGACCCTGTAAATATAGGAGTGGAAGATCACAAATCGTTCATCAACTGTTCACTAATTGCGTTCACACCAACACACAACGTATTCTAATCAGAGGGGGCGGAGCGATTTCCAAAGTGGGGGGGGGGGCACCAACAAAAAAAGGGCACTTTCAAAGGGAAATCTCACAGCGAAAATATACAATTGTTTAGACATTGTTATATAGCCCTATATTGTGAGTACAGTATCAGGGATGATTTCAATATTTGTTTCTCTTTATACCTTATATAAGATATTGCTTAAGCATCATACTTTGCAGTTGGATTTGATGGTCTGAAAATGTTAAAGATCTGTGAGGTCGCAGTGCGAAAAATTATATCTTATAAAGAGAAAGAACCCAATCATGATGGGATTATAAGCACATTCTCATAACAGAAGACTGAAAAGACCTTTGATAAGTTACATAATTATAACATCCAAAACTTACTATGAGCGAGCGTAGCGAGCAAGCTTTGGGGGAAATTTCTCTTAGTCGCTTGAAATTAGGGGCACGTTTAATGATGAGAGGAAAAGGGGACACTAATCGAAATGGTTAAGACACCTATTAGAAAAGAAAAGGAGCACGTGTAAAAAAAGGCTATTTATCAGAGGTGAAAATGGGCACTTCTTACACCTAAAAATGAGGCATGCGCACCAGGGATAAAAAGGGATTTTATGAAAATAGGAAATGGGCATTTGTCGATGGAAAAGAGGCACCATCAGATTTTGATAGGGGCATTTTTAAGAAGTGAAAAGGGCCGTTTATGAGAAAGGGATAGGTTCCTTATAAGAAAGGAATAGGGGGAACATATCATTGTTAAAAGGGTAATTATCAGAGGTGAAAAGGGGCACTTATCGCATCTGAAAGGGGCACTGACCATACATGAAAAGAGGCACTTATAAGAATTGAAAAGGGGCACTACAATAAAGGGAAATGTGCATTTGTTGAAAGAAAAGATTTTAATAGGGGCATTTATTGGAGGTGAAAGGGGGCTTTTATGAGAAGGGGAAGTGGCTCTTATTAAAGAGAAAATGAGGCACATGTTAAAATAAACGGGGCACTTTTCAAAGATGAAAATGGGTAATTATGAGAAGGGGAGGGGGCACTTATTAGAAGGGAAAAGAGCATTGATTGGGAAAAAGGGGAACGTGTCAAAAAAGAAGGGGCATTTATAAGAGATGAAAGAGCACTTATCAGGAGGGGAAGGGGCACTTGTCAAATTAAAAGGGACACTTATCAGAGGTGGAAAGGGGAAGGGGCACTTTTAAAAATTAATAGGGGCACTTGTCTCAAAATTGAATAGGATGCATATACAAAAGATGAAAAGGGGCATTTATGAGAAAGGAAAGGGGCTCTTTTTAAATGGGGGCACTTATCATAAGGGAAAGGAAAGGGGGCACATGAGAAAATATAAGGTGCGCTCATCCGAGTTAAAAAGGGGTAGTTATTGAAAGGAGAAGGGGTACTTTTTACAAAGGAAAGGGGAACTTGTCAAAGCAGAAGGGGTACGTGTCAAAATAAAAGGGGCACGTATCAGAGGTGGAAAGGGGAAGGGGCACTTTTAAAAATTAATAGGGGAACTTGTCAAAGTAAACCGGGCACTTTTCCTTTGTAAAAAGGGGCACTTCTTACAAAGTTAAAGGGGCACTTTTCCTATGTAAAAAGGGGCACTTTTGGGGTACTTGAACAAATTGGGGGCAATGTGTCCCCCCTGCCCCCGGGATCGCCGCTTCTGATTCTTATACGACTATGGTTTGAGAACTTAGTGACTATACGATGTAAATATGACTTGGTCAATTTAGCGCCCTATGCAAAACCAATTTGTATATTCAGGTTTGATGGGAGTGCTGAGAAAGTTACATATTTAAGACATTTTACATCTCCGTAAAGTCTTTGTTAAAACTTATTTTACCGAATAACTAAATGAGTTCAATTTTCTTTCTTTTTCCCCTCAACATATCTTTCTAATATTGATTGTAAACTCTATAGATGTAACCATCTACTCGTTAAAGCTTCTTGGTGAAAAGATAAATGAAGGAACACTTTCTTTAGCGTCCCGCTCCAGTCCTAAACGTACATGCTGGTACATCAAGATCCTTGGAACAGGAACTTATCCCAATTGGCATGTCAGTATCTAGGGTTTGAAGGTAAGACATTATCAATGTCAATGGCCTTCCATTTTTGGTTGCAAGTTTGTTCAGGCTTTGCCAAATGTGTGAGCCGTTGCCTTCCCCTGCTTCTCTTTTCAGCAATCTTCCCTGATAATACATAAATATATTTCTCTACATTTATCCTTACTGTATGATTATGTTACCTACAAATTGCATTTGCTTCTTTCTTATTGTGTTGATGAGTCTTGATTTTCTAAACACTTCTTAATTATTTATTTTTTCATCATGATATATTCATAATCTTACTCAAGAACCGGGTCTCTGTGGCCTTTACTTTTCTCTCAAGCTCTTTGACTATTGTAAGCATTGCAATTTTTTCATTTATCTCATGAATACCTTTCCAATCTGATGCTGCAGTGTACCCAAGGTATTGCAATGTGGACTTGCTTTATTGTTTCCCTTTATTTTTGAGATTCCATGGAGGTGTTTGAGTTTTTAAATAATACACCATGTTTTCTTCTTTTTAAATGTAATTTGTTTAAATAATTTATTGTAAGTTATTTATTAATGAAGTTACTCTTTTTTCTTCAAACACTGGTATTATAATCAGTAGTATATATATTTTGGTCGAGTTGGAGATTTTAATTCCATTTTATAAATGAAGTTTCTCCCTCTTCAACCTTAGTCCTTTTCTTATACTTTCCAGGTTTCGAAACGCTTGTTTCGGGAGCCTGGCCAAATTGTGTATGGTGTATGTCATCCTAAATTAGTTCTTGTGGTACCCGATAAAGTAAATATTAGTGTTGTGGTTTGCATTTATTTTCTTCAAAATATTATTGTGACTACTCTGCTATCCTACTTTTTACTTCAACTTTATTGAACAAGGAGTATTTGCGACGGTGAGCGGTCCGCTGTACGAGTCCTCGTCCGTCGATGCTCTAGCTGAAGCCGAATCAGTGATCTGCCCTCCTAATGCCACAAACATCACAGACTGTTGGTACAGTGAGACTAGAGTGGGACGGGTAAACGAGAGTGAAATTATTTCCATTGTGTGTTGCCCAGGTGAGTTATAGTAATAATGATAAAGGTATTAGTAATCATGATTTTAAAAAAATATTATAATTGTAATGGTAATATTTAATTATATTAAAAAATCATAATAATACTGATTGTTTTTATTAAAATAAAAACGTGTTCTATATGTACAGGGAGTCTAAAAAAAACGGAGATACATTTTGATTGGCAATATCTTTAAAAATGCTCGACCATCCTCGATACAAATTGATTGAACACATGCAGTAGCATCTCCTTAATATAGTGGTTCTGTGAAATTCAAAATAATGCCAGCAAAAAAATACTAACTTACAATCAACTCTTATTATTATAGGCTAATCTCTAATTTTTTCATTAAAATTCACGAACATGCATGAACGTGCATTCAAATTTACATAGGGGTCGCTCGCAGGTGAATTTGGACATTCAATTTCAAAACCCGAGCAATCGATTTAATTTTAATATCGGCACTCTTTTACTTGTTCAGTGAAATCAAATTCACGAATGTGCGTACAATTTTCTACTTCGTGCATTCAAATTAACGCGGCACTCACGATGAGCCTGTTTGGGGCATTCAATTTCATTTTTCGGTGATCAATCTCCTACTACGTGCATTCAATTTAGTTTAATATTGAGAGGGATTCCAGATAAGAGGGACACTTTGATTACTTGGAATTATTGCTAATCACTGTTTCAAATGATATCTCCACAGTCTAGTTAATGTTCATTGTTCAGTGAAATCAAATTCACGAATGTGCGTACAATTTTCCACTTCGTGCATTCAAATTAATGCGGCGCTCACGATGAGCCTGTTTTGGGCATCCAATGTCATGTTTCGGTGATCAATTTCCTACTACGTGCATTCAATTTAGTTTAATATTGAGAGGGATTCCAGATAAGAGGGACACTTTGATTTCTTTAAATTGATTACTTGGAATTTTTGCTAATCACTGTTAAGATCTCCACAGTTTAGGTGTTCTTTGTTCATATGAAATCAAAGTCACGAATGTGCAAACAATTTTCCACTTCGTGCATTCAAATTAATGGGGCGCTCACGATGAGCCTGTTTTGGGCATCCAATTTCATGTTTCGGTGATCAATTTCCTACTACGTGCATTCAATTTAGTTTAATATTGAGAGGGATTCCAGATAAGAGGGACACTTTGATTTCTTTAAATTGATTACTTGGAATTATTGCTAATCACTGTTACAAATGGGATCTCCACAGTGTAGTTAATATTCTTTGTTTATATGACAACTGCTGCCTTTTGATCATGTATTTGATGATCATATATCTAATTATATATACATAATTATATACACATAATTATCCTGTGCTACACATTTCTATCAATATATATATATATATATATATATACACATTCGAAATAATTGGAAACATTTATATTGTTTAAAAACATAAAAACTAGTGATTTGGAGGTGATGTCTGCTATAGTACTGTGGAAATGCATTTTTCCTTAATTTAAAAAAAAAATGCAATTACTTTGAAATGCATTTACACAAACTTGAATGAATAGACTTTTTAATGAAATTGTTCTTTTGCATGATGTATATATACCCGTGATGTGTTTGTGTTCCTCTCTCTCTCTCTCTCCCCCCTCTCCCCCTCTCCCTCTCTCTCTCTCTCTCTCTCTCTATCACACACGTTTCTCTCTCTCTCTCTCCCCCCTCTCCCCCTCTCCCTCTCTCTCTCTCTCTCTCTCTATCACACACGTTCTCTCTCTCTCTCTCTCTCTCCCCCCTCTCCCCCTCTCCCTCTCTCTCTCTCTCTCTATCACACACGTTCTCTCTCTCTCTCTCTCTCCCCTCTCCCCCTCTCTCTCTCTCTCTCTCTCTCTCTCTCTATCACACACGTTCTCTCTCTCTCTCTCTCCCCCCTCTCCCCCTCTCCCTCTCTCTCTCTCTCTCTCTCTATCACACACGTTCTCTCTCTCTCTCTCTCCCCCCCTCTCCCCCTCTCCTCTCTCTCTCTCTCTCTCTCTCTCTCTATCACTGTCTCGCTCTCTCTCTATCTCTCATGTCACCCTCTCTCCATTCTCACTTTCACACTATCTGTCTCTCTCCGTCTTCAATTGCTTCTCTCCATGTCACCATCTCCCCATTCGCGCGCTCTATCTCTCTCCCTCTTTCTCTCTCTCACTCTCCCCCTCTTTCTTCCTCTCTCTCTCTCTCTCTCTCTCTATCACTGTCTCGCTCTCTCTCTATCTCTCATGTCACCCTCTCTCCATTCTCACTTTCACACTATCTGTCTCTCTCCGTCTTCCATTGCTTCTCTCCCATGTCACCATCTCCCCATTCGCGCGCTCTATCTCTCTCCCTCTTTCTCTCTCTCACTCTCCCCCTCTTTCTTCTCTCTCTCTCTCTCTCTCTCTCTATCACTGTCTCGCTCTCTCTCTATCTCTCATGTCACCCTCTCTCCATTCTCACTTTCACACTATCTGTCTCTCTCCGTCTTCCATTGCTTCTCTCCCATGTCACCATCTCCCCATTCGCGCGCTCTATCTCTCTCCCTCTTTCTCTCTCTCACTCTCCCCCTCTTTCTCCCTCTCTCTCTCTCTCTCTCTATCACTGTCTCGCTCTCTCTCTATCTCTCATGTCACCCTCTCTCCGTCTTCCATTCCTTCTCTCCCATGTCACCATCTCCCCATTCGCGCGCTCTATCTCTCTCCCTCTTTCTCTCTCTCACACTCTCTCTCTCTCTCTCTCTCTCTCTCTCTCTCTCTCTCTATCGCTCGTTGTCTCTCTCTAATCTCTTTCCCTCGTCTTTTATTCCTTTTCTCTTTTACTAGCCCCCCAAACTTTCTTTATATATTTTGTTTACTTTTTTTGTTGGTAGGCCTAATCAGATATGATAAGCTGAATACCAGTCATTGATCCAAAGACACTTCCTATAAAGACATAGGCCTACTTTGCTAATGAAATCACAAATTATCAAACACGGATAACACCCTCTACAAGAACAAGTACTTCACCCATCATCAGCTCAGCATACACAATGTTACACTACTCAGACATCACCGAGTCCACCACATAATAATCAAAACTTTTGAATTTGTTTTATCTTAGGCATATCTTGTTATGTGCGTTTATATATTTTGAACATGCCACGAAAAGTGTGATATTTGTACAAAATTTGATGAGTTGAAAGGGAAAAAGAGTGTCATTTTGGATCCAGTGATCATTGACACTTCACACAAAAAAAATCGATCACAGTTCTTAGGCAGTTTCTGCAGTTTTCATATACACTTGTATACAGCTTTTTGTTATATGTGTGTGCCATGAGTAATATGGCAAGTTATATATTTATGCATGTGTTTAACTTTTGTTTAGCCTACAGAGTTTACAAATGAGAATGATTGAAGATAATACTAATGTCATGTTAATGAAACCTACATTATTCACAAACTGAGCAAAAAGCTTCTCAAAGACCCCAACGAAACTAAACGCAATATATATTATTGAAATTGAATGCACTTTTTTCAAACATGCCTGCTCATTCACAAATTTGAATGACAACCGAGGTACCATAGCCGATATTAGACGAATTTGAATGCTCTTTGCATGAAATGTACGCTCTTAGTGAACAATATTGAATGACCCGATTTAACAACTGATTGCACGGATAGTGAATTTGAATGACGGATTTTGAATTTGAAAGCTGATTTAATGCTGCGAGTGCGATTTGCGCGAATTCGAATGCTGGGAATATGAACTTGAATGAAAAAAAGTGTAAAATTGGCCGTGAATACCTTTATTATTTCTGTATTGCAACCAAAACTTGAGGTTGGATTTGAAATACAAATATAATTACAAACATATAGGTAACAATGTTAAAAATAATGTTCGCAAAGCTAAAGAAACTGTTGAAACTGTTACATAAACATATGACTAACAATGTGCAATAATCAAATCATTAAACATTGCCAAATAAATTAATGTAAGCTTATGAGTACAACATTTCGTTAGGAATTTTTTACGAGTCATTGCTACGATGAAAGTGCATTAACTAGCATCCATGCACAATTAGCGTTCACCTGGCGCCTGAACGATTTGTTGCAAGCTCTCAAATATTTGTACAAAAAGGAGTTAATTATCATATACACAATTGTCTTTATTTGTTGCACAACCTATAATAAAACAGTAGAAAACGAAATACAGTTTTTTTTTTAAAATCAATGCCTTGTGTTTCCTACAGAATATTACTTGTCGTATTGATTGAAATATAAATGAATAGAAAACGAACGTACCTCATATATTACTTCAAAATCTTCTTGAAATGCTTTCTTTTGCATGTTGTTCTTAAAAGATGTTTTAAATACAATATGGTTTCATGACATTGGCTAAATGGAAATATTTGTCTCGAAATACAAAAGCAAAATGTTTACGCTAGATATATCTGGGCACTGATGCTTTTTAATGAGATATCTTTGTAAATATTTAAAAGATTATACATTTTGCTAAAATTATGTTATCTCTGTAGTCAGTTAACTTATAGATTGTAAAACCTTATAAACGCACCCGTCAGCTACATAATCGCCTCCGTCAGATTGCTCACGGGGGCGATTGCATAATTAAAAATCTCACTCGTGGAATTTTAAATTAAAGATAATCTTTTCTGTTATAACTTTCACACAATATTGAGTTTCAACTTTCAAACCTTAAACCAATGAAATGGAACTATGGAAGTAAGTTTAGCATGCAGGGTTTCTCGCTCGATTTTTTTTTTGGTGTCTAGAGGCCACCATATTGTAACCAAATGTACGCTTATTCGCCGCAAGATCTTCCTATATCATATAAAATGACTTTACACACACGGACTTTTGCTGAAAGGGGGGGGGGGTGCTGAAAAAGGCTCGTATAACAAAAGAGAAAGGTCGACCCGTATTGACTTTACACACCAGACTTTTGCTGAAAAGGGGGGTTCGCTTGGAACACGTATATGCGTACCCTAAATAACACTGAGTGGGGGGGGGGGGGGGGGCCGGGGTGGACACTAATCTGACATATATCATCTTTTATTTTCGTGAGCCGGAAGAAATCAGAAAAGTGTCAAATTGCAGGTTTTACGACTGTCAAATTTTACTATATTTCACAAATTTAAACTGCTATTATACAATATAAGCAAATTTGTTGACACAGTTAGGCTTTTGTATTCATATTTTATCATCTGTTCGATTTTCCCTATGTTTAGTTCAAATAAAAAGTGGGATATAAACGATACTTCGTTGTGAACAAAAACACTACTCAAGCTTTCCAATGATATTGGTGGCTTCGAACCTAGGACATCAAAGGTGACAGCACACATCTAGATTCTATTGTGCAACCTTAGAAAACGGCAGCTGCTTAGAATAAATTGTTGTCAGTTGGGACTCCACCTCTTAACACTATGAATATGACGGACAAAGAAAGAGGACAAAATATACAGTTCCTCATTCTACCCTCAACAATTGCAAAGGAACATCCCTTCACTGCTATTTATGTAAAAATGTGTATAACAGGTGTCACATGCATATTCACCTGTTCTACACATTTGTACTCTGTAATATGCTCTTATTATTTCTTTACTTTATTTCCTACAGTGAACCCGTGTAATATATCTGGTCAACCACTAGGCCTTGAAAGTGGTGCTCTTCCCGATTCTGCATTATCTGCATCATCCTGCGACTCGGAGCCCTTCTGCAGCAGTTTTGGTCGCCTGAACTCTAAGACAGCGTGGATCCCAGACTCTAACAACCCCGACCAATGGATACAGGTCCATTTTGAGTCAAGTTATATCGTAACGGCCATAACGACTCAGGGTAAAAATGACGATGATCAATGGGTGACGTCATACATCGTTTCATCTAGTTTCGACAACATGGCTTGGACTGATTATTTGAATGTATACTCTGGATCAGTTGAGGTAATTGCAAAACTGCGGTTTCTCAATTACATTAAAAAATTAATTAATCAGTGGTCTTTGTGTTCAGAGATAAATGTAAACTCGTTGAAACTCTATTAAACTATGGAAAATTTGTTGATGTACAGCTTTGTGTGCCATGGCTGAGAACCCCCCCCCCCCCCCCCCAAAAAAAAAAAAAAAACAAACAAACAAAAACAAAAACAAACAAACATACAAACAAACAAACAAACAAACAGTATATACTACTTAAGAATAAAACTGATTTGATCGTCTTGCAGAAGTTAAAGTTAATATAACAATGTTTTTAATAACAATGTCCCACTGTAATTTTATATTTAAAAATTATTATTACTTATTTTTTAGGCAATAAAGAGAAGAAAAATTAAATCAGATAACAGGAACTGCCATTTCTCATTTTATATATGTATAATGGGCAGAAGAAAAGTCAAAATAGCAATATACATAATATAAGCCTGCGCATATTAAAACCTCAGAGGATCATTATCAACCCAATAAGGATTTTAAAAAAAAAATTATTAGGAAAAAAAGAATAAAAACTCTCAAAAATGACACCTTGGTTGAGCAAGCCATGTTAATAGGGACGTTTCGACCACCCCCGAGCGATGGAACTCGGGTTGCTCTTCTTCTTTTTACACGATACTGTTCAGGATACTGAGATATGGACTTGACAAAAAATGGAAAAAAGAAGAACAACAAAAAATGGCCATGTTATTTGTAATTGGCCCTTTTTGACAACAACGTGTGTATAGTCAGCATCGTATTAATTCATATGCCGTATAGGTTAATGAACTAACGATCAGCTTCATTACGAATGAGTTTTCTTTGCAATATTACTTAACGTCATTCTCATTAACTATAGATATTTCCGGGAAATTATGACCGTGGTTATGTGACTCACACGCTTGCTAGGCCGGTAGTCGGACGCTCTTTCCGGATCCATCCAAAGAACCGTTATTATCCCGTTTCTTTGAGGATGGAACTATATGGGTATGGACCTCTAACTGATGCCATAGGTAAGTGCAGAGTAGGACTGTTACTTAAAGAGAAGGCTTATACATATAGATTTGTCGGTGCTGAACTCAATGACTTTTTTAGGTGAGATCGTCGTCCCCCCCCCCCCTGAAAATTTGTAAAAGTGCCACAAAAAAAATGTATAGCAAATACTGACTAAAGGCTGGAACATACTTTTAGGCTCTAGAGGGCCCAAGAGTGCAGCGTTTAGACAAATAAAAATGCAAAAATTTTCTCGTTCCGTTGCGTAATATCCTTCAAAATATACAAGTAAATACTGAGAAAAGTGAAGTGTGAAAATAGTATATTGTTTGTTTTAATAGTATAGTTTTGCTAAGGAATGTAATTTTTTAATACAACAAAACTTCAAAAACCTATGCGGGGGTATTCACTTCCGTCACCTTCACCCCTCTCGTTCACTGTGCTCCCTCGCCCTTGCGTACTGATAGGGGGAGCTAATGGGGCAGTCCCCCCCAAACAATTGCATGATGGCATGATTTTTCCCTGAGCTTCCAGGGGCTCTGCCCCCTGGACCCCACCAAGGCCCTAAGGCGAGCCCCTGGTTGATCAACTGACCGTTATTAAATGCCTAAAACCCCTTAGCTTCCGGGGGCTCTGCCCCTGGACCCCACCAGGGCCCTAAGGCGGGCTCCTGGATGCTCATCTGACTGTTATTAAATGCCTAAAACTCCTGAGTTTCTGGGGACTCCGCACCCTGGACCCCACTCCTATTAGTGACCTGCATGCCAGTGTCACAAATAAGGTATAAGAATATGCTCATCTGACCTAAATGCCTAAAACCCCTGAGCTTCATGGGTCTCTCCCCTTGGCCCTCGCCGGTGCTTTGCCTCTGGACCCCACTTCAATTTACGCTCCACTTGCTTCGCTCGCTTGGCTACCTGATCGTAAATACTTAAGCCCCCCCCCCCCACTTTGAAAAATGTTCCGCGGGGCCTGCATGTAACATGTAAGGGTGGTGGTGATGCGGATTTGTTTTTCTGACACCCCCCCCCCCCCCCCAAAAAAAAAAAAAATTAAAAAAAAAAAAAAAAAAAAAGCTTTTGCTCATTGCGCCACTGCTCCCTCGTCCCCCCGGTCATGAAAAGAAATCGCCGCCCTTGGTGCACTATTAAGACCGACCCTCTATCCTGTTCAGCAGAACCGCCTCACCGCACACTACACCATCCTCCTGCGATCTGATTTTCGAAGATTAATGGTAATTACATAAGTGATGGAAATCTAAACAGTTCAGTTCAGTTCAGTTCAGTTCTGAATAATGTTAAGAATAGTATCCACTGGAATCTTGATGGATTTAATTCTTCTAGTCATAATAAACGCCGAATCGGCTTCAAATTGTAGACAATCGCACTACTGGCCTGACGTCACTACGAGTCAGAGCCGATTTAGCATGTCCTCCCTCAAGAAAGTTTCAAATCCCTCAAAAATTAAATTGGATAATTCATGAGAGTGATGAGACTATTTGGACCCTCGATCAATAAGATTTAGTTAAGTTCGAATGTCCTATCAAATGTTGTTGCAAATGCTTCCTAAATCAGTTCGTAGTCAGATCGTATTTAGCGTGCGATGGGTTTAACTCATCCATCATAAATCTCCCTCATCCGAATGCTCCCCGAGCGCAGAGGCAAACTCAAGACATTTCCAGGTGGGCCAGCGATGGTACGTGCGGTCGGGTTTCATTTCTTTAAGATTTCAACGAATACGGTGATAATTTGATCACATTATGTCAAAGATTAATTTAATTAAATCGGCAATTGCCAAACGGTACTACTCTTAAGAATAAATAATTATCTTTTCCATCAATATAGAATTCTCGTTTGGGTAACGAGATGCCCGGCCCCCCCCCCCCCCACTCAGTGTTATTTAGGGTTCGCGTATGCTTGTTCCCTCTTTTTGAAAGCACCCCCTATCTGAGGACAGCCAACATTTCCGAACCCCCCTTTCGCGGGCTTTTCGCAGGCTTTTCCTGCCTTGGAGACCCCCCCTAAATCATGAAAAATGCACAATGTACCCCCCTAAATTCGGAATAATTTCTCAGGAGTCCAAAGAGATGAGAGAAAAAAAGAAAAGACAACCCCTTTTTAAAGAAATCTCAGGGTGAAAAGTTAATACACCCCTTTTTTTTACAATTCTCGGCCCGGCCTTTGTCGCACGAAAAGTACCCCTTTACCAGACATTTGGTAACACGCATGGGGTCCGTCTGTTCTCGGAGTGGGGGGGGGGGGGGGGGGGCCGGGACGAGATGTCGCGGGTTGAACGCCTGGACAGGCCGGCACCCATCTGTTTAAACATGAATATTGTAGGTGATTACAAGAGCATCCTGTCACACGAATGCTGAAGGAATACAGGAAAATGCAGGAACTCTTGTGTACCAATATGACAGGTGTTTTTATTGACACGCAAAAAATCAACATACTTGTATATTCATAATCGTGATAATTATTGGTTTCCTAAGATTCGTACTATTCCCCGATTAAAATTCTTTTGTTTCCTTCTACAGTTGTTGTTTTTATTTTGTTTTGTATTCCTTGCTCGTTTGTTCTTATTAATTCGTTGTATAACTTGTTGACAGAGTAGATTACCGGATTACATTCATAAAAAATACATTAAAAGGACAACCTTGCCTTGCGAGTAAGTAGGAAATATACAAAAGTTAGTTACAAGGTCAGTTAGTTGTCTTTGTCTTTTTTTGTGTGTGTGTGCAGCGTCGCTGAACCTCGATGCAGAATTTGGTTGTAATCCTCCTGTCCTCGGTGAGGGGCTTGGTGTGGAAAATAGCCGTATACCAGACTCTCAACTGACCTCGTCATCGAACTATAATTTTGTATATGCAGCTTACAAAGGAAGGCTGAATGCCGTTGTCACTGCATGGGGTCCCGCCATGACAGACAAGAATATGTGGGTTAAGGTAATTTGCTCTAGCATGTATGCGCGTTGAGATGATATCAAAAGATAATTTGTGTACAGCTAAAATGCATAAAAATCTAACTTCTCTTCGTGATAGGCTGCACCTTGACAGATTATTATATTATAAGATACAAACTAGGATACAATGCTATAACAAAATTAAAAAAGTAAGGGCTGGTCAGACTCGACCTTCAACGAAAACGTAATTTTCCTCCTGAGGTCCATCCTAAATAAACATTAAAGCCCGGTCCCACTGCACTTACGGATGTAAAACGTAAAAAAATCTTGCCATCCGTTGGAAAACGCTATGCATCCATTGTGTACTCATTGCATACGTGTTTCATACGCTCTATCCATCGAGCATCCGTCCACTTTGATTTCATCCGCGCAAAAAGTTTTGAGCTGCACAAAACTTTTAGAACGGATGAACTTACGCCGTGTACGATGTAAATCCGCGACAAATACGAGCAACAAACATTATATGTCCTTTATCATCCGTTACACGTCCGATGTATCCGATGGGACCAGGCCATTAAAGGGCGTACCTTCAATCGAAAATCCCGCTATCGCTATCATTCAAATCTGACCAGCTCTTTCGTTTTGCTCATTTTGAAAGCAACAATTGTGTTCAAATATACATAAAAATTATGTTTGCTTGTCCTTACTATCAAATGCAAGATAATCTGCCATCGGATATATTAATATTTTGTCTTCTTTTCATCATTAAAATCACCAAAAGGTCGATCTCGGCAAGAATACTTTGGTAACTGGTGTTATCACACAGGGTAACTATTATGCTAACCTATGGGTTACGTCATTCCAAATCTCCTACTCAAGAGATGATATGATTTGGACCTTTGCTCTAGAAGAGCATTGCGGGGTACGAAAAGTGAGTGTCATTTTCGCACTTCCAGAAAAGGCCAATTTTGTTTTGGTTAAATTTATCATCTTCCTTGTTTATTCATGTTCTTTTAATTACTTGTATATTTAAATACTTGTTTAAAATTTCCTTATTTAATTTTGCATGCAATTTTTCAACCATATCTACATACGTTTACACATCCAAAAGGATGAATTTCCTATGCAAAATTAAAGGATTTGAAAAAAGTATTTTTGAAATATGAAATCATTCATGTGCCTCGGATACGATATCTCTAACATTAACCAACGTTTGCCATTCTCCACCTAGGTGTAATTCAGTACCTGGAAGTTTCCGAGGGTCATAGGGATTGCGGGGCACTTGGGAAGAGCATAAATGATACTCATGATGAGCCTTTACATGGTTACTACAAAAATTATAGATCACTATTATTATCATTATTAGAAATAAACATTATCTATCGCTTTCATTCTTTTTCAGACTTATGCAGGAAATTTTGATTCTAACACACATGTGACCACACTGTTTCCTGAGCCAGTAACCGCACGGTACGTCAGGTTTCATCCTAAAACATTTCGTTTTCGGACGAGTATGAGATTCGAAGTACTTGGTATCAACACTTGAAGAATAACGAGTTATCATTAAATTGATTTATTGTTTTATTAAATCTTTTTTATTCATTTAGCGAGTTATCATTAAACTGATTTATTGTTTTAATAAATCTTTTTTATTCATTTAACGAGTTATCATTAAATTGATTTATTGTTTTATTAAATCTTTTGTATTCATTTATTTATTTACTTTTTTTATTTTGTTATCTATTAATATATCTATATATGAATTAATTCATTTATTTAATGAAATAATTATCGTGCTATAGCATCTAAATAAAAGGGTTTGATTAAAATTCTAAATGATTTGAATATAGCGCCATAGTTGTGTTGTCATAGGATTACACGATTACAAGTGACAGCAAGATCTTTAACTCTAATAAGGCCGGGGACCATTATGGCCCCCCCCCCCCTCCGCGATTTTTATGATTGTTCGGGAATGCATACGGATGGCGCCCCGCCGCTCGCTGACTTTTTGGTTGTTGGGTCTTGTTTAAAGTTTAGGTGTTTGTGTTGGGAGTCAAAATTGTAGTTAGAAATTTAAAAAAAATATAAAAAAATACAATAAAATACAAAAAAAAAAAAATGAAATACATAAGAAATTATCAAAACAAGAGATAACATAATGAATAACCTATCTCTTCCAAATTTTATGTCGTATTATTGTTTCAAATAGTCTAACGAATACATGTAGTGAAAAAGAATCCTTAAATATAAAGAAAATATGATTTATGGGTAAAAATGTTAATTTTATGACCTTATTTGCATACATTACCATAGATATGCAAATGAGTGAATTTTTCAAAAAATTAAATTTACCATAGTATTCTATACACTTCACTTAAAATGCGTGCAAAGTTTCGCAGCGATCGGCCGTTTCACGGCCGAGATCTTAAGGGGGCCATAATGCCCCCCCCCCCGGCCGCATCAAAACCTCAAATAGTCCAGCCTTTTTAGAGTTAAAGATAAATAATCTACTTTCTTTTTTTTCATGGAGATTTTATACCATGTTTGTACCGGGTGTTTACCCGATATTAGCTGTATTTGATAACCGAGGGTAAACTTTACATTTAGGATGGAGTGATAATTAAGTCTGAAATGATCAACAATATACGGCAAACTTCGATAAACCCTACTCCTATGGAAAGCTCATCATCATAAATCTCCATAGGTAGCATATATTGGCACGAGCTTTAGTGGAGTCATGAATATTCATTAGTCCCTACGTCACAGACGTGCGGCGTGCGTAGTGTGTCATATACACAATGTACTAGTACACGAGTACGTTTGTAAGTATTAGAACATGACTTGTACGTTGCTCCGGAATGAAGAGAATCGCTATAAAGGACGAATTACTCCGTGAAGCCAAGTACGAACAGAGAATTGAAAGCAACCTAATCTAGCTAGTTTTGTAATAACAAATAGGTATTTTTTTTTCATAATAGTTTACTCTTTCGTGGCTTCGTACTAAGGAACCTTCAAAAAGATGATTTGTAGAAAAAAGAAAACTGAAGAAAAGAAAACATGTGCACCCAGCAGTTCAATGCAGTTCCTACCTACCTAGGCCTACCTAAACCCACCTACAAAATATTACTTGCATGTTGCTTAAATAGTTGACAGCCACAATATTTAGTAAAATAATAGGCGTTTCATGTATTTTAATACTGGTAAGTTGCTCGATATGATTTGATTCGATATAATTTATATCTCATTAATGAAACCATCTCAAGGCTATAAGTCTCAAACATATCTTCACCATTAAACCGAGTGCCAGCAGCATTAAACCATGCCCCCAAATTTAGTGATCTTCTTTTGGATATCGAAAAACCGAGGTTTCACTGGTTTATTTAGCAAAATGGAAATTGTAATACTATAATGTTCGAGTACATCACTTTGTATATAATTTGATCCGAGATATATCTCATTAATGAAACCACGCAAAGGCATGCTAGTTTCAAACAAACCATCACCATTAAACCGAGGGCCAACACCATTAAACCATGCGCCAAATTTAGTAATCTTCTTTTGTGCATCGAAAGACCGATCGAGGTTTCCCGGGTTTAATTAGAGAATTGGAAATTTGATACTATAATGTTCGATTACATCACTCAGTATTTGATTTGATCAGATATATATCTCATTAATGAAACCATCTAAAGGCTATTATAGTCTCAAGCAAACCATCACCATTAAACCGAGTGCCAACACCATTAAACCATGCGCCAAATTTTGTAATCTTCTTTTGTGTATCGAAAGACCGAGGTTTTCCGGGTTTATTTAGGGAATTGGAAATTTGATACTGGTAAGATGCTCGATAACATCACTAAGTCTGATTTGATTAGATATATATCTCATTAATGAAACCATGCAAAGGCATTCTGGTCTCAAACAATCCAACACCATTAAACCGAGTGCCAACACCATTAAACCATGTGCCAAATTTAGTAATCTTCTTTTGTGTGTCGACAGACGAGGATTCACGGGTTTATTTAGAGAATTGGAAATTTGATACTATAATGTTCGATTACATCACTCAGTATATGATTTGATCAGATATGTATCTCATTATGAAACCATCTAAAGGCTATTATAGTCTCAAGCAAACCATCACCATAAAACCGAGTGCCAACACCATTAAACCATGTGCCAAATTTAATCTTCTTTTGTGTAACGACAAACCGAGGTTTCACGGGTTTATTTAGGAAAATGGAAATTTAATACTAGTAAAATGCTTGATATTAAACATCGGTCAGTCTATAATTTGATCCGAGATAATGTCTCATAAATGAAACCATCTAAATAGTCTCAAACAAACCATCACCATTAAACCGAGTGCCAACACCATTAAACCATGCGCCAAATTTAGTAATCTTCTTTTGTGCATCGAAAGACCGAGGTTTCCCGGGTTTATTTAGGGAATTGGAAATTTGATACTATAATGTTCGATAACATCACTCAGTATTTGATTTGATCCGAGATATATCTCATTAATGAAACCACGCAAAGGCATGCTAGTCTCAAACAAACCATCACCATTAAACCGAGGGCCAACACCATTAAACCATGCGCCAAATTTTGTAATCTTCTTTTGTGTATCAAAAGACCGAGGTTTTCCGGGTTTATTTAGGGAATTGGAAATTTGATACTGGTAAGATGCTCGATAACATCACTAAGTCTGATTTGATTAGATATGTATCTAATTATGAAACCATCTAAAGGCTATTATAGTCTCAAGCAAACCATCACCATAAAACCGAGTGCTAACACCATTAAACCATGTGCCAAATTTTGTAATCTTCTTGTGTGTAACGACAAACCGAGGTTTCACGGGTTTATTTAGGATAAATTATTTTGATCCGAGATATATCTCATTAATGAAACCATCTAAAGGCATGCTAGTCTCAAACAAACCATCACCATTAAACCGAGGGCCAACACCATTAAACCATGCGCCAAATTTAGTAATTTTCTTTTGTGTATCGAAAGACCGAGGTTTCCCGGGTTTATTTAGGAAAATGGACGTGAGGGTCGCTATTCATAATGCGGAATGAGAGTCTCTATTTATAATGGTCATTATCATTCATAAAGATGTTGTATTGCCCTTTAGCCAAAAAATTGGGTCGGTCGGGTTTTTTTTCCCTCCCTCTTTGGGCTGATATTTCTCAGTTTTGTAATTATTTTTATTTTGTATTCATTAAACATTTGCGGGGGGGGGGGCGCCACGTGACCCCGAATATTTGTAGAAAACATTTATTGAAAACATTGAAAACGTACATTTCTGAACCAAAAAAGAAAAAGAAAAAAAGGCGTGCCCCAAATATGTACGTGAGCCATCATCCCAGTCCCCAGGCCCCGCCCCTTAATCAGTCCGACCACGCTGCGCCATTCGGCCCACTCTCCACGCAGTATTCCCTTGGTACAAGTATATTACCGACAATTCTCGTCCAATTAGTTCATAGATGGTGTAGCCTGTTTATGTTTCAAGGAGGGAGGGACAGTGGGGATGTGGCAGCGTTGCCATCAAGGGGCTGATCCAGGCGCGGATCCAGGGGAGCCGAGCGGGCCTTGCCCCCCCCCCCCAAAAAAAAGAGAGAGAGAGAGAGAGAGAGAGAAGGAAAATATGGGAAAGGGAAAGGGAAAGAGGAGAGAAAGTTTAAGAAAGAAGAGGCAAAATAAAAGTAAAGGGGCGAGAAGAAGGAGATAGGGGGGGGGGGGGCGAAAGGGTGTTACCTCCCCCCCCCCCCCCCCCCATCAAAAAAAATTAGAAAAAAGGAAGGAAAGGGAAAGAACAAATGAAAGAAGAGAAAAAGGGAAGGATAAAAAGAGGAAGAAGGGGGATATCAGTTGCAATTTTTCAGCCAACAAGTTGTGGATCGGGGGAGGGACCACAAGGCTCTTCCCTCCCCCCCCCCCCCCCTGCCAAAAAAAGAGAAGTGAGGTACAGGTAAAGAGGAGAGCTGAAAGGGCACAAAAAGAGGAAGAAGAAAAGAAAAGGGTGAAAAGAAGGGGAGATCAGTTGCGATTAAGCCAACAACGTGTGGATCGGCGGCGGGGGGGGGGGGCAAAAGGCCCTTGCCCCCCCCCAAGCAAACCCAAACGAGAGAGAAGGAATGTAAGGGAAAGGGAAAGAGGAGAGAAAGGGAAAGAACAAAAAGAGAAAGAAGAAAGGTATAGGGGAGATCAGTTGCGATTTTGTCCCGCCAACAAGGTGTAGATCGGGGGGGGGGGGGGCACTATAAATAAAACATGGTTTATTTCTAATTCGATACCGGTGATTTACAAATGTGTATAAATGACATACTTTTCCGAGAATTTTCCTCACTTTTTAGTAAAGTATAATTTTTAAGGCATCCGTTTGTTGGAAAATGACAAATTCCTAAATTTACAGTGAGGCAAGAAATATGATTATTTAGAGGCCTTCATGTCAGAGCCCGCGAAATAGCGGGGCTCGGAGGCCTCGAGCTACCCCACACTTTTTTTGAAAAAGTATATTAAAGAGAATATAGAAAGAAAGGGAGAATGGAAGAAATAATAGTGTCCAGCGAGATTCACATAATAATAAGGTATCAAAATATGCTCATCTGACCGTGATTAAATGCGTAAACCCCTGAGCCTTCGAAGGCTCTGCCCCCTGAATTCCACCTAGGGCCCTAAGGCGGGCCCTTGGATGCTCATCTTTCGGTAATTTAATGCCTAAAACTTCTGAGCTTCTGTGGGCTTCGCCCCCTGGACCCCACGCCAATAAGTAACCTGCCAGTGTCACAAATAAGGTATCAAAATATGTTCATCTGGCCGTAATTAAATGCTTAAAAAACCGCTGAGTTTCTGGGGCTCCGCCCCCTCGACCTCACCAGGCTCCTTAATGCTTATCTGACCGGTATAAAATGTCTTAAACTCCTGAGCTTCTGGGAGCTTCGCCCCCTCGATTCCACGCTAATTAGGGTCATGCCAGTCTCACAAAAAAGTATCATAATATGCTCATCTGACAGTAATTAAACGCCTAAAACCCCTGAGCTTCCGGGGACTCTGCCCCTATAACGAATGACCCTAAGGCGGGCCCCTGAATGCTTATCTGACCGTATTTAAATGCCTAAAACCCCTGAGCTTCCGGGGGCTCTGCCCCTGGACCCCACCTTGGGCACTAAGCCGGGCCCCTAGATGCTCATCTGACCGTCATTACATGCCCATACCCCTGAGCTTCCGGGGGCTCCGCCCCTTCACCCCCATCGGGGCTTTGCCCCTAGACCCATCACCAATTTAAGCTACGTTCTACCTGATCGTAAATACTGATCGTAAAAAGACCCCCGACCACTTTGAAAAACGTTTAGCGGGGCCGCATGTATGAGCCCGGATTTTTGTCTGCCCTCCAAACGTTTTTGCTCATTACACCACTGCTGATCACCATTACGTTCCAATATTTGGCTCGCATGATTCCAAATTTTGGCCCCCCCCCCTTCTAAGAAATCCTGGATTCGCGCCTGGGCTGATCTATCATGTCCCTAATCCTCAGCAAAGGAAGGAAGCGACAGAGAGTGGAATTTGTTACCGTAAAGCATTATGCGAACGGTGGCGTCCCCTGTACTATCATGTCTTTTTAAAAATATATTTGTCTATTTAGCTTATAATATTATATGGAGACATCTTAATGATCTAGCTAATATTCTCCCGCTCCTGTGATGAAAATCTTGCCCCCCCCTCCTTCGACTGAGAGTCAAACTTGTGAAAATTTGATTTGGTGACAAGACGATATATTTTACAAGAAAACCACTTCAGCCCCCCCCCCCCCCCGAAAATAAATATAATTGTCCGACATCTGAATTTCCGAGTCGTCGGTTTAATGGGGCTGGTGTTGGTTTGTTTGAGACTCATATAGCCTTTAGATGGATTTATTAATGAGATATATATCTAATCAAATCAGACTTAGTGATGTTATCGAGCATCTTACCAGTATCAAATTCCAATTCCCTAAATAAACCCGGGAAACCTCGGTCTTTCGATACACAAAAGAAGATTACAAAATTTGGCGCATGGTTTAATGGTGTCGGCACTCGGTTTAATGGTGCAGGTTTGTTTGAGACTATAACAGCCTTTAGATGGTTTCATTAATAAGATATATATCTGATCAAATCATATACTGAGTTATGTAATCGAACATTATAGTATCAAATTTCCATTTTCCTAAATAAACCCGGGGACCTCGGTCTTTTGACACACAAAAGAAGATTACTAAATTTGGCACATGGTTTAATGGTGTTGGCACTCGGTTTAATGGTGAAGGTTTGTTTGAGAATGGAATCCCTTTGCATGGTTTTATTAATTAGATTATCTCGGATCAAATTATATACCTTGTGATGTAATTTAGCATCTTACCAGTATTAAATTTCCATTTTCCTAAATAAACCCGGGAAACCTCGGTCTTTCGATACACAAAAGAAGATTACAAAATTTGGCGCATGGTTTAATGGTGTTGGCACTCGGTTTAATGGTGTTGGTTTGTTTGAGACTCATATAGCCTTTAGATGGATTCATTAATGAGATATATATCTAATCAAATCAGACTTAGTGATGTTATCGAGCATCTTACCAGTATCAAATTTCCAATTCCCTAAATTAACCCGGGAAACCTCGGTCTTTCGATACACAAAAGAAGATTACACAATTTGACGAATGGTTTAATGGTGTTGGCACTCGGTTTAATGGTGCAGGTTTGTTTGAGACTATAATAGCCTTTTGATGGATTCATTAATGAGATATATATCTAATCAAATCAGACTTAGTGATGTTATCGAGCATCTAACCAGTATTAAATTTCCATTTTCCTAAATAAACCCGGGAAACCTCGGTCTTTCGATACACAAAAAAAGATTACAACATCTGGCGCATGGTTTAATGGTGTTGGCACTCGGTTTAATGGTGTTGGTTTGTTTGAGACTAATAGCCTTTAGATGGTTTCATTAATGAGATATATATCGAATCAAATCATATCGAGCAACTTACCAGTATTAAAATACATGAAACGCCTATTATTTTACTAAATATTGTGGCTGTCAACTATTTAAGCAACATGCAAGTAATATTTTGTAGGTGGGTTTAGGTAGGCCTAGGTAGGTAGGTTTTGAACTGCTGGGTGCACATGTTTTCTTTTCTTCAGTTTTCTTTTTTCTACAAATCATCTTTTTGAAGGTTCCTTAGTATGAAGCCACGAGAGAGTAAACTATTATGAAAAAAAATACCTATTTGTTATTACAAAACTAGCTAGATTAGGGAGTGTAGTTGCTTTCAATTCTCTGTTCGTACTTGGCTTCACGGAGTAATTCGTCCTTTATAGCGATTCTCTTCATTCCGGAGCAACGTACATGTTCTAATTTACAAACGTACTCGTGTACTAGTACATGTGTATATGACACACTACGCACGCCGCACGTCTGTGACGTAGGGACTAATGAATATTCATGACTCCACTAAAGCTCGTGCCAATATATGCTACCATCCAGAATGCTCTCCGAGACACAAAGACAAGCTAGAGTAATTTGATTCGGTGGGACATCAAGTTTCGCTGTTTGCGATATCGATATTCGTATACACGATAACTAGTAATTAAGCTCTTTCTTTTGTTTTGTTTTGTTTGTATTTGTACTTTTTGTTTATCTCTAATGTTTTTTCTTTTCTTTTGTTTTCGTTTTCTTATTTTTTTCTTCTTCTTAAAGACTAAGTGTATGGTTATTTGTTTGTTTGTTTTGTTGTCTGTCTTTTATATAGGTTCCGAATCATGGGTGTTAGTGCTAAAGGGTGTATTTTCTCATGTAAATTCAACACTTTAATTTTTCTTAACATACACTTAACTATAATGATGTTGATTTTGTTCATATGGTATTCATGAAGCACCGCCATCACTTCGACAGTGATCATTCTAAAATGCACAAGTGGGACGTATCCATAGTGTAAAAGATATGTGGATATTTGGGGGTCATGCGTTCCGAAGCTATTTACGAACTGGCTTATTATCAATTTTTGTTGAATGTTTACCAAATATTTATTTGTAACACCTGTGAATGATGGAAAAAATTAATTAACAAGATTAAAAGACGTCAAAGTCACCACCACAGATGTTGAAACGCTACAGGTACTGTAGAAAACAGCAGGGAAAGCTGCACGGAAAATGCTTTGCTATTCGCTAAAGCGTTTGCTAAATGTGGGGGAAAGAACTACTTCTCCGTCATGTGCAAAACCAACTAAAATCCAGAGAAAGTTCGTTAGAAATAAAGATGGGAAAACGGAGTTAAATGTATTTTAACTTGTATCATGTATATGAAATCCACTCAATGAAAACCAACTTATTATCAGGGTGGACTTCCCCTTTGAACCAGAATGTAGATGCTTACTAAAAGTGGCAAATCCGAAGGTCAACTAGGAGTATATTTGCAGTGTAATAGGAAGAAAAAATTCCCCCGAATCATTCTGCAAAATGATTGATATATGGGTGACACATCTGACTTGTGGTGTTTCGGTAGAAGTCTACAGCCACTAGAGTGATTGTACATATATTTTGAGAATGCGATATAAATCTGTGTTTCATACTATACTACTTACTACTACTACTACTACTACTTCTAATTATAATAATGAATTTATCTAGCGCATTTTGTATAGACATATTCAAACGCGATTTACATTTACTCAATATGATAATGTTGAAGGGTAACAGAGGATACGATAAAGCCATTCTCTGCCAAATGTTTAAGAATATATTTTGTATTAGATTCTGACCACGTTCCAACGGTAGTTTGTTTGCCAATTAGGCTTACGTCAGTTTGGGTCACATTGGTGACGTCGGCAGTTGAATAATTCGAAGATACAGATTTGGTATTGAGACCAACAGTAAATGAAAAGTTTGTTTTGCAGAGGTGTCGTAGTCGAGTGGTTCAATCTCTTTATTGGAAATGCTTAGGTCTTGGGTTCGAACTCCGGCACGGTAGTTATGTCCTTGAGTAATGTCTTATAAGACATTCCGGTAGAATATACGAAGTTCAAAAGGCGACCAACAGGAACGCTCCCCAGTAAGTGGAGAAAGTGTTCCATAATGTGCGGAATAGTTATTTAATCCAGCGACCGGGATAATAGTACGTGCTTTGGTATATATGGTAACGTTATATAAGTACCAGTTAAAGGAAACCAAAACCTTCATACTACGTTACTTTTATTGTAAAGTTTAAGATATTTGAAAAATATCAGTGAAAATTCAAACAAAATCAGGCAAGGAATAAGGAAGTAAGAGCTTTTTTAAATGACTAGTCACTAGAGGGCGGTATTCAATTTGATGACATCATCTGTGGACAACTCTCCATGCCTTTTGTACATCAAATTTCATGTTTTTCCTTCTTTCTTGTGATTGAGATAATGTACTCCCCTGAAAGCAAGATATAGAATGCAAAATGATATTCTACTTCACATGTTATGAAGTCGGATCAAGAACACAAATAAATACGAAGAAAACAAAAAAATTGTGAAATTTTATGTACAAAAGGCATGGAGAGTTGTTCACAGATGATGTCATCAAATTGAATACCGCCCTCTAGTGACTAGTCATTTCAAAATGCTCTAACTTTTTTATTCTTTGCCCGATTTTGTTCAAATTTTCACTGATTTTATTCAAATCTTTTAAACTTTACAATAAAAGTAACTTAATATAAAGGTTTTGGTTTCCTTTAATACTACTATTGTTATTATTGATTGACATTCCTTATTAAAAAAAAAGAAAGTATGTGTCCAATTATAAAGCAAAGGACATTAGTACTTGTTTTCAATGTGTCTTCATGTTTATGCAACTGCTGAAAGCTATTAGAATTTTATACTATCCCATTATACTGAAAGTACTGCAGTTGACTAATAATTATTCCACTATGCTGAATATACGGCAGTAGTGATTGTTGGCTATATGGAAAGCACTGTAACAGTAGTAGTTTGATGTAATTAGCATACACAGGTGTATTTAAAAAGATGTTAATTCATCAATGTTTTACAACTATTTGCATTTCATATACTCAATAAGGTGGGCTTTATATAATCATTGGTATTACTTATTCTATATAATTAAAATAATTAAACAAAACAAGAGAAGAGAAAGGAAAGGAACTATTAAAATGGTGTTAAAGAGTTTGAGACAATGACTTTTGATTTCATAAGTCAGAAATGTGTTTCTATTAGTTATATGGACTTGGTAATTGAACATTTCATCATTTTGTGAAGAAGTTTTTAGAGCCTAAGTGTAAAGCGTATTAACTTTTCTGGAGTTAGCATTTTGAAGTTTAAATAAAAAATGCTATATGTTCTAAAACAACTGAACATTTTATATGGACATTTCGGGAATTTCACCCAAACATGAATGTATAAGTTAATATGGTAGGTTTGGTGGACATTAAAGAGTTCAAAATGATTGCATGAGCAAATGTCAATTAATGGTTTTGTTTTAAATGGTAGCCATGAACAAAGAAGACGAAAGACTCGATGTATGGCTGATCGTCAACGAAACGGAGTTAAGTCTTTTGTCAACTCTGTTTGTTGCTACGGCAGGCAGCCAGTGAAAACGAACTCGTTTAATCAAATTATGGATATGCAAGCACTACTTTAAACAAACAGAACTTTGTTATTCCTGGCTCATTTTTCCTGATTGAGGTGTCATATGAAAGGGCAGAAATTGAACTTTCTCGAAATGTGATTTTCTCGTTGAAATTCAGATACCGCCTCCAAATGACATTTTGGTTTCCTCTCTTCAAATTGTTTTTAATCGCTCATGCAAAGAGGATCTAAGCTTTACAAATATGATAGTTGTGATTAAGTTATGATAAAACATCGATAATTCTCGGTTTCGTTTTTTTCTGGGACGCACTGTATACCTGTATTCGTGTATGATTTGGTGAACAAGTGTAGAATTGGAAACAGACTTGAATTAAATGTTACGTCACGACTTGACGCTCATGCGGGATCTCGATCCTTGTCAACTAATAAATAGTCTAGATATTTGATAATTTTACGGGATATTCGGCTAGCCTTAAATAAATGTGTTAAAAGTTAGATTTAAAACATATTATACCCCCCCCCTTCTCTCTCTCCCTCTCTCTCTCTCAATCCTTTATCTAGAACTCCCCCTCTCTTTCTCTCTCCGTCCCTCTCCTTTTTTCTCCATCCCTCACCTCTCCCCTATCTCTCACTTGCCATCTCTCTGAATCCCTCATATCTAACTCTGTCTCCGTCCCCCCCCCCCCACTCCGAACGGAGGGATACCATGCGTGTTCCCAAAATGTCCGGTAAAGGGGTACTTTTCACGCACCAAAGTCCGGCTCGTAGTACACAAAAATCCGGCCCGTATTGAGTTTACACACCGGACTTGGGGTGTTTTCAAAAGGAGGGAACATGCATATGCGTACCCTAAATAACACTGAGTAATGTTTATCATGATGCACAGGATCTTTTTAGAATTACAATCACATAAAATAATGATGATGATTATAATAATATTTTATATATTTAATATTTTAAATGCTGGCTTACAAAAATAGATAAACTTATGCAGCATAGCAAAAAGTGAAAATTGGACCCATCTTTACATCGTCAGTCCGAGACGGTGTCATCTATGAACAGATGTCACGTACAGGTAGATCTTTATGTATCAGATGTTTTGATTTTTGACACAGAGAATTAGATGTCATGAATTAACTATTCAAAAGAAAAGACAAGACACTTTGAAGCTGAAGTGAGCTTTTCGGTGGAAGACGGTCTGGACTTGAACATCCCAGTAATTGAATGTAAATAGTTGAAATCTCATAATACAAAAAGGGCTTGTTCTCTGAATATGGCAGAATACATTATAGTTCACTTGCAAAAGAATCTGTAAAATGATGTTCTACCTTGATTGAATGTGCCTATTACCTGAGTACTACAAATGCTTGTGTATATAACATACTTGTACAACATCGTAGATAATATCTACGTGGAGAATATTAAAGTAACAGTATCATAATCAAAGTAAATGTTATTCCTATGTGAATTTGTAAAGAAAACAAAGTGAAGAGGAAGCAGAAGGGAGAGAGAAAATGTGTGTGTGTGTGTGTGTGTGTGTGTGTGTGTGCGTGTGTGTGTGCGTGTGTGTGTGTGTGTGTGTGTAAGAGAGAGAGAGAGAGAGAGGGAAGAGGAGGGGGTGTAATGTAGGTATTAACATAGAGTGGAAATGTGATGAAAGTGAGAGGGAAGAAAAGGGCAGGGGAGGGATACTTGGAGACTGGCTCAGGTTAAAAACCAGAGCATTAAATTATCATTCACACAGAAATTGAAGCTAAAGATGTACCGTTCAATTATACAAGAAGATAATAAATGATACAGATTTTGCAAGAATATATGCATGAACACGTATTTTCTTTTTGCCTTATAAACAAGCGTATGCAAAATTCATTAACAGAAAGACTTTGAGGGAAGATGTGCAGACAAAATGGGATTAAATAGAAGGGCTCAAGACTGTGCACAGGATAGGAGAGACCCACAAAAGAGAAATGAATGAACAGAAAATCATATCAAGAGTAAGATGTATTAAGATTGGGAAAAGGGGAGAAGTGAGAAGAAAGAAAAGGAGGTGAGAAAGAAAGAGAGAGAGACTCGAGAGAGAAAAGCAGAAAAGGAATAAAGAAAGATGGAAAAATAATACTAAGAGTGAGAATAAGCCAAGAAATTTTGATTTATAGCTATTTATAAAGAAAAGAAAGAAAAAAAAATCCCCTTTCGTACAACACCTAAATGGAACATAATAACCTAGTATTAAAGCACATACGTGGCCAACCTACATGTATAGCTACACGAAGCTTTTCTTTTTGTCTTCCTCCCTAACAATTACATTTTGTCATTTCCCATTAATTTTCTGAAATGAGAGTGACCATCTCGTTAAAATCTTCTTTTTTTTTTAAAGAAGAAAAGTATTTACAGTATAACATTCATTGTCGTTTGTATTTTGAGAGACATTTTGTATCGATCAATTAAAAGAACAGTATAGTATTAATGACTGCTTTGAGAGAAATAGTTGTTTTTATACGCTCAAGGGAAGGTTAGAATTGTGCTATTACCCGAGGCGTGCCGAGGGGAATAGCCCAATTGTAACCTTCCCGAGAGCGTATAAAAACAACTATTTCTCGAATATTAAAGCAGTCATTAATACTTTTATATGCCGAAAACAAAAGAGTCAACTAATGACACCACCTTGGCCTTTCTCTAGTTTATCTGCACGGTTATTTTTTATGAGTGTAACTTTGAGAGTAGACTAGATCTAGATTCTAGTCTAAGCAAGATATTTTTACATTTTGGGGGTGAGCCGGCCCTGTGGGGAATATGGAGAAGAACCTGCGCTTTCATATGACACCTCACTTATTGAGTATCACCTTCAGGATCACAACAGATTATAAAGGTTTGAATCTCGAATTGAAAAAAAAACTTGACCTTAACACACAACATGCATCGGGTGCGCGATCAGACACCTGGCCTGACAACTGGATCTATTTTCGTATCTTTGAGAGTAGACTAGATCTAGATTCTAGTCTAAGCAAGATATTTTTACAATTTTGTGGGTGGGCCGGCCCTGTCGGGAATATGGAGAAGAACCTGCGCTTTCATATGACACCTCACTTATTGAGTATCACCTTCAGGATCACAACAGATTATAAAGGTTTGAATCTCGAATTGAAAAAAAAACTTGACCTTTTTTGCATGGTCGCGGAATGCACGTAGACTGCATAAGGAATGCATTGCGTACAATCTCTATGGAAATAATTTTAACACACAACATCGGGTGCGCGATCAACACCCTGACAACTAGATCTATTTTCGTATACAGTCTATACGTCTATGCTTTTTCAGCAACTAAACGAACATGTTTATGGATAATTTCACGTACCCTTTTTGTTGTTCTTGCTGTCAGCGAGTCTTGCATTTGATAAGTTGAAATCTTGGGAGAGATTCTTGAGCCATTTTTGTCTTGTTTGGAATTGTCTTGTCTTGTATGAAAATACCGACCAATTTTTCGCACACGTATGGTATCTTTGATCGCTCAAACCATTTTTTAACATGTAAACCTATGGGGTAACCATGGAGACTGACTTATTTTTTTAATAACCATGGTTATTAAAAATAGTGAAATGTTTTATGCATGGTTACCGAGAATTTTACAGGAACAGTTGAAGTTTATGAATGCAATTTCGACCAATCAGAGGGCTGGATTACTTAAGTGAGGTATATAACAGTAAATATGGACTTTGAATGAGATAAAATGGGTTTTAACATCAGTTTTTTTTCTTCGAAAATAAATTAAAAAACACTAGCTGGGTGTCGAACCTGATACCTTCCAGTTACCAGTCGATTGTCTATCCACTAGACTAATGTGTCACACTGGTAATCTTCATGTATTTTTTCATATTGATACTTATTGTTGTAGATGTAGCAAAAGACGTATTCTAACTACTTCAGAGAGTGTCCAATTAAAAAAAAAGAGAAGGAAAAGCCAATATCATGGGGGACAAGAAAAAAATGACACCAATAACATGGGGTATAAAGGAGAAACTGGGAGTCAAAATGGGAGTCAACTAGGCGTTGTGGCGTGCGCCTGTAATCCAGCTAACACTAACAGTGAAATTCACAAACTGATTCAGGCGAGGACGCAATTAAGCTCGAAACTGAGTCACGTCTTTCGGATGGTGACGTTTAAAGGTCGGTCCCCAGACGTAAATAATCATATCTGATTGATACACGTCTGTAAAAACCCAATAGACACACACAATCAGAATAAAAAAACTGAAAACAATAATGGACCTCTTTACCCAAGACTGTGGGTCTTTATTGTTGAGCAAGAAATTCACACAATCTTGCCCCAAATCGGTAACCCGACACATGCTCCGCCGACGATTGCTCCGCCGACATTTACTCCGCAAAACGCGACAATTGCTCCGCGACATTTGCTCCGCGACATTTGCTCCGACGTCAAATGCTCCGCCGACAGTTGCTCCGCCGACAGTTGCTCCGCCGACAGTTGCTCCGCCGACAATTGCTCCGCCGACAGATGCTCCGCCGACAATTGCTCCGCCGACAATTGCTCCGCCGACAATTGCTCCGCCGTCAATTGCTCCGCAAAACGCGACAATTGCTCCGCCGACATTTGCTCCGCCGACATTTGCTCCGCCTGAAGCGACACTTGCTCCGCCGACATTTGCTCCGCCGACAATTGCTCCGCCGACAATTGCTCCGCCTGAAGCGACAATTGCTCCGCCGACATTTGCTCCGCCGACATTTGCTCCACCGACATTTGCTCCGCCGACAATTGCTCCGCCGACAATTGCTCCGCCTGAAGCGACAATTGCTCCGCCGACATTTGCTCCGACGACATTTGCTCCGCCCAAAAAGTGTCCCATAAACTACAAATGCTACTAGTACTACGACAAATGCTTCGCCGACAATATTTTCTTTACACCTATTTTTTTCGTTTCTTTTTTTCTTCTTCATTTTCTGAATGCATTTCTTGAAATAATGTAGATGAAATGAAATGAATGAATGTTGATGAAGTGGGAGGAAAAAGGAGTTACCTAAAAGTCATTTCGAATATACTGAAATAACTTTCCATCTATCACTGTACGTCCCATATAATGTATACTAAACACTCATTACATGTCGTGGGAAGTTTTTTTAAAAAAGTAGAGCAGCAAGCCACATTCCCCAATACGCGCATACCTCCTGGTTAATTTCAAGTAGCTCATCAATATGTAATACCTGAAATTACCTCGATCAATGCATCTTACTAGGTAAAGCATTATACAATGTAATAGGTCATCATGGAAGTTTAGAAAATAAGTAAGGGGGATTTACCAAGTGTTGATCTTTTTAAGAGTTTTATAAAGAAACAAAAAGATATTGAATATTTCTCAGCGAAAAAAAGGAACAAGCTTGTTTCGCATTTTAAGAAATGGCGATTTGACTTATGATACTCATGTTGATTTAACTTTTATTCCTGTGCCCCCTCACTCCCCTTTATGCACTGGAGTTCAAACTATGATTTATATGTGTACAGTGTATTTTTTTTTACTATAATGTTTTTTTTTTTTAACTTTCTTGTCCTTTCATTATTGTTAGTTGTTCTTATACATATTGTTTTTTTTGTTTGTCTAATTATTACCAATGACTTGTAAATATGTAATGTTTATATGATTGAAAATTTAATAAACACACAAATATAAAAAAAAGTTTAGAAAATAAGGGCACTTATATACGTAAGGAAGAGAACCCATTCAGACGGGAAAATGAGATGGCAGCCTTTCTGCTTATTCACATTTATACAAATCGTTTTGTTGCAGTTTGATGTTAGTTCTTCATGATAAGCCAATTGCTCTTCTTCCGGTGGCTTCGTGAGTCCCTTAAATTATTTAGTGAAAACAAAGTACTCGAATGAAACGGAGTGTTTTGCACACGAACATATATATATTAAAGCTACATACACTTAACTAAAGGAAAGAAACCTTTAGAAAATGGACTGGATATTATTGAAAATATTATTCTAAACAAGAATGTACTACATGATTGTATTACTTTACGTTTCAATTTCACGAGAGAAATAGAACTCGAGAGGGGGAGCAGAGAAGAAGTGATGGAAATGAAAGAAGACTAATAGCATGAGAGGAAAGAAAAGAGCAAAGAAGACAAGAAAACGGTGTAAACAGGAAAAGGAGGAGCATGGGAGAGAGAGAAAGAGAGAGAGAGAGAGAGAGATAGCCTTGAGCTTTGGATCAGCTAATGAGTAATACATGAAACAGATTTTGAGCGGAGTAATTATCTTTCGCCGGAGAACTTGCGTAAGGAGCTATAATTTTATTTTTTATTTTTTTAAATCAAACATTATGGGGAATAGCAAAAAACGGTTGTCTTTTTTGCTCTTTTCTTTCCTCTCATGTTACTAGTCTTCTTTCATTGAGGTAATTTCAGGTCTTACATATTGATAAGCTGTTTGAAATTAACTAGGAGGTATGCGCGTATTGGGGAATGTGGCTTGCTGCTCTACTTTAAAAAAAAAAAACTTCCCATGACATGTAATGAGTGTTTAGTGTACATTATGTGGGACGTACAGTGATAGATGGAAAGTTATTTCAGTATATTCGAAATGACTTTTAGGCAACTGCTTTTTCCTCCCACATTATCAACATTCATTCATTTCATTTCATTTACATAATGTCATGAAATGCATTCAAAAAATGAAGAAAAAAAGAAAGAAACAAAAACAACCCGTGAAAAAAAAATATTGTCGGCGAAGCATTTGTCGTAGTACTAGTAGCATTTGTATTTAATGAGACACTTTTTGGGCGGAGCAAATGTCGTCGGAGCAAATGTCACCGGAGCAAGTGTCGCTTCATGCGGAGCAAATGTCGTCGGAGCAATTGTCGGCGGAGCAAATGTCACCGGAGCAATTGTCGCTTCAGGCGGAGCAATTGTCGGCGGAGCAATTGTCGACGGAGCAATTGTCGGCGGAGCAATTGTCGGCGGAGCAAATGTCGTCGGAGCAATTGTCGGCGGAGCATATGTCACCGGAGCAATTGTCGCTTCAGGCGGAGCAATTGTCGGCGGAGCAATTGACGGCGGAGCAAATGTCGGCGGAGCAAATGTCGGCGGAGCAAATGTCGGCGGAGCAAGTGTCGCTTCAGGCGGAGCAAATGTCGGCGGAGCAAATGTCGGCGGAGCAATTGTCGCGTTTTGCGGAGCAATTGACGGCGGAGCAATTGTCGGCGGAGCAATTGTCGGAGGAGCAATTGTCGGCGGAGCATCTGTCGGCGGAGCAATTGTCGGCGGAGCAACTGTCGGCGGAGCAACTGTCGGCGGAGCACCTGTCGGCGGAGCATTTGACGTCGGAGCAAATGTCGCGGAGCAAATGTCGCGGAGCAATTGTCGCGTTTTGCGGAGTAAATGTCGGCGGAGCAATCGTCGGCGGAGCATGTGTCATGGAACCCAATCTGTATAACATTGAAAATAGATGAAAATTACTGTGATCGAACGGAAAACCGATTGGTCTGACCTTGTCAAATATTATGATTCTAGGACACCTACCCCCTAGACATCTATCACCCGGATAACAGCCCCCAGTCAACTACCCCGTACGACAACCACCCTCTAGGACGACTACCCCCGGACAACTACCCCCCCCCCGGACAACTACCCCCTACGACAACCATCCTCTAGGACAACTACCCCCGGACAACTATCCTACGGGTAGTTGTCTGGGGTAGTTGTCCTAGGGGTTAGTTGTCCGGGGTTAGTTGTCCGGGGGTAGTTGTCCTAAGGGGTAGTTATCCTAGGAGGTAGTTGTCCTAGGGGGTAGTTGTCCTAGTGGGTAGGTGTCCGGATACGCAAATATATATGTATCTAAAACAATTTCACGCAATGTTGGCGTTCTATTCATAATGTATAATACTATGCTACTTTTGTATATAACATATTACTGTAATTATGGGCGAATTCCAAAAGTCTGAACAATTTTAAGATATCAAAAAGCATACGTATACTGGTTCTCGCTACAGAGATCACAGCGCCCCTTGTTTAAAACAAAAATGTTACCCTCAAAATTTCGGATATAATGGCCCGAATTCACAAAGGAGGTTTGTCGACAAACCTTGGTTTTCGTGCGTCATATGACGCGTTTTGACGCGTTTTTACAAACCAGGTTTGTAAAAAAAAACGCGTAAAAACGCGTCATGTTACGTACGAAAACCAAGGTTTGTCGACAAACCTCCTTTGTGAATTCGGGCCAATTTGTTTACAGACTGCATTGTGTATGTTTACCACGGCCAATTGCCTCCTGGCTTTGATTGCCCTTTTAAGCAAAACAAATATGTATATTCCTATCTGACACTATTAGACCGTCAAATAGTTTGTTCCACCTATCCATAATCCCAAAACTGCTACGGCACATATTACATCAATTATACATACAGTGTAGTGGCACTGACATATTGAAGTCGATCCCTGTCTTTTATTCAAATGATATTCACTCAGAGTTTGCATGCACCACCTCCTCTCCATATCCCTAAAAATTCCCTAAACTTTTACCGTATTACCATTTGCTATCCGCCTTCGGCACTATGCGACTAGACAATGTTCCTTTTTCACAATAAATTGAAGTCTCTCTCTCTCTCTCTCTCTCTCTCTCTCTCGAAATGATCCCTTTATCTGCTTATTCTTTGTCTTCTTCAATACCATTTGTGATGGAATACCTCAAAGGATTTATGTGAGTTCTAGTTTAAACACGTTGTTGCAATTCAATGATGAAACAAAGGAGACATCCGTTCAACTCATGTTGGTTCCTTTATTGTGACACTGTCGTGGACCATCATTGGAAAGTGAAGAGAAAAAATTCAACAACTGTGTGGGATAATTCCTGCAAAATACAACAAATGAAAACACTAAATACATGTTCTTGATGTACGTTTAACACTTAGAAATCCAATTTCCACATCCTCAAGTTCCATTCGTGTGTCAGTAATTCTAAACTTTATAGTTATAATAATATGCCAACTTTCGATAAACCACAAATCTATAAAGAAGCATAAATGCATAACCATAGACAAAAGAATAATCAATAACACAAACAAGAAACTTTCTCAAGCCCTAAAATGAGACTAACAATCATGAACTTATCACGTTATCTCTTAAATGATATTCATCCGCACATTAAATCGTGCATGAAGAGGTTCTCGTAACTAAGATACCTTCACACGTAAATACGCAAGTAAACATAGTTTGGTCTTAACTTATTCGAAGTCTACCCATGCTCATAACTAAGTTAAATTCACATATCATCTTCCTGACAACCATCAGTTTTAAACTACTTTATCTTTTCACAAAGGAAAAGGTCTTCAAAAGACCGTCTTAACTATCAATCAAACTTTCAACGAATCCATGTTCGCGATTCGTTTCACGTCACTACACACATTCATATAGGCTATCGCTTCCATCGTGCGACTGTAATCTCTCCAACTTGCAACTACTTTCAGTGGCATTTCACAGCACTGTATTTTAAGAATAACTCAATGAATAAACATACCTTAAAGCATGGGTGTCGATCCCGGGGGGATGGGGGGGGGGGGGGATATATCCCCCCCCCAATATTTCAGGTGGGGGGGGGGGGATGGCCTGTACAATCATCCCCCCCAATAATTCACCATCACAAAAAAAAAAACTAATGATGAGAGCCCGATGAGAGTACATGTAACGGTTATTATACTCGTCTTTTGTCTTCTTTCTCTAATAATTCAATGAAACATCAAAGCTTCCGCGCTTCGCGCTGAGGAAAGGGAACTTGATTCAAACAAGGATTAATAGTCGAGAACGGTACAACGAATCGTCTTCTTTCTCTCATAATGTAATGAAACGTCAGAGCTTCCGCGCTTCGCGCGGGAGGGGGGAACTGAATTCAGACAAGGATTAAGAGTCGAGAATGGTACAACGAAACGTCTTCTTTCTTTAATAATTTAATGAACTGTCAGAGCTCACTACCACCTCCTAAAATAAAATCCTGGTAATTACCCGCTTGAGAGGATAATAACCCAGGTAGCAAGCTCATGTGGGCCCCGCATGGGTCCCATATTCTCTGAAATGTTATCTTTATTGAGGGTGACTTGAAAAAGTTAATAACTTGGAAGGGAGGGGTGCAACCTGCCACACGCTTCTACCTCTTGGTTGCTTCGATCCATTGCCGAAAATATTTTGGCCCCTTTCATCCCCCCCCCCCCAACCACGGATACAAATCGACACCCCTGCCTTAAAGGATTATCTAAAGAGTTCCCATCTCAACATAGAAATGCAGGAACTGCAAGCAAACTGCCAAACTGTTAGCGACTGTCGTCGCTGTTGGCGAACTGCCATTACGTAGATAACAACTGTCGTCTTCCCCTTCTTCTCCAAACTATTTCTTCTAGTCTCGTCACAAGTCTTAAACATAACTTTCAGAACAAGAAAAGAGTCATTCCATGACACCATTGATAAAAATTGATCAACCTCAACAAATTACTTGAACCATAGAGGCTACTTTGAGGATGATAATGACATATCGAGGGAAGATAGAACTGTGGTAAATGAGGTCTTCTTGTAGACTCGGATGCTTTGCCCGTTACGGATGGCGAGTAGACAGCCAGTACTTGTCACAATTGGTTCGGAAAATGACCCTGGATACAGAGTGAAACAAATATGAACAGGGGGAAATCAAACGGCATGGGAATTTGAAAAGGGTTATTCACAATAACCATATAATTAATTTCCCTTCCCGCTATATCCCCTATCCTTTTTTCTTTTTTTTCATACTTCATCTGTCTTTTTACAAATCTGAAGTGGCTGTTGATCGCAATTGCACAGAAAAATAGTTATGAAACATACGTCCACAAAATGCTAGAATAATGTGAGAGATAATAATGTATAGGCTACACAACGAGCTTACCTTTCACTTTGTACTCCAAAACACCTTTCCTGATGATAGTCCCATCTAGTGCAACCTCGTCCATTCTGACGATATCACTGGCTTCTGGTTGGTAGCTCACATACAAGATGTCATCCAAAGGATCGGTTCCGCAAAGAGCATAGCCCCATTCTTTATGGTAGATTGTGGCGTCTTCGGTGCCATATTCGTTGATCACCGTGAACTCTGCTGGACCTGTGTCGACGACGAACTTCCCACCGGGTGTTACATGGAGCTTACCACCGATCTTCTTACTGCTTAGCCCGATCTTCCTCTTCTTTAGTCCAATCGTCTTCTGCTCCAGGTTATTTCCTGGTGTGCCTAAGTGACCTTTGACCTTGATGATGCTGTCAGCCCCATCATAAGCAACCATAAGGGCGCCTTTCTTATTCTCAGCTGCATAGACCGCCACAGGTTCATCCGTCTTGTAGTCCAACACTATTGGTGTCCCGTTCGTTGATGCCTCGTCCAGGTCAATTTGCGAGAGGTGTGCCTCATATTGCAACTCTGTCTTAGTGTTTTCACATGTTAAGATATTTTTGCCATTTGAGACACAGTCGGTGTAGTTACCTTTACCTTGAGATATGGGTTTTGATTCACCATTTTTGAGGTTCATCGCATGAACGGACCCTGATGCCACATCGATGTAAACAACTGTATCACCTCCAACGTAAGAACATGGCCACGGGTCGTGATTGAGGGGGTATTCCTGCTTCAATGTCCAAATGGTTGAAACCAGATTATTCTCTCTCAGCTTGTCTCTTCGGTCAGAGACGGCCCACACAATTTGATCTACATGAGAGTCAAGCTGTTCCAGTGCCTTCATCGTCACGTCGGGTGATGGGATACTATCATCTAATGTCCACTCTCTTGTCTCATCTCCAGGAACAGAAAGAGATTTTGCCTGGCCACTACTTTTGGCCACACCTGGTCCATGCAGAGCAGCAACAACCGCATTTGTCTTTGTCGTACTTGCGTCCTGTAGAACTGACAATTTATTCATGATATTATCTTTGGCTTTTTGAACACGTTCCTCGTCTTTCTTCGCTTCTATATTGTTGCAATTCAGCTGTGCCTCCTTTAGTCTCTCTATTTCCTCGATTTTGACTTGTGCATCTTTCCTTATTTTGTCTTCTTTCTGCTGACGGGTATTTTCGATCTTCGTCTGGCTCTCTCCCGTAGACGTATTGACGCCCAGCCGTACGGTCTGGAAATGTTGCTGAATTCTGGCAATGCTCTTGTCAGCAAAGTTCTGAAACTGACACCGTTCGTCCTCTTTGATCTTGATATGCTTAAGTCGTTCTTCATCATCGTCTTTGCGCTTTTGGATGACTTTCTTGAGTTCATCCTTCTCATGCGATGAGTGTGATGTCAATCCACACATCATACAAATTTCTCGCTTGCAGGTGTTGCAGAAAAGTTCCACTTTCCTGTCACTGTGATCGTCGCACATACGACTGTTCGGATCCGACGGTTCAGGGACGTTTTTCCGACATTTGTCGCAAAGATGCATCCTGGTTGTGACTAAATAAGATAGATGGGAGCCTTCTTTCGGAGGGTCGCCACATTCTCCGCAACGTACTTTCTTATCAAACCCTACCGACATCTTGTATTAGTACACGGGACCTTACTATAACTGTGCGCTGCCGCATGTAAGCTGGGATCCAGAATCAATAATGAAAACATCCAGATAGTCACCCTGGGCTTGTGCGATTCTTGTTTTGTTAGAAATTCCATGGGAGAAAGAGATGGGATTCCCCATGTTTTTTTTAAATAACCTTGTTTCATTTTCACTGTCAATATTAATTCAATTGCTTGCATTTATTGTTAGTCGAAGCGTAATGATACTGAAGAGAGCTAGTGTCCCGTTTGAATAGAGTATAAAGGTGAAGTCCTATTTTGAGCTGATGAGTCATTTTGGGGGGATCTTTTTCTGACATTTCGTGCTGTTTGTGAAGAAAGCAAAGAAAGGTTCTTTATTGAAATCTCAGTTACGGAATTCATTACTTAATGAATCATAAATGTACGCTGTTAAATATCTCATGTGGCGCCATATTATTCTAATGTGGGCGAACATCAAGAACAGCGGCGTAGATACGGGAGGGGATTGGAAGGCACCCACCCCCCCCCCCCATCGAATCCCCCTCAAAAAAAAATTAATAAAAGTAATAATGATGATAATAATAATAAATAAATAGATAAATAAAGAGGTGAGAGCGAGGGGAGAGATGAAGGAAAAGGAAAAAGGCCATGATAAAATATAATGAGAAAGATTGCTCACAAACTCTCTTCAAAGATTATAATAATTATTATGTCAGATGAGCATAATTATTTAGATACCTTATTTTTGACACTGGCAGGTCATTAATTGGCAGGGGTCCAGGGACAGAGCCCCCGGAATCTCAGAGGTTTTAGATATTTAATTACGGTTAGATGAACATCCAGGGCCCCACTAAGAGCCCTTGGTTGGGTCCAGGGGCAGAGCCCCCGCAAGCTCAGGGGTTTTAGGAATTTAATTACGGTCAGATGAGCATATTTTGATACCTCATTTGTGACATTGGCAGGTCACTTATTTTTTTCTCTCTCTCTCTTTCTTTCTTTTTCTCTGTAACATACTTTTTCAAAAAGTGAGGGGGGCTTCAGCCACCTAACCCAGCTGTTCTGCAGGACCTGACATGATCTCTTCTAAATAAGCATATTTTTCGCCCGACTGTAAATTTGGGAATTTCTAATTTTCCAACAAACGCATAAAAAAGCATGACTTACACAAAAATTGAGAACAAATATCGGAATATCATGTTATTTCAGCAACATTTGTAAATCACTGTTATCGAATTAGAAATCACATTTCACATTATGTATCAATGTGAACACTAAACGCATAACGATCATGCACCGCAAACAGGGGCGTACGCAGGATTTTTTCAAGGGTTTTTAAAAAATCGGGCCCAATATATTTTGCTCCCGAAAATTTGAAAATCGCCCGCCGGCCGAAAAGCCGCTCATTGGGGGGGGGGGGGGGGGGGGGGGGGGGGGGGGGGGGTAAGCGGACACTTCTTTTTTTTGGGGGGGGGGGGGAGTCCAAAAAAAATCGCAACGACTCTGCCAGCCGAAAAGTCGCTCAGTGGAGGGGGGGGGGGGGGGGGGGGGGGGTAAGCGGACAATGTTTTTTTGGTCTCAAAATTTGAAAATTTGACATTTTTTTTAGGTCACCTCTTTTAGGTTATAATTTTTTTTTTTTTTAATTTTATTTTTTTATAATTTAAACAAAAACAAAAACAAAAACAAAGGGGGGGATTAGGTTTTTTTTAGGGGGGTTTACACACATAAAAATACCAAAGGGGGGGTTTAACCCCAAAAACCCCCCCCCCCCCCCCCCCCTGTGTACGCCCCTGACCGCAAACATAATATATGCCACTTGAAATGCGGAAACAGAATAAACAAATTCTAGATTTGATTTTGATAAAATACTATTCGGCAATTAAGCATACTTTTTTGTGTGTTTTAGCTCTGAAATCAAATGAAAACTCAAACCTTTCCAGTGTTGTGTCATCATACACTCACTGAAGTGCATGTACATGTACTAGTTGGGGTCCAAACCTTTACTCATTGTTTGTGTAAACCTGCTATTGTACATCCCTTTTGTAGTTATCAAAACTTTCGCCAAAGTATATAAAAACAAATGAATTTCAAACATTTTTGTAATCCATCATGATTTGAAAATCTAGTGGCAACCCCCCCCCCCCCCCCCACCAACCATATAGGCTGAGCTATGATAGATAGACTTTATTTAAACTTTATGTTGAATAAATGATAAAATAATTAAAATAAAATATTTATTATGAACGTGCTTACAACTTGTTGTTATTATTATTTTTTTTGTATTATTATCATTGCAATGTAGTTGTGTTAATAACAATATTTTGAATTTTTAATATTTTAAATTTTATCATGATTTTAAAAATACTGGCATAAAAAATAAAAGCCTAACAGTATCGATAGCATAGATATAGCATTCAAGATCGCTTGCTATCCCGTTGTCAACTCAACTACTGACTTTCAGACATCAAACCGGCCCGTTTGAGGTAAGAATTTTGATACATTCCTGCCATCTTTATTGCTTTTTATATGATTATTTTTGTTGTAAAATGAGTATATGTCCATTTGTTTGGACAATTTGGTCGTATTTTATCGTAGAATATTGAATAAAATGACCTTGCAGAGCAGCGTGTCGCTTCAGCGATGAAACTGTCTGTGCCTGTGCCAGTGTGGGACAGTGAGGCCTCGCCTCGACTTCCCCACGCAATGATGATGCATGTCCCGTAACGTACGAGTACGTACGTGCTCTGGCTTCTTCTTGCATTTGATAACTGAATGCCATGTCGTAACGTAAGTGTTGCAGTTGCCATGTCAGATCTCGAATCTAGTGTTAGGGATGTCATGTGGATAAATCATCATGGACATTTGCATTTTCTCCTGCGGTCTTGATGTAGCGAACAAACTTGAGAACTTTGGCTTTGCGCATTGATTGAGCGCTGTACAGTGAGTGAGTTTACGCTCTCCCATTGGCCAATCCGCTCAAGTGGCTTCGAGTTTAAGTGAGAGAGGGCCTACTTAACTTAAGCGCAACTTAAGTTCAATGGCAATGCCAATGCTTAAAATTACATCACACCAAGGAGATTTCGACATGTCATGTTTTTTAAACAGGTGATGCACTTCACACATAGCTGACGCACACACATTATTTGTACCTCATAAAATAGACAAATCAACAAACATTTCAGAATAAATTTCCAGTTTGTACCTTAAATATGCAGTAAATGAGAATTCTTCAAACTCAAAAAAAGTTACGTAAGACTTAAGTCTACGTGAAAAAATTGTAACATTATTAAGCGGGTACCGGGTTTGACTGAAATATCATGAATTTGGTATCGGATCAAACAGAAAATTGCAAGTTTTCTCCTCGCACCAATAGCTTATAACATTGAATAAATGGTTGCCAGTGATAGCCAATAAGAAGGGCCCTTGTCGGCTATTCGCTGAGATCGGATGAACGTTATGTGCATGCACTAAATGTAAGCTAAAGTTCTACATACTTCTACGTGCACCGCCTACAATCTACATGTAGTAGTACAAATTCCGGCGCTAATTCAGAATCATCATTATTCATGCTTTGACCCATAATTCTGGCGTAGAGATACCGTACAGAAACATACCAAAAATCAACTAAATCTTCATCAATAATTCAATAATGGTCATGATTTAAAAGCCGTTATGTTTCTTATCTGTTTCGATCGTGTCAATTTTCTTATCTTTTTTGGAGTATTTTTCCACTGCAAACTGCTGCACAATACAATTGCAAACCGTACTGAAGGTGGGTGCGGCGCGTGCGGGCATGAAGTTAGCGACCGTAATGATGAATTTCTCACATGAATTTAATAAAGACTTGAAATTACAGCCGCACCCCGTCATCCGTACGCTAGACGGTATGCAATTGTATTGTACAGCTGTGAAACATGTGAGAAAGTGTATATTATCAGTCTTCGTTTCGGGGGAAAATACTCCAAAAAAAGATTTAAAAAATTGACATGAAACAGGTAAGAAACATTTACGACTTTTACATACACCATCTGAACAATTGATGAAGATTTAGTTGATTTTTTAGTATGTTTTAGTAGGGTATCTCCACGCCAGAGTTACGGGTCAAATTATGGATATGATTCTGAATTAGCGCCCAAATTCCAAATACAACTTACAACAATACAAGTGCAAACTACAAAACAACAACAACACAGTCGCCATTGTCACAGGAAATCTGCTAAACTGTGATCTGAGCTGAGTTCTTATTTATGTACATACGCTGTAATAAAAAACCAAGGCTTTCCGGAAGTTCATGTCATTGAAAAACAGAATTTGATTACATTTACAATTCACACCATCTTGAGTGGAAATTAGATATTCTACTATTGCTCTTTAGCAAGTTTAGGGAAGACTTTCTTTTGCGACAACCACCCAACTTGAAGAAGAAAAAAAATATTGGTACAGCTCAAACATGATAAACTAGGGTTAGATGGACAGAAGTCTGAACTATCTATAGCTAATATATCGCCGATCAATCTCAACTCGTTCTCGTAGATATATCGGGAGCATGCTGGACTGTAGACCGAAGGATCAGAAGCTCAAATCCACCCAGAGACTACGGTTTCTTGAAGTTTGAAGTTTGTGTGATGTGATGTTCTGTGCAATGTCAGAATGTTTGCTTTGATTGACAGCATGCAAGAGTATGAATAGATTGAAAGAGGAATGGAAGGAGAGAAGAAAGAATGTTGGCTAGAGGTGGCTGTCACAAAAAGAAATCTTTCCACTCTTTACAATTAAATTAGTCTCGAGCTTTTTACTTCAGAGTAAAATCTTTTCAGCCTAAAAAGTGGCGTGCAAAGGCTCAATTTGAGAATTATTTAAATATGTTATGAACGGAGGGCACAGCAATCTTCACTTTTTAGCTGGGTTGGCTTTAACAGCCTTAAAGGTAATACAAAGTTTTGGGAGATTTTTAAAATTGGCTGGATAGTGATTCTTTACAATTTTGATATATTTGGATGACCCTGTGGATGAAATATAAGCACTAGAAAATTTGGCCCTTAAAACACTTCTGCTTTCGAGAAAAATTGAATATCAAAATTTACCGGTGCTCCCGGTAAATTTTGATAAATTTCAAATAGCGCTTACGGCCATACAGTGGTACATGTAGCTGCGACCATGAAAATTTCAGAATATGTAGTTGTGATATCTAATTTCCAAACGGGAATAGCTAATCGGACGATTTTAGTCAGTAACCATTGTTGTATAGCTTAATTAATATCTTAATCTTAAAAGAGGGAGCTATACAACATAAAGAGTTTATCATTTACAATTTCATAACTTTAGACTCCATTTCAACCGCGACAACGATCACTGAATATTGTAGGATCGCATATGCTTCCAATATGTTCATTTGAACCAAAATGGCCTGCCATAGTTTAGTCTATTAAAGTTGAGCTTAGTCTTTGTGAAACACTCCACTGGTTTAATACCAAACTGTTGTTTCATCCACTTGGCTTCAGCAAAGTGAGCAAACCCATTTTCCATCTTAAAAGCAATGCACAAAGCGATCGCTCAGAGACTATGCTGACCAGTTTAAAATCCTGTCAGACAACCTAAATGCCTTTGTTCGTTTGTTACCTGCATTGTTGGTGCCTTGGTGACGATTCGTTTTACTCTTACTTTTATTTAAACGGCAGGGGGAAAAAATTGTAAAATTAATACATAAATACCTACCCTTTTTATTGTGGTGATTTTATGTCCTACTGCACAGCACTCTGTTCTCCTTGCCACAATAAATCATGTTTACGACAACAGTCGCCAAGAAATGGCGCTGCTCAGATTTTTTTTGATTTTTTTTTTTTTGCCGACGTTGTAGGAAGCACCCCATGCATGGTCCAGCCAGCAAGATGTAAGAGAACATCTTCCTGGTCCGGCTTACCGGCTACGAAAACCCATGCTATTTTACTGCGAGTTGCAATTGAAGGCTTGTGAACTGCTCACAAATAATAGTAAAAATGTTGTTTTTAGAACTAAAGATGACAGACAAATTATCCTCCAAGTTCAAACAGAAATCTGGATATTGGCAGCTAGTTTGGTCCTAGTTTCTGAGTGGTGAGTTGACAGTGACACCCTGTGTATGATTGAGCTGGGAAACATTTTTACTCACAGTACCATGACGGTGCTTTTCCGGGCACGGGTGAGCTTCGACCAGCCAGCACAGTGCAAGGTGGAGAAAAAAAATGGGCAAAAAAAAGTACATGTATTATCAGTAACAAGATAGATGGTTACTTGTCTTCTCTACATGGCACATCACTCCTAAATGAACATGTAGAAAGGTGTAGTTCTGTATGATAGACTATGTCAGTTTTAATGGAGACAAAGTGGCAAGAGGTATATCAATTAAAAGGGGCTTTTCATCACTTTAATGTGACAGGAGTCACAAGCACTCCCAAGTCATAATGTGAATGCATAGGTTCTATTAAAGCCACATGTGTTTCAGCATATGTACACTGTACACTGTACATGTAGGAAACAATTTTTGGCCACAAACCCAGGAAAACACTGCATCAGTTGAATTACAGCACCTAAGTTCCTCTTTGTGGTTAATACATGTACCGGTACTACATGTACATGTAGTGTCAGATTGCAGCCAAAATAAAAGGTGATTTAGACGGTCTTCTGATTTATGTGCGTACATGTACTTGACAAGATGCAGTACTTAAAAGCTTAGGTTTCATTAATATTTCAAGTTGCATACCATTCTTGATTTTAATTTTTTTTGATTTACGGTATTGTGTGTTTCATTTGAACAGTTCTGTTGAAGCAGACATTGAAGCAGCCAGGTTAATTCAACCCAGATCATCACACCAAGGTAAGTCAACTACATTTTAGAAGCAATTTTTAGGTGTATGCTTTGTAGTAGAGTGGTTAGAACACCTACATGTACATGTACATGTAGCTTGAAATTTGAATAGGTACATGTAGTTGTCATAACCCTTCAACTTAGTCTGAAGATACTGAATAGACTCCATTTGGTTTCGGTTCATTGTGTACCGTAATTAACGGTGTACATGTATAAACCGCCCTCGTGTATTAACCGCACCCCTCTTTTTCGCCCTAAAATATTTTTTTTTTAAATGCCAGGTCCGTGTTAAAAGAGAGAGAGAGAGACTTGAATTAGAGAAAGACAGAGAGAGAGAGAGATACAAAAAGATAGTAGTAGCAGTAGTAGCAGTGGTGGTGGTGGTAGTGGTACTAGTAAATGTAGGAGTAGTAGCAGTAGTAGCAGTGGTGGTGGTGGTAGTGGTACTAGTAAATGTAGGAGTAGTAGGAGTAGTAGCAGTGGTGGTGGTGGTAGTGGTACTAGTAAATGTAGGAGTAGTAGTAGTAGTAGCAGTGGTGGTGGTGGTAGTGGTACTAGTAAATGTAGGAGTAGTAGCAGTAGTAGCAGTGGTGGTGGTGGTAGTGGTACTAGTAAATGTATGAGTAGTAGCAGTGGTGGTGGTGGTAGTGGTACTAGTAAATGTAGGAGTAGTAGTAGTAGTAGCAGTGGTGGTGGTGGTAGTGGTACTAGTAAATGTAGGAGTAGTAGCAGTAGTAGCAGTGGTGGTGGTGGTAGTGGTACTAGTAGGAGTAGTAGTAGTAGTAGTAGTAGTGTCATTTCATGCTTTAACGTCGATCTGGCGCTGCTCAGTGGCTGCCGGGCTCACGATCAAATGGGCAAAAAGAATTTCCATTTTCGGTTTAACTTAATAATATTTGGAGTTTAAAAGATTATTATTATTATTATTATTATTATTATTCATCCCTTTTGTAAAGATCTGACCATGTTAAGACCTCTTTTACCTTAAAGTGCCCAATAATCCTCACAACAAATCTCAACACAACTCCCCTGACAATCTTTCCCAAATATGCATTCATTCAAAATGTGAACCAGGAATGGGATCCATTGATTTTATGACGCATGGCAGATGATTGTTCCCCTTCAGGCCAGTATGCATCTACCTGGATCTTACAACTCTCAGGTCCCAAGGATCTCATTTTTATTTACTTTTTCCTTTCAAAATTGAAGAAATTTTAAAAACATACACTCCACAAATGCCATTCAATCTAAGTTTGAATAAATTTTTGTAACTATCTACTAGCTTCACACTTCTAATTTTTCTATTTTTGTCCATCGTTGACTATACAGTACATTATATATAAATTATATAAATTGTGAGGATCCAAATTGTTATATTTTCCTGGTCGGTCACTTTTCGGTGATTTTTATCAATGCATGTCGTCCTCTTGAGGACTGTATGTCACCAATTACAAACATTAAGCCATTACCGAGGGTCTTTTTTTTTTTCCCCCTTGAAATGATTTTTTACACATTTTTTTTTTCATTTTTTTTTTTCTCCCTTGAAATTCAATTTTTTTTTTTTAATAAGAATTTGTTTTTTCTCCTTGAATTATCTCGAAATATTTTCCAAAAAAAAGTTGTTGCACTTCTTTTTCTAAAAAATGTTGATTGTCCCCCCCCCCCCCAAAAAAAAAAAACCATTTCCAGAAAGTTTGTTTTCTGCCATTTTATATGACACCTCAATCAAGAAAAGTGAGCCAGGAATAACAAAGTTCTGTTTGTTTAAAGTAATTCTTGCATTTCCATAATTTTATTCAACAAATTCGTTTTCACTGGCTGCCTTCCGTAAAAAGTACATTTGCCCTGACAGTCGGGCAATTTTTCAAGATGGCCGCCTGCATTTTTATTTTGTTTTTTTGTTTTTTTATCAGAAATACATCCATTTTAGCAGTGTTATTCTTGTGTTTTTGTTTTTTGTTTTTTTAATTAAAAAAAATTTAAAATTAAAATTTATTTTAAAAAAAAGAGGCGGCCCCAAAAAAGGAAGTGGGCGGGGATGCTAAACATGAATATTTTTTTTAATGGCCTTACATTGGGCAATATCCACTACTTCCTTCTAAATCAGAGAGCACTGCAGTGTATTATTGTAAATGTATAAACCTGATACTGTATCAATACTGTATACTCTATAGGTCAGAATGTATTTGTACATTACAGTTACACTCGTACTGTATACATGTAGTTTATACCAGCAGAACCTCCATGAAATTTGACACTTCACATTTGCCTTGTGTTCTGTGATTTGTTTGAAGATTAAGCCCTGCTGTGCTGTCAAGTTTACAAACATGTTTTCATTCAAAATAATATTCATCCTTAGAAATCGTTGAACATTGCTCTTTAATCAATGTTAACATTCATCATGATAGCACTTTTATGTACATGTACCATCAGCAACCGTGGCACTTCAAGTTCATGTTTTGAATTGCCAATTGTGAGGGCCTGCACATGAAATATTAATCAAAACATGACAAAATTCAAACAACAAAATTATGCGTACCAATACAAGTGTAACCATTGAAAACTGATTAAATGACAATGCTTGGTTGTACCATTGAATAACAACGACTGGATTTGATTTCAATCTTATCTTTGGGTGGGGGCTGGGGCATCTTTTGATACACCTGTACATATTGCACATATAACAATTTCATGTTGAAAATGAAACTGAAGATTATAGCCATTACATGTAGCCATTAGCCAATGATCTGTACAAGCTCAGAGTGAAATTAAAAATGAAAATTTAGAAGGTCAGAAAAACTGCATGTAAGAACACAAAAATGGATGATGAATATAAATTATAATCTCCCCTCCCTACCCCCCCCCTTTTTTTCCCCCCTCCGTCTCTCTCTCTCTCTCTCTCTCTCTCTCTCTCCCCCTCCCTCTTTTTCCTTCTCTCTGTCTCTCTGTCTCTTTTACCATCTCTCTTACTGTAATATACATGTAGTCAGATGTTCATGTCTTGTATAGCTGCATATTGTTCTTTTTAGATGATATACAGTATAAAACTCCATTTTTATGTAATTATCTTGTTTTATATCTTCTGAGTGTCAAGTGTCCTAGGCCTGAGGTGCCATACTACATTTATACGCCTTTTACCAGAACCCATTATTCTTTTTATTATTGAATAAAGAAACTACAGATTTTTATGTCGTTTCGTATTACAAACCACTGCATTTCCATTTTAAATGGGAAGAGCACTTTACATGTCGCATTCGTGAATGACCTTTTCTATATTGTGATACCCTTGGTGAGACACAGAAAGATAGAAATTGAGGGTAATAGACAGAGAGAGAGAGAGAGAAAGACAGACAAACAAGAGAGAGAGAGAAAGGTAAGGAAAAAAAAGAGAGGGAAATTATAAATAGAGTGAATTTGAAGAAGACAGAGAGGGAGAGAGAGAGAGGGAGAGACATCGAGTGCTTGAATAGCAAAGGAGAAAGAAAAATTAGTGACGATGACATCATACCCTCACTTTTGTTTGTGCATGTCTCTCTACTTCCATTTCCACCACCCTTATACCAGATTGGCGAGGGAGAAGTCGATCTCACGGTTTATCAGTACTGGGTAATATCACATCACAGGCAGGCAGGCAGTCAGGCAGGCTAGATCCACTTCCTTTCTGTTTTCCTGCATTTGCTTTATGTACCATAAATGTGGAATCTCGCCTTTTCTTACAATGTTTGGTGAGATACACAAGTGAAATTGGATATATTTGGTGGTGAGACTTGGCTGCATGTGAAGCGCCTTTCTTGGAGAAGAAAGTGTCAGAGAAAAGCAGTCCATTTGGGTAACAATTTTAATTGATGATTTAATGAGGATCGAGCTGCACTGTACAATTGCTTCTCTTCTGCCTTCTTGTTGTTTGTCATGACCCAACAGAATTATGACTGTACGTCTCGAGACTGGTGAGTGCATTGGAATTAATTTCTATCAAGGTCAAGAGATATTTGAGAGATATTCAGATTATATTTCCTCACCGAGTCTTCATCTACTCTCTGCACTGGTTGAAATTATGGCACCATGACAAAATGCCATACAACTTATAAATTGGAGAGCTCCAAAAAGGTTTTATAATCTAATTATCCATCAATCATGTACTGGAGATAGATTGTCATGAAAGTGGACTCTGCAGTTTTTATTTATATGGCCTTTTATCAAGGGTTCAGCCTGGACTGGATTTTGCTGTTTGTAGACTCCATTTACCAAATGTGTAGGTCATGCTGAAATACAATGTCATCTTGAAAATTGTGGTAATAAATACATGTAAATGAAATGAATTTTTGTTTAAATCCTTAGTCATACACCATATGTGTACAAATTCTGTGAAAGTGAATAACATCTTGAACTTGAAGCAGTCGGGTAAAATAACCACCACTAAAACCATGAACGTTTCATTTGTTGTTTTTGTTGTGCTGTTAATACATGTAATCTATTGTTTTTTATACGTGTAGGATTAGGAATACATGTACTAAATCTATTTGAACCATATCAAATATCCATGGTGTAAATGACTCTTAAAAAGAGTTTTAATCATGTACATGTATGTTGCAGTTATTGTTTTTGTTGTTCTTTTTTTCTGTTTCTTCTCTGTACTAGTATTTGCTTTTGTTTTTGCTGATCTGGATACTTTCTCAAAGAAATAACTGTACATGTGTGTAATTTCACTGTGAAAGGTGATAGTACATGTATACTGGTACTGTTAATGTTTTATCATTCCATGATTCAAGGATTCTGTCTACTTCCTGTCTGATTTCCTGAACTCAAGAAAATGTTTAGTTCTTGGAAGACTTAAGGATATTCATCCAATTTGTATATTTTATTCTCCCGTGAAAGTATATTTCCTTTCAAGATGCATTAAAATCATTCTGAAAAATTTCTCACAATTCATTTTAGGCATATAATTGGCATCCATTAATTTCACAAGTACCGTTGTCAATTTGTAGTACATACATTGTACATGTAGTATACACGCACAAGTGTACATTGTATGTTTTATATGGATCATTATTGTGTATTAATATGTATTTCATAATTTATATATTTGTTTATCCGTTAATTCATATATTTATTTATTCATATCCATTTATGAGTGTTATTTTTCCATTAGCTTCAGAGATATTTGTATAGACCAACATAGAGCGTAAATACCGGTAGCTCACTATTCTTTTTCAACCCAACTGAGTGACCCTTTTTTTCAGTCAACATCTTTAGCAAGATTGGTAACTCTCATTAAAGTTTTGTTGGTCTGTAGTGAGATTTATGGCACCAAATGGTAGCCCTACCAACTTTTCTGGTGTATATAACAAATATAGCTGGGTGAGACACTAGCAGGTGCCCCGGACACATGGATGCTCAAAATCTGAGTCTGGACCCCCAAGATTTTAAAATGTTTTTACATTGGGCTCATGCATACATGTACAGATTGTAAAAAAGTTCAAACTGGACCCCTTTCCAAAAAATTGAGCCCTGTGTATAGGGAATGCAATTTTGAGAAATGCCCCAGTGACTGATTACTGTAAAAGTAGAAATATTTGTGTTCATTAATTTTCGCGGATTTCGAGCTACATGTACTTTTGTCAGTTCGGCAAGTGCAAATTTTAGAACTCGCAAGAATATTAAGCATGACTTCTTTCGTGTGTTGTGAACGGGCTGAATTGCGTGCAACGAGAATTTAAGAACCAGCTAATGTGTTTTGGGGTCGCTCAGTGCGAAAAATTAATCAGGCAAAAATAACAGCGTTAAAAGTAATGGATATGAATGCACTTACATGTACTGTATGTAGTATAAGATGAACTTAAATGAGATTAGCAGAGCTATGAATGAATGATGAGTGATGAAGATGAAAATTCATGGTTGTTTGAAATGAAGGCAATACGTCTTGAATTAGTGACAGAAGATGAGTGCCATGGGAATCATAAGCGATAAATGTGCCTGATTATTAAGAGCATTATAATCAGCAAAAATGTGCGTCATAGGCCTTTGGAACGTTCTTGGAGCAGAGCACCATGATCTGGTCAAAGTCAATGTTTTCTTACTTCAGTGTGGGCTGGCATAATTGGAAACGGTAGTGATGCCTTTATGTGAAGGAAGCACAAGCACAATTACATGTACCCGTATTTGGGCATTTACAGGAAATAATGTGTCAGGGGTGTCAAGAGAAAGTTTGTTGATTAAAGGTAAATTTCACAGTCTTGGTCAAGGTAATAGAGTGCTAAAAATGCATTTTTCTTGTTGGTCTTATGACTCTTATCCCCTTTAGAGTTTAGACTACCAGCATTCATTGTATAGCTTCATGATTCTCGTATAGATAAACTAGGTAATTTTTTCTTCCCTAGTCTGTATATCGAAAAGCCAGTATGAGCGTCGTTTTAAAGAAAAACTAGTTTGAACGTCCGATCGTATGGAAATCATTTAACTAGGCAAGGCTTATTGTGAGCACTCTCTGATCTGGCTAATTGGTCAGCTAATTGGCCAGCTATCATGTCAATTGAACTCTTCAAAACTGGTTTCTTTAATGCAATTAACACTGTACATTTCTTCCTGCGATGTTGATCTCTAGTCTATATTCTGTATGCTTCTTTAGCTACTGTACACAATGATTCTTTATACAACATTTTTTTATACAAGTTTTCTATAGTTTCCCTGAAGTCATAACGTGCTACATGTATACACCAGTCTGTTTCAAGTGCTGGTAGCTTTGGGGGTATTATTAATAAAGGTGACAGAATAGAATAATTTGGATTGATCTCTTGCCAGAAAAATCTGTTTTCTTAATCAATATGTTCAATTTGCCTGTAAAGCGACAGCAATTCAATTCAATTCAATTCATATTTTTCCACTAAACTCATATTAAAACAGTAGAATTTGTAAAACAATGCAGAAATGAAATTGACTTATTATAATAGAGACAAAAACGTAATCAATGAAGAATGATACACCCTTAAAATGATAATTGAGTATATATGTGAAGGGCTAGCTAGCAAAGGCCCAATGCCTATCAAGGGGTAATCACCAGCGAGGTTGGGATGAGAAAGTAATTGAGCTCAATAAAATTATGCAATCGGTTAAGATAAAATATGGAACAATGCAAACCTATAAATATGCCATTCTGAATTTTCCATCATGCTATAAGGTGTGTTTTTTTTACTTCTAGAGAGTGTACAAAATATACTTACATGTACACATGTAGACCCACACATATATCTACCTTCATGTAAACAACAATTTGCAGCAGAACTTGAAAACCATGATGTAATCAAATTTATTACACAAATCTGTGTTACATTGTAAGTGCCCCATTACAAATTTGTTCATTCATCTGTTACGATTAATTGTATTTCAATAGTAAGAAATGTGAATTGGATACACCTTCTGTGTCATTATGTAGGACAAGCCATAATGTTTTTCCTTCCAAGCAACATTAATGTATGCAATCTGCACTTTTGAAATACAATTATTTGTATCAGGTGAATGGAATGATTTGTAACATGTCACTTAACAACCTGCATGATTACTGTTCATTACGAAAATGGCCTATTGAAACATCATGAACACATAATGGGACAGCATGATCTATTTGACAGCTGACTGTCTAGTGTCTGCCTTAATGTTTTAACCTTTTTTGCGTGTTTGTCGATCACCTTCATGGATTATACGTATTTCTTAGTTATTAACCAATTTGAATTCTCTCATTGTGAATTTGATTGGATTCTGTGACTGAAGATTTTGTTTTGGTTTTTTTTCTGTCGTTACTGGAACTCAGACTATCTCTAACCAAAACTAAATCAACGGTGGTTTGTTCTGCTTGATTTCCTTAGAGTATATCCCCACTAGGTGTGTCTTCATCAGCTCGAGATTGCCAAATATCCAGCTATTTGAACTATCCCGATCGCAAACTATCCAGCTAATTTGCGTCCTCATCAGACCAAAGTAGCAATTAGCGGGATATTTGGTCGGGATTGTCATCCCAAGATATCTTGGGCTAGATTGCAAAATATCTCGCTATTTGGTAAAGTATTCCGCTTTTTGTCCTGTGCGTCTTCACCAGCCCCGAAGACTCGCACTATCCGCGAACGCTGAGCAAAATATTTCGAGCTAATTTCTTGAGCTAGAGATTCAAGTTTCGAGGTCAAATCTCGAGCTGATGAAGACGCGATTTGTAACTTCAGGATTATTTCCCAAATCAGAAATAGCGGGCTATATTTGGCAATCTTGAGCTGATGAAAACACGCCTACTGATACCTCAATTTCTATTACAAGAAATATCCTGATTGAAATCAAGTCCTGGGGAGGGATCACTATGGAGGAGGTAATCTTTCTCTCAACACATTATCATGGGACATTGGATTATTTTTGGGGATGATATGAATTCATTATTCATAGTACTTAGCACTTTGAAATCTGGGTGAAATTGAGTGGGAGAAGCCATTGTACTATACAACCCGAACATGATGCTTCATATTATATGTCATTGCAGTTCCTATTGCGAAAATAGTAATACAATAGACTGAATTTGGAGTTATTTTCAGATCTCCATAAATAATATACCACAGCCTCTATTCAAAGAACAACCTCCCTCCCCCAGAATATGGAGTAATTTTCAGATCTCCATAAACAACATACTGTACCAGAGCCCTTTTAAATTCAAAGAATAACCTCTCTACCCTACAGTTTAAGATCAGTCCCCCTGTCCACACACAACATTTTCCGTGATTAGTTATACCGTTTCGCGATAGTGATACCGTTTCGCGATAGTTTTACGATGAAATTGTGTGTGTGGACGCTCACTAACGATACGTCGTATAACGAAACTAGTCTAACGAAATGCAGGTTTGGGCATCGTTTCGAACTGAAAGTCAATAAAGAATCACGCCTAATCACGAAAATGTTGTGTGTGGACAGGGGGAGTGTAACTAGTGTAACTAACTGGGCGGGGCTTAACGTGACCTCGAGCGAAAGGAGACCAGACTGTAGAGTTTCAGGATTACTTTCTTCTGTTTATGGACATCCTTGAATTTATACGATGATTATTTATATGACGTTTCTTGTGTGTGGACACTTTGAAATTTATACTATGATTCTTTATACGACGTTTTGTTATAGAGTTTCAGGATAAATTGTTTTGTGTGTGGACACGCTGTATGTCTGTTCATGAGTTGTAATATTGTGATAAGCTCCCAGCCCAATATCTATTTTCCATTTTACATGTTGATGGATGTACACAATGTACATGCAGATCATGAATGTCATATTATTATTGGAAGAATATGCTTTGCACTTGGCTGCCACATTTCATTCTTCTTTGTGCAAACATTGACCTCATTAAGGGGGATGTGCGCTCTAATGATATTGACAGACATTGACAATGCAAACACAATTTCCAGTAGACACTACCAGAGTTTCCAGGCACTCAAGGCATGTTATTCATCTTTGCAGTTTACATTTATAGTACATGCAGTTCTTTGGAATTTTGTACAAAGACTGATAGCCTATCTTACATTTCAGGTGAAAATTACTACGGGCTAAGTAAAAAATCAACATCAATTGCATTGCATGTACAAATGTAGCAATATAAAATGTTTGATCTTTGTTTCATTTGAATAAAACATTTCAGCCCAGCCCCTACAGTATTTGTATATTTGCAATTACCTGAATATAGCTGTAACTTGTTCTGTTCTCTATTCATATTGGAAGATGATATATACTTTTTAAATGCACCACCAGGTTTTGTGTTGCATTGTCTTGTGAGTGATACCAAGCCTTTGCAATTCAATGCCTTGCTATACGAGCTACAAATGTTACAGGTACCCACTCCCTAAAAGATGATGATTATTTTTCTATTTGGCAGAAGTGCACGGTTATTTCTAGACCACTGTTTTCAATTTTTTAAATGATAAACACTATAGGTAAAATATGGTACTTTAAAACCACCTTAGACGTTTAATAACATATATTTACATTTACATGAATGTACTCACTTTAAATGAAACTTAGGTGAACAGGGTTTTAAATGCTCTTGTCCTTTCAAGTGCTTGTGTACATTCTGTACAAGTGGTAGAGGAAGGTAGGATTAATTGATTGTTTTCAATCATTTCTCTCCATTGCCCCAAAGGAGGGAAGCAAATCGGAAAAAGTCACATCAGATACATTGTGTATGAGTGATGATGTAGCTCTCCTGCTTTGCTTTATCTTTCAGTAAATATTTGAATACCTGTAGGTATAGAGAGTGACTTTACAAACATTTGGACTGTCATGACTCATGAATGTGGTCTAAGGAATGTTTCACTATCCTGATGTTACCACATAATGTACCTTCCTCTGGATGTGAATTCCTTCCGTTGAGGTTTCCATGTCCACATTTCCCCTGTCCTGGTGCTCTTCTATCTCTCTCATTTCCCATGTTCATTCCATCCTGGCATATCCCCCTTCTGGTACTTACATGTACCTATACCGGTATGTACTCTTGTTGAAGTTACTGTACGTTATATCCTCCCCACTTCCCTGTTTTATTCCTGGTAGAGTAGCGGCAAGAATAATTTAACCTTACATTTGTTAAAGTTACACAACCATTTAAAGACCATTGTACTTTGTATCTTGCCATGCAGGTACAGTAAGATGACTTCCCACCAGAACATGCGTAAGATGGTCGAGCAGCTGAAGATGGAAGCCGAGGTGAAACCCATGCTGGTCTCCCAGGCTGCTCAGAGTCTCAAAGACTACTGTGAGAAGCACTACTCAAGCGACATGCTGTTGACTGGAATGTCCCCTACAGGAGACAACCCGTACAAGGACAAAGCCAAGTGCTTGCTACTCTAAAGCTAGTTCATCATCAGCTAGTCAATCCTTCCACCCACCCACCCACCCACCCACCAACCCTTCATTTTCAGCCAGCATCCGTGCTAGATCAATATTGTTTGAACAGATCTCCTTCATCGTAGCTGTTCTCTGTGGGACAACCGTTGGAAAGTACTGTACAGCCATTTCCCTGTTGCCTGCATGTGCCTATGTGCAAAGTTGACAGGAAGTGATGACACTACACTTCCAAATCATATAAGAACAGACCTTTATTCAGTGGATTTACATTTTGTTAACTACAAGTGAAATGTGACAGATATGGTTTATTCGGAGCAAGAAGGGCTTTAACTCTTTTGAAGAATGTGAATTGGCGCCCTTCTGGCTCCAGGCAGTCTGTACATCTGCCCCTCTCCCTACAAATTGGTATCTCTTCATTCAAATCTACCTAATATCCTTTCACATCTGACTAACAGATGTCTACGAAAGAAAACCCAAATTTGTGAAATATCATACATGTTATTGTGCAAGTACAATCAGAACAGTCAATGCATGATTATTTCTGTTTAACATTCTTGTATTACTTAGAGAAGTACACCTCTTAATTTTTGTATGTAGTATTTATTTTTCTCCTTTTTCTGATTCATATCATTGGATCTGCTTTTGTTTGTTTGTTTTTGCCTATTCTCATCATAGCATGTTAAATAGGAGGTTATTTTAAAGTTGTGTCAAAATAAGAAGAGGTTGATATAGTCCTGTGGGAATACACCTGAAATACTCTACCCACGTGTAATGCAAATGTGTGGAAAATAAAACTTGATAGTGGAAACGTCCTGTGATGTGTGGTACAGATTGGATGCATTAAGTGTTTCTGTGAGAGCATAGGGATTTATCTGAGATTCCCTAATTCTTGTGGGCAAAATATCAAGAGAGAGAAAAATAGTTTTCAAGGTAATGGAGAATGAAAGATGTTTATGCCACACGAAGCATGTAATTGCATTCAGGTTTGTAAGTGCTCTGACGCAGTAACACCGCAACTTTCCAGTGCAGAAGCTAAATCCCAACAATAACCATCTTCTCAATGCAAGCTTCAATGACTAATTTTGAGTTGACGCTTTACATGCATCCTTGCGTTGTCTATGTTGGACAGTGTAGGAAACTCACGTCACAATACCACACGTCAGAAATGATTTATGCACAAAATCGCACATCTCAAACTGCCATTATATTGTGATTCTACTTTGGTCTTTATTTTTTTGCACAATTACTCAGAGTGCTTCTTCTCAAAAGAATTAAAATTTCAGGGTGAGAAATTCATCCGTGCTGATAGTAAACAACTTGTACATTATTTTGTTTTTATAAATATGTACATGTTTATACAATATGATTATTGTAGTTAAAAATTGAGAACATGTTTTACTTCATTTGTTTTGTTAGTGCATCATTGAGCTCTATTTTACAAATGGAGTTATGAGAGTGTAAAACCGTAAAAAAAAAAAACACACATCAAAGTGTAGGTATAATCTGCAGTGGGTAAATTGACTTTTTCTAGATAAGGTATGAAGCAAATACTTGTATCACATGTGGCGATTTTGAATTTATTTTATTTGTATTTTGCTTTAAATGTACATGTATGTGCCAGTTTTTATTTACTATTTTTCTGAACTTAGAGAGTGAGGATGACCAAAATAGACAGGTGGTGGTCTGTTATGATTTAGTAAGTGCCAGTGCAGTGACACTCTTTATGTATAATATTTGAATATTTTTTATCACAATTTGTGTGATAACGTTGAAAATGAATACCCCCTCTCATTGTAAAAGTTACATTTCCATGATGCCTTATGATATATTTTGACTGATCTAAATAAGAGTCGATGCACTTTTGCACACTGTTCCAACCTGACCTTCTCTGAAGAAATCAAGGTATTTAACGTATTAGGAAGCGAATGAAAACTGCTCAGTTTATATGAACCAATGTCTGGCTCTCCCGAGTCATATATAGGGAGATATTAGCAGGAAATAGAAATCAATTTGAAGGGGGAAACTTTGATCTATAAAATGTGCTCCTCTGTGGCTCTGTAGTCTGTAGATATTGGTTGCATCCTAATTGTGACTTGATTGATAAATTCCTAGGCAGTTTCACTGAACATGGCTGTGTAATGAAAATGAAAGTGCAGTTTTATTACATTGAACATTATGAAGTGGTTTTTATGAGTCGGTGCTTTTGGTTTATCACTTATCAGTGCTAGAAAGCCCAGGATGTACAGGTAACCGTTCATTCAATTATTAGAAAGAAAAACTCCCCACCATCAGCAATGTCTATGCAAGTGAATAAAACGAAGCAAAGTCTGAACTGAAGCCTGTAATAATCTGCAAGTATCATCAAATAATTTTTTATAACAATAAAACAGTGATGCAAATTAATTTTATTCACAAAGAGGATTTTCCCTACAGATCAACTTTTTTGATGAAGAATATATAGGAAAAGGAGCAAAAACGATCAAAGAATGCAAAGAAACAGTATTGATGGATCAAATGATGGACAAATTGGATTAATTATGCAGTTAGTTTTTCTGTCTCTTTTCTACTCAAACATACTTTGTGTCTTCATTTTTACATATATATATGCCTAAGAAAGTGACTGCTACAATAATAATAATATCTGTAAAGTGCTTAGAAACAGTATTTCGTATTAAGCACAATATAAATCCAGGTTATTATTGTTATTATCATTACAATCATAACAATCATAATTATCTCTAGATTATTACAGTGAGTTTCCTATCAAATTAAATAATCAAGACAAATAATGAGCTCATTATTTTCTCTTTATATCATCAAATGTTTGAAATGGCTTCCAGTATCATGACAAAGTAATTGAAATTAACTGTACATAGTAGATATTGTGTCTTGTTTCTGTTTCAATCATTAAGACTTGTACAGATATGCTACGGACATGGTTAACCATGGATTTCTTTTCCTCATAATGATGTAAATGTAATGTGTCTCACATTTCTGTATCTTGAACCACACAGAGCTAAGTGAATACACGCATAGGACCTTTGCTAGGCGCAGTTGCTTTCATTTACACATTGTTATAAAAAAAAAACTCAGAGGCTTACCATGGCATATCTGAACTAGCCGTTAGGCTTCAAGTTTTTAATAGAGGTCCATTTTGAAAATCTTGATTCTTGAATCTAGTGAGATTTTTTTAATTGTCATTTCGAATCTAAACTTGTTGCGGTAGATTGGGTAATGACTGCGTGTAGATGGATGCATTTGTATGTGTGCCATCTGCGCAATCACCCATGAAAAGCCCAATTAAGTATGTGTTATATGACAATTGAAATCATTTCACTGAAATCAAGATCAAGTAATTTTCAGAATACCACCCCTGATCTTTCTTCATCAGCAAGGATAGAGACCATGAGATGAAACTATAGCCTTTGTTTTTAGAAAATATTCTTTATTAGAATGGGCATTATTATAGGTTTGACCTTCATGACATGGTTTGACCTTCATGACATGTTTGACCTTCATGACACAGTTTGACTTTCACAGCATGGTTTGTCTGTTAATCTAATATTCTTTGAAATCAAGCTTATATTGAAGCAGCAATCATGTTAGGAAATTTACCCCTGGACAAATTACTAAATACTCATGAGTAGTTAGTGCTATGCCTTCTTCTTTTGAATTTGCACTTAATTGCACGATTTTCAGAATCTTAAGCTATGTCAGGATGGTGTAGTCAAAGAATTTCTAATTACTTGTAAAGACTCACAATGCCTTAAACAATTTCTGGGTATTTTTTCTTCTTTGCTTCTATGTACAGTGTAGCACTCACATGTAATAAAGGTAGACTTTCTTGTATACGACTGATTTTCCTAGTCCTTTCTTTCTGTACTCGCACGTCGTATGTCCTGACAGGTTTTCTGGACAGTTGGTTTAAAACAGTTATTTGAGGGAAGTTAATCTTTGAAGACGTATGTTAGACAGTATTATTAAGCACAAACAATTATGTTAGTTTATAGAGGGTGGGGCGTTAGATGAAGAGATGAGAGAAAGAAAGAAGGGAGGGCGGGGCGTTCTTGGTTCTTGGTTGGTTGGTTGGTCCTCCAAAATACTCGTCTGAGTTTTAACTGGAGGGCGTTCGATGAAGAGATGAGAGAAAGAAAGAAGGGAGGGCGGGGCGTTAGATGAAGAGATGAGAGAATAAAAGGAAGGGAGGGTGTGGCATTAGATGAAAAGATGAAAGAAATAAAGAAGGGAGGGGTGGGGCGTAAGATGAAAAGATGAGAGAAATAAAGAGGGGAGGGGAGGGGTGTAAGATGAAAAGATGAGAGAAATAAAGAGGGGAGGGGTGTGGCGTTAGATGAAGAGATGAGAGAAATAAAGAAGGGAGGGTGGGGCGTTAGATGAAGAGATGAGAGAAATAAAGAAGGGAGGGCGGGGCGTTAGATGAAGAGATGAGAGAGAAAGAAAGAAGGGAGGGTGTGGCGTTAGATGAACAGATGGGAGAAAGAAGGGAGGGCGGGGCGTTCTTGGTTCTTGGTTGGTTGGTCCTCCAAAATACTCGTCTGAGTTTTAACTGGAGGGCGTTCGATGAAGAGATGAGAGAAAGAAAGAAGGGAGGGCGGGGCGTTAGATGAAGAGATGAGAGAGAAAGAAAGAAGGGAGGGTGTGGCGCTAGATGAACAGATGGGAGAAAGAAGGGAGGGTGGGGCGTTAGATGAAGAGATGAGAGAGAAAAGGGTTGGTGAGGTCCAATTATAGGGAAAAAATTAAACTGAGAGTTCACGACAGGGAAATGAGTGAGAGAAAGGAAAAGTGGTCGATGAAAAAGAGAGAGAGAGAATGGAATGCAGAAACGATCGATTCAAGAGAAACAAAGACCAGCTGCTTCTTGAGGGAACAAAATAGGTTGACAAAATTAAAATTGCGAATAAGCTCCGAAATATTACACGCAAACTTGACTGTCAATAAATCAGGGCTGAGTATCGTCGTATAGAAGTAGAAGTATAGAAGTAGGGCCCTTCCTTATTAAGAGTTGTAATTATCTGGTTTGACCACCTCCAGTCAAAACTCTTCGGAGTATTTAGGAGGAAAAGAATCCAAGATCCAAGATCAGTTTTAAGTTTGATGAGCTTTTAACAAAGAAGGTTCCAGGCCCCGTGCCCCCTCTTCCTCTTCCTCCTCCTCCTCTTCCCCCTCCTCCTCCTCCTCCTCCTCCTCCTCCTTCTTCTTATCCAGACCTCCTCCTTTTACCATTATCATTATAACCACCTTTCCTTCTTTTATTATATTCTTTTCCTCCTAGTCTTCTTTTTTGTTTCATTCCCTCCTCGTCTCACTCCTTAATCTCATTTTTTTCCTCCTTCTCTACTTGTTCTTGTTCTTCTTCTTCTTCTTCTTCTTCTTCTTCTTCTTCTTCTTCTTCTCCTCCTCCTCCTCCTGTCCTCCTCCTCCTCCTCCTTTCCATGTTACATGCTCTTCATTTTCTCTAGCGCGTATGGGCGCAGTCTGGCTGAGCTTGCCTTGTCTAATGCGCGCTGCGCGGAATATATCAACGCAATATATACAGCACACACGTGAGTGCATAATTAATATGCATAATTATATGCAGACTAGAGAGAACGTACCTTCTGTGGATGGGTCATATAATTCCAAAAATTGTTACTCCTGAGTTTTTGATCATATTCACTGAACTGCAACATACTATTGGTAAGTGACAATTATATCTCTGCATTATTGTTATCCCATTCAAAGTATTTTGTTTTAATTAATTTTGTTTTCTAAGAAGAGGGGATGGGCGCAAGCAAAATAAAAATGCGTTCTCCAACTCTAAAAAAAATAATGTTAATCTCTCGGGTTTAATTTAGATTTTAAGCAAAATATGAATTAAGTAGCCACATTATATTCTATTTTCAAATATCTTGCATGAAAGAACCAAAAAACTCGACAATGTTGTTATGTTTTTAATAAACAAGTTCTAGAAGAATAGGAAGAAGGTAAAAAAGAAGAACAAGAACAAGAACAAGAACAAGAATAAGAAAGAAAAAAGAACAAGAACAAGAACAAGAACAAGAACAAGGAGAAAAAGAGGGGGTAAATTATTTCATATAGACTAGGTCTAGATCTACCTTCAGTTACAACTAACAGTGAATAAGGTGTTTGTTCATGTATTTGATCCTCTGCTTTCTGTATTGTATCGGATATCAATTATTTAATAATCATATCTTTGCTTCAGCATTATGATTGTAGTCTTCTTCATCATCGCGAGCATCTTCGTATTGACCGGATATGGGAACGGTAAGTCATGCATAATAATATCCCTCCCTCCCCCCCCCCCCACCCCCCCCCCCCCGAAAAAAAATCAAAATCAGTATTAATCAATCAATCAATCAATAAATAAAATTTAAAATATAAATAAGTAGTCTAGACCTAAGTGGTAATTCCATTAACTTGTTGAGCATTACAACAACAAAAAAAAATAAATAAATAGCTGTTATTATTTCAGAGGTGACTCCATGACGGAATATGCTCTATGTATATAGGTTTCATTAATTTTATTTGAACCAGCAGAAAATGATATCCGACTATAGGATTTAAGGTTGATGTGAAGAACTTTTATTTACATGAATGCATGGGACGTGACTGAAACAGGATAGTGTTCATAAGAGTATATTGAGCAGACTGTCTCAAAAGGTACAAATTGAATATAAAGATGAAATGTACTCACAGTGTTCAATCGATTTAAAACGTGATTCAGCATGTATATGATTCCTTTAAATTGATAATTATATAGATCCATATTAGTCTTAAGCAGCTCTTTTATCCTACCACGTGAGAGGGTGGACAGACAAACTCGGGGAGTTCAGAGAGTTTTTCTATGGATCGAGAGGCTCGATATTTTGGCTTGAGGGCCGGTCGATTTGTGGTCTGAGGGCCGCTTAATTATGTACGATTGACCGGTCGCTTCGAATTTCTCAATTGATTTTCAGTCCTAGTGAGCCCCCCCCCCCCCTCTCTCTCTCTCTCTCTCTCTCTCTCCCCCCTAAGTCTACCCCCTCTATCCTCAGCATCAGTCTGAATTCGACAAAGATTGTTTGGGAGGTTTACCAAATTTTATTTGTAATTTTCATACTTTTGACCTGGCTATGTATATTTTCATAGCATAAAGTGGTTTGAAATAAAAAAGACGGCGTAGTTTTTAGATCCCTGTTTTTTGTTGTTGTTTTTTTTTTTGGGGGGGGGGGCGGGAGGAGGGCCTTCATAAGGATTTAGGTTTTATGTATGTTCTTTTTTATGTTTGTTTGCAACACTATTTGATGATATGGCCATTATTCCCTCTTGTATAGTGGTCGATGTAGAATACACAGCGGATGTCTTGGATCTCTTTGGAGTGCACGTTATGACATCACCAAACAACCCTTTTGATTTCGATGTCGTGCCTCCTATAGCAGCACCGAATCAAAACGAGTTCATTCTGAGGTTCCGGGTCAGGTCTGGAGCTGATACTCATGTTGCTCTCTCGACCAACGGTCGACAAGAGATTTATGATATCGGTAAGTCATTGATTTACATCATCAGGCTCAGAAAGTAAATATTGAATGAAATGAAATAATCTTTATTTATTCCATAACATTTTTATAAAGTTTGACACTGCAGCAAATGGAGGTACACAATAATTGTTTGTTCTATATATCATGATGAACAAAACATCCAGTACAGCCAAACTTTAACTTTAGATTCAAATCAGAAATAAAAATCAAAGTGTCAAAAGTATACCAGTCCTAGACGTTGTTAGTCCAAACAAGCTCTGTTTCCAGACAGTACTGTTGATTTAAAACAGCAATTTGAAAAAGTTTACGTACAACATTTCATAAATCTTCAAAAACTTAGTATACGGTTAGCAATATTATAAAGGACCAACGAATTAATATTCATGATGGGTAAATGCTATTTGATAAATATTTTTCGTTTCGATCCTACGGCAAAAGAGAAGTCTTCATGTTTGTTAAGTGTCCGGATTGACACTCAACCCCCCCCCCCCCCCCCCATAAGTCAGTCTACGCAATGTCGTCTGTCTACCTCGTCCGGAATACATTTTCAAATAATATCTTCTTCTTTAAGATTTATAAGTGAAAGACTTGGATGAAAATTAATTCACATTAAGCTCAACATTTTGTTAACATTATTGTGACATCAAATCCTTGTTTTTAGTATTTAGACATATTTTATTTATAAACGGGAGGGGCTAATCCCCCCCCCCCCAACTACTTATAGAAATATATATTTCTATGTCAAGCGGAGGAAGGTAGGACGGCCCCTTGCCCTGCTAAACACGCCACTTATTTGCATTTCTTTGTTGTCGTCTCCCCCCCCCTCCCCCTCCCCAGTTTTCGGAAGGAACAGGAACCGGTACACAGCCGTGAGTCAATGTTCCAATAGTGGATGTAACGAGTTAGGGGCAGTTAAAATGCCAGATGCCGTCAGCTTTTATCAGATCCAAGATCTGTGGATAGGATACGACTACTCTCAACGTATCATACAGGTCAGTATGATTATCAATATCTATACAGTAAACAGGAATAACATGATAAGGCAAAAAAAAAATCATTTGGTTGTCCTCGATTGCTTTTCTGGAGTAGGGGCGGGCGGGCGGATTTTTTTTAAAATTATTTTTAGGGGGGTCTTTTTTTTTTTCTTCTTTTTTTTTGGAGATAAATATTTTTCCATAAATAAACACAAAAAAAAAAATCATTGGGATGTCAAGCATTTAAACAAACGAAGTCAATAAATACTTTAATATGGTAAAAGACTATTTTAATGTACAATGAATATCAAGACCAACACAGAAAGTATTTTTGGCTTTGAAATACAGCATCTTTTAAATCCCCACTGTACTACGTATAGCTATACTTGCGCCCTCTATATAGCAAACAATGCCTAATCGGTGACCATTGGTCCCCCATGATCCTCTTTATCTTGTTAACTGGGAGCTGATTTGATGAGATAGCCACCTGTCCAGTGACTTTGCAGGGTGGTCTAATCCCTCCTGTAAACTAGTACAGATGGGCTTTAAGGATGAGTTAAAGAATGAACAGCATTTTGACATAGACAAATAAAAATGGCAAGTTTAATAAATACAGAATTGCCAACTGAAATGACCAAACTGGCAACGGGACCGATTTTGATCCTTGCAAAATGCATAAAATGGTATGTTTGGCGTATAAGATTGCTCCCCCCCCCCCTCCAAAAAAAAAAAAAAAAAAAGTGAATTAAAAAAAAAAAAGATATATATATATATATATATATATATATATATATATATATAAATACGAGCGGCCCGAAAATGACGAGCGGGCGGTCGAGGACAACCAAATGAATTTTGTGGGGGCCTATATATGGAATGGGCCTATTCTCTTGATTTGATTTGATTTTTTTATTTCTTTTTTATTTTCTTTTTCTTTTGCATTTTACAATATATAACGAACAAACACTGCAAATTTACACAATTGACAAAAGAATATAATGTAGAATAAAGTAAGGCTGGCTGTAACTAATCGAAAACATCAAGCAGGAGGGTTTACAAAGTAAGCAAAGCTTGATAGCATGACTACCATCAATGGGTACATAATAAAACTTATCTTCTTCAATTGTTTTATTTTTTTATTAACCGTATAGTCAGTCGTCGACGCATAGGCCCAAGTCGCAAAGACTGATATTTATATTTCAGATGAGAAGGAAAACAATTAGGGGATGGGGGCACTAATTAAAACAACTTCATTTAAAATATCCCTCCCCTCCTGAATAATCATTTTAGACAGTAGGCCTACTACCCGAAGTATGAACAAAACACATAAAGTAGACAACAGAACTACAATGAAAATCGCATGGCCTGCAGGAAGAGCAGTATTGATACTGATGCGGCTACCTTGGGTAAATTTGACCCAATTATTCATCATCATGATTGTTTTAATTCAATAATTATTATCATCGATGTGTTAAAATCGAATAAGATTGTTTGTTTTTATGTTTAGGTTGGTCGAGGAGCAGACAGCATCCCGAGGCTTGAAGTGGTGGTTCCTACACCTCTAAGTCTGGCTGAACTTGGATTCAGTACATCTGGTGGTACCGAGGGATACTGGTGGTTACCCGATGATTACCTAGTCCAAAGCTGCGGTGAGTAAGATGGATGTTTGAATTCATTAAATGTTTCGATCGGCTTCTATAGATTAGAGTTCATTAATTATGCTCTTTAAAGTGATCAGGTAACATTGTTGAAAGTTGATGAAAAAAATGCGTATTTTTTGTATGAAATGTTACTTTTTATATTCCTTCTACTGTATTTAGCCCTCTAACATTAAAAAAAAAACCTGAAAAAATTCTCAAACCACAAAGATATATTAATGGTTTACTCTGAAGGCGTCACTGTGCAACAGCCTCTGACAGTAAATTCTCCCGACCAATTTTGAATATTCCCAACCCATTTTCCTTGAAAATAAGACATAAGACAGGCTAGTTCAGGGTATTATTTTACAGCTTTACTTTCAGCTTCTTCTAATTAATGTGCAAAATCTTTATGATAGCTGTAATAATTATTAATATGACAAGACCTGGGGCGGATCCAGTCGGCGGTGAAGGCGGGGGCCTAAGGGGGGGGGGGGGGGGGGGGGGGGCTCAATTCGTGAGATTTTTTTTTTTTACTTAACACGCCCACCCCCCCCCCCCTCCCCGCTCTTTGAGGAAAACAAATGTAAAATTGTGGTTACCATCTTATTTTTTTTTTTTAATTAAAGGTGTCTTTTATTCCTTTTTTGCCACCCCCTCCTCCTCCATGTAGACAAGACACTTCACTCTATTTTCCTCTCCTTTCTCACTGTAGGGTCATTGTTGTACGAGACTGATGGGATATATTCACATCGCTATACCCTCCCTGTCATACCCCGGTTATCTTCTAGAAGTTTCGAGTTCGATTTTTACGTCATGGCCCTCGCCGATGTCCATATCCTTCTCGCATCAGAGGTAGAGTTATCAGACGATGAACCGGCGTACGAGATTGGTGAGAACATTCAGCTGGAGAGGAGGCAGAACTTTTTTTGAAATGCATCATGGAGCTGTTGCTCACTCCCTCCCTCCCTCCCTCTCTCTAAGTCTCTCCGTAACCACCCCCATCTCTCTCTCTCTCTCTCTCTCTCCCTCCCTCCCTCCCTCTCTCTCTCTCTCTCTCGTTTATCTTTCTCTCTTTTTATCTCTCTTTCCCCTTTCTGTCTGTCTCTCTCTCTGTCTCTCGATTTCGTTCTCCTCACTCCCACCCTCCGTTCTACTCTCTCTTTCTCTATCCTCCTCCTCTTATCCTCTGTCTTTCTCACTCACTCACTCTCTGTTTATCATGGATGATGAATGTAAAATATAATCGGCTTATAAGATCATCCTGTTCGAGCAGTACTCCAGAAATGTTTATACCTAATACCTGAATACCTGTAATTCGTAAATATCAACCAAGGAGGCAGCTTTAAAAAAAAGTATTATATTTAAATCATCGTGTCTTGAGTATTTCACCCCCCCCCCCCTTCCCTCTAACAAACAAAAACGGATTCTTGTATACCATTTTCGCTCCTATAATGATTATTTAGCCATATGCAGTCTTATAATCACAGGACTTAACGCGATTAACATTTCGATGCCAACATGCTTAAATTTCTCCCTTTTTTGTAAGTATATTATTTATTACATTTTGAAGCTGTTTTAATAAGATTTCTAAATATTCGTCTAGCCAATGAAACAGCCTCAAATCATTTTCACTCGGTACGTGTGTATTTGTTACTTCTTTCCAGCTCTGGCTGCTACCTCATGCGATTATTAACTCATACTATATAATTGTTTTAAATGTGTTGATTTTGTAAAAGACTAAGAATCAAATATAGTAGTACTTGAGTAACTTTACCAAAATAACAATTACAGTTATTATTATTAATACTTTTTTCTCTTCTTTCCTTTTCTTTATTTTTATGTATGCATCCTCCCCCCCCCCCCCCCCCCCCCGTTTGAAGGACCAGTATCAACAACACTTACACTGGGCCACGGGAGCTGGCATGTGTGTACGGCAGGTCCATCGCACCCCTGTATATCGGGGGGGGGGGGGGGTTGTAAAAAGATATGGTGCATTCTTAGAAATGAATGTAAAGCAACTTAATATCAAATCAAACAACTCATACTGGTTTTCTTTGCCCACATACAGTGCTTGGCAGTGCATCGAATACTGAGTCTGAGATCCGTCGATGTAAGCTTACAATCGAGTGCTGTCCATCTATTGCCTCCGCTCAAACACCCCAAATATTGAGCGAAGTAGCACTCTTGAAATTCACTATCAGGTCTGTTCATTTATTTATTTATTTTTTTTGTTTATTAATAGCAGTAACCCCCTGAAACAGTTTGCAATTTGAACATCAATCAGTGAAGTGTGCATGTTGAACCCTCGTGGTGCCGCCTGTGGCATGTTTGTAAAGAGAATTTGAAACAATAATTATTTCCTATAGTGTGTATTCAAAAAAGGTAAGAAATGCTGATTCATTGCCCGTAAAGAATACTTCTCCATATGCCTGAACCATCTTTGCTGGTTATAATGTTAAAGAAACTCTAGACTGTTCGCGATCCCTTTTGCAGCAAACATCAAAATTCTGTAGAATTTTCCAAGAATTATGAATATGTCACGAATGTCCTATATATTAAACGTTAGCAGCGTCCTGGTATTCAAATTATGCAAGGAAACCCGTTCACTGTCAGACACTATTGAGTGACTGACTGACTTTTTTTTTTCTTTGGTAATAACATGAGCTTTTGTCTACATCAATAATACCCCACTTCTTGTAATGGCCAAAATTAAACCGATTGAATCTTTGCGCAGCACAAAGCATATACGACCATTCGGTACAAGGGTCTGAAAATCAGACTATTTACTAAAAGGATTGCAATCTCTAAAGTCAACTCGACAACTAACGGTCGTTATTTTCACTCGAAAATACATTTTCAAGCCCTTTCGTTTGAAGGAAGTTCTAAAGTGGTATTATCTTCCAAATGCCGTTGGAATTTAACATTTTCTTTTTTCTTTGCCTGCAGATGGGACATACTGACATGTAGTACCTTTAACTCAATATTTCAAGTGATTTTCCGAAAAAATAACTTACGATCTTCTACCCCTAACAAATCATGTGGGTCTGCTCTCCTAAGCCCCCCCCCCCCCCCTTTCCCTCGTCAGTAACCACCGGATCACCCCTTCGTTAAAACAAAGGTATAATCCTTTTTTATTTCAAAATCAATTGATGATAATATGAAAATCGTCTTTCAGCTTGGATGTTAAAGGTACTATGTCCCATTTGCAGGCCAAAAAATTAAAATTGTTAATTCCAACGGCATTTGAAAGACAATACTAATTTAGAACTTCCCTAAAAAAAGAGGGCTTGAAAATGTCTTTAAGTGGGAAAATAACGAGTATTAGTTGTCGAATCGACTTAGGAGCTATACAGCCAGTAAGTGATAGTGTGATTTTTTAGACCATTGTACCGAATGGTCGTACGTTTTATGCTGCGCAAAGATTCAATCAGTTTAATTTTGGCCATTACAAGAAGTGGGTTATTGATGTAGACAAATGATCATGTACCCTTTACAGCTCATTTTATGTATGATAATACCAAAGATGAAAAAAAGCCAGTCAGTCACTCAATAGTGTCTGCCAGTGAAGTCTAGCAATTAAACGGGTTTCCTTGCATAATTAAAATATTAGGACACTGCTAACGTTTAAATTTCACAGATAGGACATACATGACATATTCATAATTCCTGCAAAGTTCTACATAATTTGATGTTGGCTGCAAAAGGGACATAGTATCTTTAAAGTAAATAAATCTTCAGAATAATACAATATTATTATGGTAACATTATTAACCAATATCTGCTCTGTGTTCAGATATAATTATGGACTGTTGAAGATATTCTCTGGTGATGAGGAGACACCCTTTCTCAGTGTCCTTGACCCCTCCCCCATCTCAGTACGAACTATCGCCTACTCAACAGGACCTAACAATGGGGGCATCTTTGAGTTTCCCTCAAAGGGTATTACGTCAGGTATTTGTTCCATTCATTTATTTATAGGTTATTTGTGCAAATGAATAGACCCAATGTAATTTAGAGTTATTCAAATTCTATTCATGTGAAAGTAATTATACCTAAAAAACATATTAAAATTCCAGTCAAAATAGGAAATTTTAAGGGGTAACCCATAACTAATTGCAACATTTTTATTCCACTACTATCATTATACAATAGTGCATTGGAGTCCGGTCCAATTATTAACGTACTAAACTTTTAGACAAAATGTGATTGTGAAATATAAGACAAAATATTATTTTTCCCACATATCTTTATCAAACACTCAATTGAAACTGCTTGTTAGTGTTTACACTAATGATTTTAACTGCTTATAAACATGATGACCCCATTCTCATGTTTTTCCTAGGTTTATAGATGTTCACACTTATATTTTTAATAACTGCATGCAAATTACCATGATGAATTATTCTCATAATTGCCTAGGTTTATTGACGTTCGACACCGAAGCGGATAGCCCTTTCAACCTTGACCTCCCTCTCGTACCCGTGGAAAAGGCTTACAATGTAAATTTTACATTCCTCGTCAAAGCAGAAAAATCTGTGGTCATTGTCTTCTCACCTGTAATCAACATCAATGAATACAGTGGACTGCTCTATGAGATAGGTAGGTAGACCGGCACAGGGGCCAGACCAGGATTCAAGGTGGGGGGGGGGGGGGGGTCCGGAAAAAATGACAAGCAAAACAAACAAAAAAAGAAATTAGTCAATCAATGAATAAATAGACAATAAAGATTCTACATTTTTAATGTTAGGCCTTCTCTATTTTCCGGGTCTCAAAATAATGTGATAGGCGGTCATAGTTCTGTTGTGTATAAAAGGTATGCTGGATATTTTTTGTTTTAATTGTGCCCCCACCCCCCCCCCCCCCCCAACACACACACAAATATACACTCCTTAAAGCACCACTGGGTAGACGCACCAATTCAGCTTCATTATGATCCGCCTATGTTTAGCTACTTTTGACAGGGAAAGTTACTGTGTTTACAATAATAATGATAAGTATTTAGATCAATTGATAATGGACAGGAAGAAATTGATATGGGAACCCCTGGTTTATTCAGGGAGGTGATAAAGAAGGAGTGGAATCAAGCCGCTCTCCTTAGACCCCATGCTCCTTATATAGCTCCAAGTCGCCGAAAAGTTATGCGCTAATCTGCAACCGTTGACCAGGTGGTGAGATAAAAGAACGCGTGAAATATCAGGATTTAGGATTCCTACATCAGAAAATGGTATCTCAGCAAATGTTCGCTGTCCCTTTCAATGATTTCTCATCAATTGTTGAATGTGTAATGAGTTGAACAAGCGAACTCAAACTTTTGTAATTTTTATACTTTTTTATCGACTGCAAAAATACAAAAAGCACGCAAAAGCTCGCATTTGCAAACTTAAAGTTATCGAAGATTGTAAATCATCTATTTAATGACGGGATATTGAATCATGCGAAAATAATCGGACTATCCTAAAATATTGAGTTTTTGTCAGGATCTAATTCTTCTTTTACCAACTCTGACACACAAATTATAGGAAGGGCTAAATACTAAAGTACTAAATTTGAAAAATTGTTTTATGCACTATTCCCAATACAATCCCCATATAAAGTTTATAATTTACACTAAAAATTGTCTGGTAATTTAATAAAATATGAAACTGGTGCCTGGCCTGCGAGATTCCCCGCAGTGGAAGAGTGGCTCTTAGCATGGAACTTCAAAGCCAAATGGAATGTGGTATCCCATTATTACGCTTTAGAACTCACGGATGCGTTTTAAGAAAATAACTTCTATATCACCTCCCTGGTCAGTCAAAACTTGAGGGCTGTTACATGTATGCAGTGGCGGATCCAGGGAGGCGGGGGCGGGGGGCAGGCCCCCTCTCCGGCCCCCCAAAAAGTAAAATCATTTTTATTTATTTATTTTTTGCTCAATGGGGGGGGGGGGGGGGGGGTGTTGAGTTTTTTTTTAAAGCACTCATTACCCCCCCCCCCCTCTCTCTCTCTCTCTCTCTCTCCCGCGTTGAGCAAAACAAAATGTAATCCTTACCCTAAAAGTTGGTCGGGCGCGTAATTCACCAGATGTTGGTTAATATTAGCCAAGATAACAGACATTATAAAGAAATATCTTTTTTTTTGTCCCTGCTCCCTCAGTGATCGGCGGTTTGAACGGCCTGACGACCATACGTTTATGCTCGGATTGCGACACATCAGCAAGTGTTGAGGACCATCAACCCCTCAATCAGAATGAATTCCGTCGCTTCAGGATCAATTTCTACGATGGATACATCAACCTGTTCGAGGAGCGGAGAGATCAGCCAACACTCTACTATCAAGATACCAACCCTCAAGGGGTGAGGGCTGTCGGCTTCACCACCCGTGATGGGGCAACAGGACGTTTTGTTTTCTCCACCTGCAATCTATACTAATGAAACTGAACGGTGATGGTCTGTTTAATATCTCTTTGGTCTGTTGGTCAACTTGGGTCATTCGGGTCAAACAAAATGTATTTCAGTGCCACAGGAAAATGTTTTGTTGCAGAGAATTCGTTTAAAAAAAATATGATGAAAGAGAGAGAGAAAGAAAGAGAGAGATAGAAAAAAATGGGGGAAGGGAGCGTTGGTAAAGTTGTATTAAGGATTTAGAATTAAGACAGTGAGTAGATACCAAAATATAGTTGTTATAAATCGTAATTAATAATAATCGTACTATATATACCGGTATATTTTTTTGAAGCTTCGTCATTGTTTTGTGTTTTAATTTGGGAAAGATTTCTTTTCATTCAAAATAATTGAGTTGTGTATATTGTGTACTCTATATGCTATGTAATGTAATTTGAAATAATTTGTATTTGTGTATGGTGTACATGTAGACATAATTTTTATGTAGAAATATTCTGTATATTGGGTATGTTGTTAATGCTGCCGGACTTATCCAAGTGTTTGAATTTTTATTTTACGCAATATGCATGTCAAACTCACACAACACATAAAAATGTGTGTATGAGTATGCAGTGGGTAGGGCACTATTTTTTCAATATGAAAATGTTCAATTTATGTTTATTTCATGGAACTTGTGGTAGATTACTACCACAACCTGGCCCCAACCCCAACACGTGCTACTACTAGGCCTGCTGCTACTGTTGAGAGAGGGAGGGAGGGAGAGAGAGGGAGAGGGAGAAAGAGAGAGAGGAGAGCAAGTGCGGATCTACCTCCTTCCACTGAGCGAAATATTGGTCGGCCCGATTTTCAAATTTCGTCCCCGCCCCTTAGCAAAAAGCTAGATTCGCCCCAGGAGAGAAAGAGAGAGAGAGAGAGAGAGAGAGGGTAGAACTGTACATGCAAGACCGAAGATTATTTTTTCTTCAAATGATATTCCACTTTTCTACAGTAATTTTTGTCTAATATTGTAATAAAAAATATAACCACCAGTTAATAATGTCTCCACCTTTGTTGCAGTTGGCATTGTTTGTTTGTTTGTTCTCAATAGATGGTTTATGTTGTCCCGTCTGCCTTGCCTTTGGATACATTCATAATGTCATACATAATATAAACTGAATAAGAGCGCGACACTCTTATGTAAAACATGTCTTCATGCACTTTATACTCACCGTCCTGGCCCGCAGTGGCGTAATGAGCAAAAACATTTTTTTGGGGGGAGGCAGGAACAAAAATCCACATCACCACCACTCTTACATGTTACATGCAGGCCCCGCGGAACGTTTTTTCAAAGTGGGGGGGGGGGGGGGGGCGGGCTAAAGTATTAACGATCAGGCGGAGCGTAAATTGGCGTGAGGTCCAGGTTAAAGCCCCGGCCGGGGTCAAGGGGCGGAGCATATTTTGATACCTTATTTGGGTATTACTTGGCCTGGCTCCTGGGGGCAGAGTTTTGGTCATTAAATTACTGTCAGAAACTGATGAGCATCCAGGGGCCCGCGTTAGGGCCCTTGATGGGGTCCAGGGGGCAGAGCCCCCGAAAGCTTAACGATTTAAGGCATTTAATTACGGTCAGATCAGTATATTTTGATACCTTACTATTTTGTGACACTGGCAGGTCACTACTTGGCGTGGAGTCCAGGGGCGGAGCCCCTAGAAGATATAACATAATTTTCAGAAAAATGAAGGAGGCTCTAGCCCTGCCGAACTGCGGGCCCTGACAAGTCATGTAGCCTTCTAAATATGCATATTTTTTTGGCCTGACTTTAAATTTGTTGTTTTTCTACAAAAGTATAACTAACAAAAAAAGTGAGAAAAAATCCCCAAAAAATCATTTCAGCAAAATGTGTGAATCACTGGTATCGAATTAGAAATAAACCATGTTTGCATTTTATTTGGGGGCAACTGCCCCCCCCCCCTCCCCCAATCAGTTCGCAAGTGGTGGCTTAGAAAGATATTAAAACAATTTTTCGAAAATTATTTTCGAGATGAAAATACTGTTAGCTGTGATGCATATACGTTGATAAAAAAATTAACATAGATGTTTATTTGAATTTAAAAAATATACTTTTTCACATGCCGTATCAGGCGTATAGATGGAAATGTTGGTTATTCCAAGGTTGGGCTATCCTTTTTTTTTAGTTCTTGACACCAATAAATATTGGTGTCATTGGTTTGGATGACGTTGAGTGTTGTATAGGCAATATCCAACGGCCTTGATGCCCCGTGATGTTTTAATTTAAATTTGACTAATCCTTACAATAAAAGTTGCAATATTTTGAACAAATTATGCATTGCCATTGGGAGCCTCCATGGCCGATTGGCAGTGATAGTTTAGAAGTGGGTTGGGCTGCATATATGGATTAAGCTCCCGCCTTGATTTGTTACCACTATAACAGTACCAGTAATCAATATAGGGAAGGAAAAGCATTTTCTCAGAATTGGTTTGGACGGGGGTGTGCCGCTCAAGCCTCGGTACCCCTACCCATTTTTAAGGGTCATTTAATTAGCGGGATTTTTCTCGAAATAAAGGCCAACTTTTTCACAATTTTGAAAAAAGCGAACCCATGTTTAGGGATATAAATTTCTGTTAAAAATGGGACGCATATTTAGGGAGTTTTTTTTTTGGTATAACTTACAGTGACCCATTATAGCGATATCCCCCCCCCCCCCCGGATTTTGTCACCTAGCTATCAATGCATCGTTAGCTGCAGCTGCACCAAGCGTGATCATCATTTGACCTCGATTTATCCGACCATTTACCAGCAGCGCATGCGCAACATACGATCTCAAAGGTTACTGCATGCAGTGATCGTGAGAGATCAGTGAGTGATACAGGGTAGACGTGGAGAAACTACAGTCTAAAGATGGATTCCGCAGCTGCAGATCAGGCAAAACGACCCCGGATCGGACAGTCAGCTTTTGCTGCTATCGAACAGGCCCCACCAGTGGCTGTTTTTAAGCTTATTGAAGCTTTCAAGGCAGATCCATTCCCGAACAAGGTTAATCTCGGACCTGGGAGTAAGTAAACCGTGGTCCCATGTATTGATTATTATGTAGGGGACCTAACTGTAGTGTAAGTGTAGGCGCTATAGTATAGAGTAAAGGAGCCGGTAATCGGCCAGCTCCAGTTTTCGGCCGATTGGTTGGATGCAAGGTAAAATCACTCTAAAATACATCGCATAATAGCATAACACATATCCCACTCATACCATACCATGCCAGTGTCACTGAAGAACCACATTTGCAATGAAAAATATATCCTAAAATATCACATATTTTACTAACTGTCAATTGTAGCGATGTAATCGGCGGTCCCGCTACCCGAATCTGAAAAATCAAGTATCTTACGTGTGTATTTAAGAAATATGGGTACCATAAAATCAGCTTTATTTCAAGTATTTTTCAGATTTAGAGCCCGATTTTGTGTTAGTCGCAAGCTCAAAAGTATCTCATCGCATGTATTAAATCAATGCAGCCGGACCCTGCCACGCACACACGATATGTCTGTCTAATTCAGATTCCAACTTCCGATCACCTCTGTGCCTGTCTTCGGCCAGGCGAGCACCAGGGAGCTCCGGCGTGGGATACCTGCTCCGCCCGCTTGTGCTGTACATCAGCGCGGAAACGCACGGCGCGCGCGAGCGCTTCCTATTGACTTTGTACATGCAGCCATAAATTGAAACGCTCGGCCGATAACTGGCTCAAAAACAGTGAAAATTGAAATGAATATTGTCATGGCAATTCGTGATTTTTTTCTGGGATTCTTTTTTTGTTTAAATAATAATAATATTTGCTTCATGATTTGAACAAAAAATGATAATAAATAGGAAGTAAAGGGTCCTAAAAATAGGATTTTGTCTTAAGTGGCCGAAAACGGGCTCCTTTACTCTAGATCTAGGCCTAACTGTCAATTGTCATGACTGTGTAAGGCTAAAATGATGAATGAGATGAGATGCGGAGTCTGGATGTAAATTCTAACCATGCATAGTCATATCACTCAAAGTGTGTGTGAAGTTAGCGACTGTGATAATGGTCATCATCCTCATGATGCATGATGTGGACTAGGTGTCCGTTTCTCGAAACCAACTCCATGACAGTCATATCTTTGTTGCCGACCTACGGAGATGTCATGAAGTGGTTAAACCATTTCACAAAGCCATGACAGACATGATATCGATATATCACGATACTAGCAGCTCAAAAACATAGTCTTTGTCACGATCCATTTGATTTATCAAGAATAACCCAAAACAAGTTTTGGAGCTAAAATTGTTCAAAAAGAAATATATACATATAAATTCTCCTAAAATAAATAATAAATAGTGTCATTATCATATTTACATCATCAAACGATTTGCATATTTCTGTAAAGATTCTTAAATTGAAGAAAAACCGGTGAGTATTTTTTTCTGACAGTCGAATGAAAAGTTAGTTGAAGGATACCGTAATGTGATAGTTTATCAATACATACTGTTTTTTTTTGGCCTGACTTTAAATTTGTAGTTTTTCTACAAAAGTATAACTAACAAAAAAGTGAGAAAAAATCCCGGAAAATCATTTCAGCAAAATGTGTGAATCACTGGTACCCCTTCGTCGGTACGGTATGCAATGGTATTGTAATTGAGAAAGTGTATATTATAATGTCTTTGTTTTTAGGAAAAATACTCCCCAAAAGATAAGAAAATTGACACGAAAGGGGTAAGAAATATAACGACTTACATGTATATCTTGACCATTATTTGAACAATTGTCTTGAAGAAGATTACTAGTATTAGTTGTTTTGGGGGTATGTTTTAGTAGGAGTTATGGGTCAAAAATGGATAAAAAAGTAATCTAACGCCTATATGAATATATGTGGGCTGTTTTAATAGGGAGTTTTATAGAGAGAAATGTTGCATGATTTGGTGACTTTAAAGGAAAAGAGTACTATTAAAGTCTTTACTGACACCTTCTTTTAATCAAACTGATTTTTGTTTTCCTGTTGCAAACCAGCGTATCGTACTGATGAGAGCAAACCATGGGTCTTACCAGTCGTGAAAAAGGTCGAAGCAGAGATGGCAGCTGATAATACTCTAGATCATGAATATCTTCCTATCGCTGGTCTCGCTGAATTCACCACTGCAGCTACCAAGATGCTGCTAGGAGCCGACAGTCCAGCCTTAAAGGAAAATAGGGTGAGTTTGGTAGAATATTCTACAAAAGATTGGGCATTCCCCCCCCCTTAATACTTGGTGTGATGAGCTGACAATCCTGTCATCAAGGAAAATAAAATGAGTTTAGGTGAATATTGTTTTAAAGATTTGTTATTATGGTAATCCCTGAATACTTGATGTGATAATACTCTTTTATCTTAGTGTCTACATGTATCCAGGGACAAATGTTTTGGTTTTGAAAACTCAAAAGGCAGCACTGCATTTTTAACCTTTTTTATACTACTGGTCCTACTCCTTTTAGGCAATGGGATTTCAAGCTCTGAGTGGAACCGGATCCCTTCGTCTTGGATGTGATTTTCTGTCTAGGAGGGCAAACTATAAAATCGTCTATGTACCTGATCCAACGTGGCGTAAGTTAACTCTCCTCCATCTAGCTTTCATGATATTGTCTGTTCTAACCCTGTAAGTTGGAGCTCTGATCGGATCGGAAGATCTGAGCGACACCCTCACACCTATGATCGGTATCGGATCGGAAGATCAACCAAAAAAATCCGCTGATTTTTTTTTTTTTTTTTTTTTTTTTTTTAATGACGAAAATGTTCAAGTTTTTGGCTATCAAATGCTCAACAAAAATTCATGGCTGGGATTATTTTGTCATTTGGAGTTGTTGTAGACCATGTTTGTTGATATTTAGTGCCTTTTCATGACTTTGAAATTAATAATATTGGTCTAAGAGAAGAGGCAAAACATGCGGGCTGCCATCTTGGATTATAATATAGGCATGCCAATTTTTTTCCGATCATTTTTATTGATCGGCGATCAGAAATTATTATCCGATCACCCCTGATCGGATCGGTATTGGCGTCCGATCCGATTATCGTTTACAGGTTAGGTCTGTTCAGGGCCAGAAGGGCATTAACTCTGTTTAAAAGTATGTGAGTTAATGCCCTTCATGTAGTCATGGTAGGGTTCTTTAAAGGAAGAAGATTGCTTATTCCTTTTAGGTGCTATTTAATAGTTACATGTAAGATGACCTGACACAAAAATATATTGTTTTTTAGAAAATTCAAGGTGTTTAAAAAAAAAAACACTTTTCCCTCCCTCATACATTGTGTAATCTGTACTTGCATATACATGTAAATTGGAAAAGTTTAGATATGAGCAATAACACAACACATAGACTTAATGCCCTTTTGCTTGATGATATAGTGAAATATAGATCAAACATAATAAAGAGAATACAGGAAGTACATTGTTTGCTTAAATACAAGAGCTAAGCTGCTCTCCATGCTTTTATGCACTATGCTGGTACTGCAAGGTACATGTAAATGCTTCATGTGCTGATTGTGCATAATGATGGCATACCCTTTGATCTACACACTTTGCTTAAATGAGGGGATGTCAAGAATACCAGCACTTTTGAACGATGTGCACATAAATGGGGGATGTTCTTCTTTGGTTCATCCATTCAGGAAAAATAACCATTAGTTAAAGCTGCATGCGCCCCTAACATACTTGAATGTAAATACAAAGTGTTTACAGAATTGCAATATATGTAAACATACTTGCTCATGTATACCTGGTAGTTATTCATATACAATGATATTAATAATAAACCATTCTTATATAGCTCATATCACAAAAATAAAATTAAGTCCCTATGCACTCAGAAAAAAAGAAAAGAAAGGATAATAGCAGACATGAGGGAAGAGAAAGAATTTTTTTTTATTCCTAACCTCAACCATTAACCCAACAATGTATCTGATCATAACCCGAAACATAAGTACCTGACCTTATATTATATCTTTAAGATTATATTCTTTTAGTAAAAGCAAAGAAATAATAAATCACATATATCTGGGATGGTGAATTAACGTTTGCTCTAGCAACAATGATAAAGGTTTTATCTTGGGAAAAAGAAAAGGATTGGGGTTAATAAGGCAACCCTTCCCTAAGGATATGTTTTAAGGTCAGGTAGTTATGTTTCAGGCTAGCGTACTCAGACTACAAAATTTAATTTAAATGCATTGTTTACCGGTAACAATGTTTCCAGTTTTACAAATCTGGGATGCATTGCCCTACGTGTTATTAGTGTCTCTGATATGGTGTAAAATTGAAGCCCTAAAAAGATTGCACTTCAAAATGATCATGAAGTGCTTCAAAAAAGTAAAAAATCTTTGAGTGACCGGTTTTACCTTACTCATTTTCCCCCAGAAGACTGTAGTGTTATAAAAAAAACTGAAATTTCTAATTTCAGTCATAAATATCTTGATAATCAGACAGGCGATCGGCTTGTAAACATCATGGGATTCCTGACTGACGTAAAGGTTTATAATTATTATTGCAGCATGAGCTAAATCAAGGATTTTTTTAGAATCTGAGGCATAGATACCCATCCCTTTAAATATGACTTACTAGTATTTTTGTTTCATTTGTATTTGTTCAGCTAATCAATTTGCATTTTGCAATTACTCAAAGTACAAAACTGTCATCTGAATGACCTGATTAAATTCTTCTTGTTTTGTTTTTTTAGCCAACCATAATAGTATTGCTCAGAATACAGACATGGAGGTGCGGAAGTACAGGTATTACAAGGAGTCTACCAAAGGTCTAGATCTAGAAGGCATGCTGGAAGATCTCAAGGTAAATAATGAAAAAGAATTATTCAGTTAAATTGTATACAAAGCTTGTTGGAATTGGATCATTAAGCTTTATTTAGATATGCAGCGATAAACTCTGGCAATTTTGTAATGATAATGTAAAATGAAATACATTTAACAAGTTCCTGCCTTGTAAGACAGAGCTAGGTTTTTTAATGATGATGTGACGTTTCATACACTTCCTAAGTTTCTATCTTTTAACACAGAGCTAAGTGAATACACAGCAGGACTTTCTTTTTTTCTTTTTTCTTTCTTTTTTTTTGGGGGGGGGGGGGGGGGGAGGAGGGCGGTGGTTTACCACGTCATATCTGAATGAGCCTTTATTATATTAAACCTAGAAGAATGACAAAACTCATAAATAAATGTGTTGCAGAGACAGTCCTTTTTCCTCCTTACCTTGATTTTGTAAATACAGAAAGTCCAGAGAAATTGGGCAAATTCAATGAAAGTTGGTTAGCCGGTATAATAAATTATATTTCATTTTATTTACCAGGTATTGCATTCTTATTAAATTGCATTTATTCATGATGACATGATTCAGATATTTTTGTTTAAAGTCTGTTTTACATCCTGGTTCTGAATAGATACCAAAGTGATACACAACATCTTATACAAAAATAAGAAAGAATAAAGTTTGGAAGATTTGAACGTCCCTATACCAGTCCAATTTATGTTTGAACCCCTTCAGTTTTATGTTTTGCGGCCTAGACTCCTTTCTTTTTCTGAAAATTTACCTTGAGAGATGCCTCGTTGGAAGGTTGCCACTTAATTATCCAAATCTTTGTACATGCATTTAGAAAGCATTCATTGGAGAATATATTGTGGGTATATATATATATATATATACTAGATTACAGTACCAGAGTAATGAGGGCAAGTAGATCCCTGCTGTTGATTGCTAAAATGCCTTTGGTTTCCCTCAACTTTATACACTGACCCTTCTGTTTGTTTGTTACCAGGGAGCACCATCTAATTCTGTGGTCATTCTTCATGGATGTGCTCATAACCCGACTGGTGTGGATGCAACTCAGGAGGACTGGAAACAGATTGCTGAAGTTGTCAAGGTAAACAAGTCTCACTGTTTAGCCTTGTTCACACGTGCCGTGATTAACCTCCTTAATAACACCATGGCTAAATTACTGTTGTGTGCTTCAAATTTCTGGAACTGATGACGCACAAATATGCTTAGGCGTGTAAATTTTCTTGTTGAGATCTTCTTACTATTTGTGTACATTTAGATTGTTTGATTTTGCCGCATCTGTATTTTTTTCTTTTTGTAGGCTGTTGATATTGTCTGATGTGAACAATGTTTTTATGTGCAGGTAGTAAAAATGACTTACAGCCATGCCACTTGATATAACATATGCTTATCTTGTTTAAAATATAACTTTATTCATCAAATTCTTGAACTTATCACGAATTACATACATGTACTACACATGCCAAGGTAGTGATATAAATGTAATTAAATAAGTTTATGAGTATGTCAATCTCTTTCTGTGCTGCTGGCAATGTAATCATCTAAATCTTACTATTTTATCTCATTCTTTTTGACTAAGAATGGCTTGCTACATTTCTTAAAGTTCAAAATTGGTTTGTGAGATGTTTGGTGCTATAAAACTCTGTTCCATGATTCAAATTTGTTGATTGAATGTATAATAGTTGTAATACCAAGTAGGATATTGATGGAGCCTTAAAGTAGATTCCTTTCCAACATCAATTCAGTTTATGACTTCCCACAATATATCCTGTTTGATTCAAGCTGAGTAAAATTTCCCAAGTTAGTGAGCTTTCCTCTTCATGTTAGGTAACCCCCTCACCCCCCCCCCCCCTCCTCCCTCCTCTCCCTCCCCCTTTTCATTGTGCATCATCATGTGGAATATTTTGTGCTTTGGCATTACAGAAAACAGGAGCTTTTGTCTTCTTTGACTGCGCCTACATTGGCTTTGCAACAGGCAGTGTAGCTAAAGATCGTTGGCCCGTGCAGTACTTTGTGGACCAAGGATTTGAATTCTTTGCAGCTCAGTCTTTCTCCAAGAACTTTGGTCTATACAGTGAGTAGTTTACAGCTAAGAAATGTTTTTATGTTGTTGTTTTAGGTATAATGTTTAGGATATCATGGCTTAAAGAATGATGTGAATATTGACTGAAGGCAGTGAGCAGTGATGATTAAGTCTTTTTCATTTGATGGGCTCCCAAAGCTGACTGGCAAACAAAGTTATTGATCAAAACTTCATGCCATGGATGTATGTTTATAAAAAAGATATATTACATACTTCATCATTATTGTATTGTAGAAAATATCATCAATGATATAAACAGACATCATGCTTTAGTATCTAACTTGTATTGATGATTTTTCATAGAAAATTCAGGAGAATGGTTGAGTAGTTAACATGGGTAAAATGACAGTTATCAACTCTACAGGTGTCCAGGACAATTTACCCTTCATGATTGAAAAGAAATACAAGTGTTTTCTTTTAAAGAGATACAACAAGGACCCCTTTCTTTGAAACTATTCCTTGAAATGACCCCTTTACATAATATGCTAATAGAGAAAAGCCCTTATGCACATATAGGAAACCTGCTATTGTTTAGAACAGTCAGCTATGAGTTTTGATCAGAAGTTGTGCCGCAGTAATGTGATTGAGATTTACACATATAATTGTGTTTCAGATGAGCGTGTAGGAAACCTGACTATTGTGTTGAACAACCCAGACCCCAAACCTCGCATCAAGTCACAGCTGGAGAAACTAGCAAGAGCTCTATGGTCTAATCCACCCAATCACGGAGCTCGCATCGTTGCCATGGTGCTTAATAACCCCGCCCTCAATGAGGAGTGGTAAGTAACTTGCACATAACATGCTCAAGCATACTGCTAGCATCATCTGTGCTTACATATCAAAGGATTATTTACATGAAATGACGTGATTTACCACTGCGTTAATGAATCATGCACTATTTTTATTATTTCTTGTAGTAAACATATTATTTAAGGAGGGCATTGTGTTGAATATTTGATCAACAACCAATAAAAGATAAGCAATTCAAATTATGTTATAGGGGAGGGTTATTGCTTCATAAAGTTCAACCTTTGATACCTGACCATGATTAACAAATGAATTATGTCTTCTTAATCTCATAGACATGATTTCTCAATTCCAAGGCACGTGGTCCTGTAACAATAGCTCCACATCAAATTCTTCCACTAACCGATTTCTTAACTTCAACCCTGGACCCAACACTACCTAACTCTAACCCTAAATCTATCCTAAACCTAATTGCAAGATGAACCCTAACCTTATATCTTTAAACAAAATAAAGCATCAAGCAATTGTCGCGGGAGCAAATGTTGCATCATTTATTTTTCTCAACCTTTCATTTTCTCCATTTAATTTCATGATGATTTCTGTGATCACCGTCATCTATTCTCTCTTGCTTGATGTTACAGGGAAGGCCACATTCAAACCATGTCTAATCGCATCATGGCCATGAGGGATCTACTCTACAGCAAGCTGAAGGAGCTCGGTACGCCCGGTACATGGACCCATATCACAAACCAGATTGGCATGTTCAGCTACACAGGACTAGGACGTGAGTAATCACCTATTCAGACTTGATTTGTTTAAACTTTTTTTCGGAAAAATATCATGGCAAAGTTTAAATGAATAGTGCACTTCAGGGTCCTATTTCACAAAACTTGTCATCAGTGACAAAAGACAGTTTTTGTTATAAGCTAGTGAAATCCTTGCTTCTGATTGGTTATCAGCAGATTTGTCACCCATTTTTGTCACTTGTCATTCGAAAAAGGCTTTGTGAAACAGGTCTCTGATTTCTGTATCTACTAACACAGCGATCAGTAGTATTGTGTTTTGTCTATATTAGATCTTTACTTTTTAAGATACATGTATTGCCAAAAGATAGATAGCCAGAGTAATCTGTCCTAATCCACCAATATTATTTACAAATTTCTTTTTGTGGCAGGTTTTTGAAGTGATTTACTGTGTTGGGTTTGAATATGACTAATGGGAGTTGGAAAGAGGAACGGGATGGGTAGGGCAAGAGATGAGAAGAGACAGAAGTAGAATGAGGAAGATTAGGAAATAAGGAAGGAAAAGAGAGGGAGAAGGTCTCAGAAGAATGGCTAGAGTGATACAACGAGGAGGAAGATACATCACAGAATTCTGAGGTCAGATAGAATTTCCAGAATTCTGAGGTCAGATAGAATTTCCAGAATTCATGCAATTTTCCCAAAAAAGATGTAAGAGGGTATGGTATAGTATAGGTAGGGGCTGAAACATGATGAAATATCATCTCTTTGTAGTTCCAGTGTAGACATATTCAAAAGATTGCAGTCCAACATTTACTTGGTTACTCAGTAAAGAGTCTCTATCATTCAGCCTTACCCTAAGGTTCTGCACACAGCAGTTTTAATTGATGTCTGTTTTCTTTTTCCAAACAGCCAAGCAAATGACCTTCTTAAAGGAGAAATACCACATCTATGGGATGCAGTCTGGCCGTATCAACATGTGTGCCGTCACAACAAAGAATTGCGAGTATGTTGCCAAGGCAATCCATGAGGCCGTAACCACGGTAACCGAGGACCCCAAATTGTAAGATGGAAAGAAAATGTAGGAGTCCACCTTGGAGCCAGTTTATATGGCTGAGAGTTTCATAGTACAGCATGAAAAATATGAATAAGCAATGGTAGAAGGTGAAACAAGAAAAATCTGCTTTGAAGAAAGATGGGAACAAATTTGTACCTCTTTGATTGTTATTACTACTATATATCTTCCATTAATCAATTGTGATTTTCACAGCTTTTGGTGTGGTACTTAGTAATGCATTCTTTGTGCTTGAGTTGAAGTTATGTGTGTGATTCATTATGGTTGTGTCATAGTTTAAATATAATGCCCAGTTGTTGCGGCATTCTTTACAATCTATAATTGAATAAACCTTTTCAAAGAAAAGCTGTTTTTGTTAATCCCGCTCATTCCTTCTCTCCCCATCGGTTAATCTTCTTCTTCTTTTTTGTTTCTCAGTGATTTTTCTTTCATCATTTTCTTTATATTCTCATGTATAGCAGCTAGGTCTTATAGACCCAAAACAAATCATATCAAAAGATTATGTGTACAATGGACATTATTTGGACAGCCAGCTGCCTTTATATATATATATATATACCGGTATATATATATCACTGATTTCTTGTGTGTATGATTATTGATGAATTGAGTTTCAGAGGGATAATTCAAGAATATGTTCTTGTGACATGGTATTTTTTGAGACATTCAAATGTCCTCAAATATTTTCAAATATTTTGTTGAAACACGCTTCTCCATATCCATCATCGTAGTCCTCAGTATTGCATATTTTATCACTATAATGTTACATGGTATTTGGTATTTGGTACATATAAGGATATAATATGATATGGTATTCTGTAACTCCATGTCCTTACAGTATTAACATGTAAGCATTAAACAGTCAAGCCTGTCTTTTACGGTCACCCAAGGGAAACTGAAAAAATAAGTTGCCAGTGTAGGTCAGGTGACCTTTCTAGACAAATTTTACACCACACATTTCTTACTTGAGGGAGACAGAAATACAGGGTTGCTATAGGCAGGTGGTCTTTATAGAGAGGTAGCCTGCTAAGACACATTTGACTGTACTATTGTGTGATCAGTGGTATTTCTCATACAGGTCATCTTGTTATAAACCTCTTTAAAGTTACCCATTTTACATTATATTTTGAAAACTACTGCAAAACTTGAGGGTATGATGTTTTTAGAAATTATTGTATCGTGTAGTATTTACAAGGTCAGTGTATACCCAAAGAAAATTATATACATATATTGCCAAAAAAATAAAAATCTACATTAACTATCACATGAATAAAATTGTTAAATGCAGGGAGCAATAGATTTGTATTTGTTAATAATGTTAGTGTGGTGACATAAAAGTGTGATACCCTGTATCTAAAATATATATCATTTTGCTTTTGCAGGGGTAAAATCATATGTACTGTAAAGTATTGTGATGCAGTCTGAAATATATGATATTTTTCAGTAAATCATGGTAATTGACCATGATTTGCCCTATCATAGTTTGAGTCCCTCTTACGTGAATCGTATTCAGCATAATTGATGTGATATGATGAATGCAATAAAGGGACAGATTTTAATCAAACTTTCTGCGTCTTATTTTTGTATCATGTTTAAGGACTTAATTATTACATTTAAAACTTTCATTTATGTAGGCTAATACATTGACACCGTAATCAGAAGGACAGGTTGAAAAATATCCTAGTTATTTGAGTGTGAATAAAACTGCATTGTAACCAAAAGTATAAAAGGGAAGGAGTAATGTAATAAGTTAAAGAGAGAGAGAGAGAGACAGACAGACAGAGAAGGGGGGGGGGTGCCTGTTATGTTACAAAAAGATCTTTCCCTTTCTGATTTGTAGCTTGGGAAACACTTTTGACCGTTCTATTCTCTCTTCTTTATCCCTCCCTCTTCCTTCTTCCTTTTTTTTAAAGGAGGGAGGGGTCTGTCCCAATAATTTCTCTCCGACTAGAGCCCATTTCATAAAATTGGTTATCAATAACAAGTGTCACATTTCTTTAACAAATTTGCTCTCAGTCAATCAAATGCAACAATTTCAGAAGCTTATAACAGATATTGCAACTTGTTAGTCATGACATTTAAATCATAAAATTGTACTTTACTTATTGAATATAACAAGGGAAATGTGTAAAAAGGAACATTCAAGCCTAGGCTACTTTCTGAATACACAGGAAAGCACAAGGTGGAAATTAATACACATTTTGATACATTTACAAACAAACAACAACAACAAAAAACACAAAAATAGGATAAACAATTAAGAGATGGAAAATGCAATGAAAGAAGAGGAACACAAACAGTATGACTTCTAGTATGAAGCAATCACAGACCAATAAGCAAATTTGGTATATTCTAACACAGGTACATTGTATATGGTAATCGTTATTCTGTAGCAATATGGAAGTATTTATTCACTTTGTAGAAGTGACATAATCATATTTATTCACTTCACTCGAATGCATGGCAAATGTTCATGTACATGTTATAAGAAACATCAAATCACCGTGGTTATTTGACCAACTATTTGACCAATCAGCGGCAAACATGTTTTGAAGTGGGCGGAGCGTAGCTACAGCAGGTGCATCAAGCTAAAACTTCTGTTCGAGAGACTACAATATTTTCTTATTTTGAAACATTGTTCTGTCATTTTATGGTTCAGTATGGTGTTTGACTTCAGGAGGTATGTTTATTTTAACGTGTAATATTTGAATTATTAAGTTACCATTTAGTTTATCGTACTAATGAATAAAATAATGCAGCAAGTGTTCTACAAGTGGTGTCCCATACGTTCATATTTGTGTGTGTGTCACAGTTAGATCTACCTGTGAATTGATATCGAGTATCGTGTCGCTGAAAAATCAAAGAGCATGAATGCCATAAATAAGATATGAAGTCTCGTTTTACAATTGTCGTCTATTGATACCCACCGCAAGGAGCTGTTGATTCCAAGCGACATTGGAGGAAAAGTTTGGGTTGCAGTAAGGAAAAGAAATTGAATAGATTGAGAGAAAGAAGAAGAAAGAAAAAAAGTTCAAAATTTGAAACATGAAAATTGAAAGGCTGAGCTGAAGCAAAGGAAGGATGGATTGAAATTGAAGTGAACAAACAAGGATGAATGAGGGGGGAAATTCATTTGTCAAAAACCAAATTAACCTTTCAAAGCTCATAAATGAGACAATAAATCTATTTTTAATATCAATTCATTTGGAGTTTTTAGATGGATAATAGGCCTAGACCTAGAGGTCTATATATTTTTTTTAAATTTAAAATTGGATACATCACAATTTTAGTTCTAAGTAGATATCATAACTGTTACTTTCGTTTAATAGCCTGCGGGTAACAAGCATCCTTCATAGTAGTGTACATTAAACATCGACCTCAATACATTATAGTTGATGAACATAAAACAGATTGTTAAAAAAACAGGAAAAATAAAAACATATCTTGTCGTTTAACGTTTGCGGTCTCCTCCAAGACACAGAGAGGGATTCCCTCAAGCCAGATGTAGTCTTGGTGTAACTTATCCAAAATAGCCCTTTTTACTCAAGGATGGACCAGGTGAATGGTAAAAAAACATTTCACAATTTTAAAAAAGCTAGAATGAGATTTAGGGCAAACAAAATATGAAATCGGTTAAAAAGTATGGGTTTTTCGAGATGAAAGAAAAAACTGTAAAAATTATACATCAATGATGTAATATTAAAATCAAAATGTATCTGTCTTAGTCTGACTACGTTTTCTTGTTCTTCTTCTGTTAGAATTGGTGATCAGCTCTGCCCAGTTCAGTTGTGCATAACTTAAAAAAACAAGGTTGTCTCATATCAGTCACCTCGTGTCCTTTAACACCTCCCCTAAATGATTTCTTACAATAGATAGCTGAGACGAGTACTTGAATTCTCGAGTACTCACACTGTTTTCAACTACTTGAGTATGATTACTCATACTCGTATACACGGCCGCAATTTTTTTTTTAAAGTGCCGATTTATGCCCCTCCACTTGGCACTGTGCCTGCCGAAGCTCAACCGTGCCCGGAAAAGCACCAGCATGCTACCATGAGTAAAATTGTTTGCCAGCTCAGTCATAAATGGGGTGTCACTGTCAACTCACCACTCAGAAACTAGGACCAAACTAGCTGCCAATGTCTGGATTTCTGTTTGGACTCGGAGGAAAAATTTGTCTGTCATCTTTATTTCTAAAAACAACATTGTTACTATTATTTGTGACAAGTTCATAAGCACAAATCGGCACCTTCAGCTGCAACTCGCAGTAAAATCGCGTGGGTTTTTTCGTAGATGGACCCGGGATGCTTCCTATGACGTCAGCAAAAAAAAAATCTGAGCAGCGCCATCTCTTGGCGCCTGTTGGCGTAAATATGATTTATCGTAGCAAGGAGTTACGAGTGCTGTGCAGTATAGTGTAAAATAACCACACAAAAAAGGCTAGGTATTTATGGTATTGATTTTACGACAATTTTTTCCCTGCCGTGTCTATAAATAAAAGGGGTCTGGAAAAAAAAAAAAAAAAAATGAAGGAAAAAAATGGCCGCAGAGCACTCGAGTATCCACCTGTATTTAATCCTGGGCGTGTACTTGAGTACCTCATTACATGCTTATGCACAGCTGTTTGTATTGATCAAGTTAGATCTTATTTGTTTAGCTTCCTCCAGTTTAAAGAACTGCAGTTCTTGGATCTTGAATTGTTAACTTTAAACAAATAAAAATAAAATCATATTCCACGGAGGTGTAGTTGCAGGTGGTCGTTCATTTTGGCAGTGAGGATTAATTGGGACAATTAAAGGGCAACCGCCGCAATCCAACCCTTGGAATTATTTATTTAATTTGAAGTGCCCATACATACAGTGATTACAACTTCTAAAATTCCATAACTCTCTCTCTCTTTTGTCCAATTTCGTTCGTATGAGAAAGAGAGGGACAAAATATCAATTTATCTTTAAACTTCTTATTTGTAGCAGAGTACTTTGGCATATATGAATAGACCCTGAATCGAGTCATCATGATCAGGGAAATGTCAGATGTTATCAGGGAAAATAAAGACTTACAAATACTCCCTCCACTCTGTACCATATTAGAGTGGAATGCTATTCCTCCAAGTGCAAATAATGATCCTGATGAGTCTATATCTTTAAGTAATAATTTATGAAAATAATTTAACTAATGCTAGTACTTTGCTGGTTATTAGACCATGCGGAAAGTAGATAGGCTGCGTGTAGACCGAACGGCAATTCACCATACAATGGTATTGTTACTCATTCCGAAAAGCATGACATTTTCTAGTGGCATTTTCAATAACAATATGATTGGCAAATGACCGATCCAATATAAAATGATAGCTCGCTTACAGAGACAAATGATTTCTGAAACCATTCTTAAAGCTGTAGCAAAGAGAGATCACTGGTTTGGTAGGGGCATCGTTTTCTCTCTATTTACTACAACGATACATCATACATTGCTTTCAATGTTAATAATGTATTATAAAAACTTTTTTTTTTTAAATACTTGTATCGTTATTGCAGGTACACTAAGTGCTTGTCTTCTCCCCACCCCCCCCCCAAAAAAAAAGTCGGCTGTTTTAAACATATCTATTTTAATTCTTTAAAAGGCATCGTTTAACAATGTTAAATCTGAGATGTACGGCCCTACATGTTATCAGTGTTTGTGATATGGTGTAATATTCAAGCCCTAACAAAATTGCGCTTCAAAAAGCGCCTCAAAATCTAAAAATCTTTGGGTGACCGGTTTTACCATACTCGTTTTCCCCAATAGAATGTAGTGTTATAAAAACCGTTTGGCAAACGTTTTTCAAAATTAGTAATTCCAATCATGAATATCTTGATAATCAGACAGGCGATCGACTTGTAAAAGTCATGGAGTTCCTGACTGACCTGAAGGTTTATAATTATCATTGCAGCATGAGCTTTTTGTTTCAGAATCTGAGACAAAGTTACAGGATCACTTACATTCTTGTATTGACTTTTATGACATACTGGGAATTTTGTAACTGTTGTATTTTTGATAACTTGTGCAATGTGTTAATGGTTTTTAGTTACAGAATCTAAGTCCTATTTTTTACATATATCTTTAAAAATGTTATCTATTGTGTCGAACATGTAAACATGAATATTCCAGCCATGACTGTCTTTCATGTAAAATTGTACTTGTATGAACATGTTTGTGCTATAATAAAAAAACATTTTTGAATTGAATTGAATGTTCCATCAAATGCACTTTAATAGCATGCATGGAGGCCTTTACGACCTGTTGACATTGACATGGAGGAATGATTAAGACACTCACACTAAAAAAAGGAATATTAATAGCTGACTTTACGTTGTAGACTGTAAATTGTATTTTGAGAGAGAGACATGGTTTAATAAATTAATTCTGAACTGTTTAAAGGCTCACTGCACTACTGGTAGCTACTTGCGCCCTCTATATAACAAACAATGCCTAATCGGTGACCATTGGTCCCCCATGATCCTCTTTTTCTTATGTTAACTGAGAGTTGAGTTGATGAGATAACCACCTGTCCAGTGACCTTGCAGAGCGGTCTAATCCCTCCTGTAAACTACAGCAGATAAGCTTTAAGTCCCTGGCTAGCTTTGCTGTTTTGACCAGCAAGGTTTCAAGAAACTACGTATACCTGTACCCCTCCCCCCCCCCAAAAAAAAAATGCTTGAAATCTCATATTTTCTGTAAAGCACAGCATTTATATGGGACTAAGTGTCCTGATACTGATCATGCGTGGAGCATGCAACAGCGCAATATTGGTTTAAACTCCGATATTTGGAGAAAATTCAAAAAAGTCAGAGAAACAGCTAGGCGTAGGATTTAGCATGTACATGTCCCGGTGGGGTCACTCCCCTGCAAAGAGTGACACGTATGACCGTTACCACCAATGCATATAACCCCCTTTTGCGGTCAATTTCAAGGACATTTTGTGAAATTTAACCCCCTTTTTTACGTCAAAACAAGGACAAAATCGTACTTTGGAATACCCCTATTTATAAGATTGTAAGGACACTTTCGCAAATTTACCCCTATTTTACCATATTTCAAGGACAAAGACTCGGCTCCGAGAATTTTTCTTCCCGGTTTTCTCTTTTCCCTTTACCTGACCCCTATTTATCAATTTCGGGGACACCTGTGCCCCCCTATTTTCTTTATTTCGAGGAATATTTTGTCCGCGGACATTGCTTGAAATTGACCCCTTTTTCCGCGATTTTGGTAACGGTCATGCGGTCCGGAAGTCACATTGAGTGACCCCACCGGGGTACATGTACATGTTATTAGATGAGAAAAAGAAAGTTGTAATGAATAAAAAATTGGACGAGTGGATATGTCACCGGACTGTCGATCACAAGGTCAGCAGTTTAAGTCCCGCCGCGGCACTAATGTCCTATGGCAAGACATTGATTTACATTTGCCACACTCTACCCAGGTGATGTAAATGGGTACCTGGCAGGAATTAATTCCTTGAAATGCTGGAGCGCTGTATAAACGGCTGCTAGGCTAAAGCCAGGGTAATAATAAATGTGCCTCGGAATAGAATTATCTAGATAGATGGCGCTATAGAAATGCCTATTAGTATTATTACCTTTTAATGTTCTCTCCCATTTGTGCTACTGGAAATTTGATCATTTCCCTCATTATTGATGAAGAATTTTTTTTTTTTTCATACAGGGATTGTATCAAATATATGTGCAATGATTATATTCAGGGTGCATGTATAATTGAAACAAATTGTATAGAAGATAGGAATTTATGTATCATTTATATTACAGGACAAATTGGAATTGAATGAAACCTATCAAATTAGTGAATTACTACCGGTAAATTATTAGTGCTATTTATGAAAGTTTTAGTTCACATATTTAATAAGAATTTTATCCCTAAAAAGATTACCTTTACATTATCTTTATTTGAACATTGAAATTTATCAGAAATTATTGACTAATCTCTTGAACTGAACATGTACAATGGAATTAATCTGTTGTTTTGACAGGTGTTTGTGTAAATGTTAGGAGTCCAAAGTTTTGTTTGTTATCGTATTTTAAGGCAAATAATATTCTAAGACAAACAGAGTCATGCTCACAGTAGACTACAGTATAAAAATTTAAAATTCAAATTCAACTAATTTATGGAAATCAAATCCTGATGTGATGGGGTCATCATCAACCACAAAAAACAACAACAACAAGTAAAACAAATAAAACACGACAAAGTAGTTACCAATACATACTAAATAAAAACAAAACCTCACCTAAACGAATGCAAATTGTATAAAAACAGTACTGTAGATATAATCACATTACACAGTGTTTTTATTTACACTTGGAAAATACTACTTATACTGTTTTCACACTGGCAATATGTTGTTTAACCCCGTACTATAGGTGGGGTTAAGGGGGGGTCTTAGCCCCACCTATAGTATGGGGTTAAGCCTATTCCACTTTCTGTTCAGACTGGTTTTTACCAAAGTGGGCTAAAGTTGGCTAACCCCACCTATAGTACGGGGTTAACTACCCTGCAAAATAGCAGGGCTAACTCCGCAATTGTGGTGCTAACTCCTGCTAACCCCGCAATTGCGGTGCTAAGCAAATGAATGAGAACAGAAACGAAAAATAGTCCGGTACTACGCAATGGAGCGTATCGCAGCTGGCCAGATGCGAAGTATGTCCAATCATAACATTCACGATATCCGGGGTTAACGAAATGCAGTGAGAACAGCGGGAATTTTCTTATTCTGGAATAGGCGCTAGTACGGGACTAAAAACATCGTGTGTGAAAAGCCATAAAAAATAGTCCGGGGTTAAGGATAGTACGGGGCTAAGCAAAGTACGGGGTTAAGCAAAACCAGTGTGAAAAGAGTATTATAGTCATACACAGTTTGTTATACATGGTAAGTTCAAGTTCAATTGTATTGATCATGCACAAGAATAAATAGTCATTACACTAAGTGCTCTGTATCCAATTACCGGTAGTATAGATGAAACAATGTGATTCTACACTTCAAATGAAAAGTGTGTGGTTCTGTGTACATCAATGAGATTGCCTAGTGTTTCCAAAAGAGTGATTGCATTAATACATTGTACTCTAACTAATTTGTCTCTGTTCTTCCATTATGAATGAGGTGGATAAATGACCAGATAGTCGACTGAGCTGGTATGGTAGATTTTATCATACAAAAAAAAGAATTGTGGCTCAATACTGAATTTGCATATATATGAGTGATATTTCCCTTTCAATTGAGAAGCGTTTGGGTGTGCAACAGATGGTATCCACTTTGGTTGATAGATAAATCATGATTCCCAGTCAGCCTTCAAAAATTCATCAACATAATATGATTTACATTTTTATGCAGCCTATATGCCACATGGTAGTATTTCTTTTGTTCTTGTTTGACTACAAGCAGCTATGTAGATTGGGTGAGGGTAGGACAAAAATTGTAAATCAGTGGCATCGAGTGGTCTTGATGTATCTCTTTATTGTATGTCTTTGTAATTGCGCTTATTGTAGTTACAATTTTAGTTTATCCAAACAAGATTTTTTTTTTTTTTTTTTTAATTCTCCCTTAATCATACTCCTCAAATTAGTATTCTTTTGTTACAATAGCCTTACACATAAGCCTACATGTACAACATGTCACTGTTGGTATATGAAGGATTTCTCATATTTTCCATCTAATGACAGCATCCTTAAGATTTTTCTATTAAATGCTTTGTTTTTATTTCCTCATAAACAATCAAGTGCCTCAGTTATTATATTCAAATACTGGAAAATTTAAAATGCAATGTTTTCAAATGTATAACCTTCAAGTTCCAGAGCATTATTGTTAAGCCTACTTAGCATTCCAGAATGAAATATCATGACAATATTTTTTAATTCTTTATTTGTGAATTGCCTTGCACCCAGTAGTACTCATTGCCAAATTCATTAATGGATTTTTCTATTTAATTTTCATGCAAAACGTGTCACAATACTTATGACTCATTTCATCCCTTGATCAAAGTATCGTTCTCTTCTTTTTTTTCTGTATAACAAGATAACATGCATTCAGTAAAATAATAACAAATAGAATAATGAATTACAAGATCAAATTTCCTTGCAATGTGTCCCATACATCATTTATCTTTTGATTTTTATCCACTTATTTCAAAAATATCTTTCTATGACCATTGACTAATGGGTTCTCACTGGTATCACTATATCATATTTTTCATTTTTACATTAATCAATTGATAGAGGATAGATATCATATGGAAATATTGCTCTGAATTTGCTCTTGGGTTGATTTGTCCCTTTAAGGCTGTCCTGGATTGAGGGCATTGATTTTTTTTTTGTTCTTTGCCACGTGGTGTACATGCATATTTTCTCAAGTACTGCTTGTACAGAAGAGACCATTATCATTGTGTAGTGTGTTGACAAAGCTCTTGTTTCATAGTGTAGTATTCTATCCTTGGATCTGGGTATAGAAACATGGGATTTAAGAGGTATGACTTGCATGTAACTGTATTTATTTTTGAGAAATACTGTAAATTTGAGGCCTGTGTCTGGCAAGTTTAAACAGTGTTGGATTCTATCGATAAGCTGCGTATTAATTAAAGTTTGTATTAGCGTGTTTGAGGGTTGTACATTGTAGATGTAGCAAGTTAAGTAAATTTGCTTTGTAATCAGAAGTGAGATACGAACCGCTACAGCAATTCTCATTATTTTGAAACCAGAAACTTTCATGAATTGTTAATGACTGCCGTTTTAAGATTCATCATTTTGGAAAGTGGGATTTTGTCAAGTGTAAATCAATGTTTCTTCTTTCCTCCCTTTCACAGATTGGACGTCTACAGGAAGATCCCTAAGGATCTCACACAACCAACCTATGCAGGAGCATGTGGTAAGACATAAGATCTGTCATTATACTCCCTTCTGCGTCTCCGGACAATGATCCATAAATTTCTATTCATAATGAAATGACCTCCCTCTTCTCCTCCTCCTCCTCCTCCTCCTTCCCCTCCTCCTTCCCTCCTCCTCCTCCTCCTCCTCCTCCTCCTCCTCCTCCTCCCCTCCCCCTTCCCCTCCTCCTCCTTCTCCTTCTCCTATTCCATGTCCTTCTTGTTCTACTTCTAATTACATCTTTTCTTTCTCTTTCTCTTCTCATACTTCTATTTCTCCTGTTCCTTCTCTTTTTCCTCATTGTCCTTCCGATCCAACTTCTAGTTCTCATTCTCATTCTTTCTTTCTTTTTCTCCTCTTTCTGGTCCTTCGCATGCTTCTACCATGAAACTAATAGGTTCATGGTCTAACATTGCTTGAGGCTAGAGACTAAGAATAGTAGAAAAATGCATCTGAAATCACATATCGATATGGAAAATAGTTGATGATTATTGTCATTACATTTCTCAAACGTTGGATGTATTTCTGTACATTACATACATAATAATAATAGTAATAATAAATTATATTTCTATAGCGCATATATATATCTGGAATTTCATTTTTAAGGCCTGAAACAAATATTGAGATATGCTTGATGATTGTGTTGCAGATTAAGATAATTTGCACTACTGGTATGTAATGCTTGGATTAATTTGTTGAAATATGAACAATATTATTGATTTATTTCATATCATATCTCTTACAGTTTCTCTACTGAGTATGCTGTTTATCACATTCTTACTACTATCAGAGTTTATGTCCTTCATCAGACCAGAAGTGTGAGTATACTTCTTAAATAACCCGTTTTATTCCTCCAAATCTCTTTTGTTTTTAATTCTTTCAATTGTGTATTACCAGGCATGGTAGAGTAGAGATTAAAGGCTGAACATAATCAGAGATTATGGGCATTAGAGTAAATGAATTGGAAGTGGCAAATGTTGATAAAATGTATTTTCGATAGAGATAAGCGTATTGGCATAAAATTGTACCTCATAGCTTGTGATATACAGTCTGTATCTGTAGACCACAAGATACAATAGAAAATATCCTTTAGAACAGGCCCCATATGAATTTAATTGTGTTTATTGTTGTTCTTTCAAGTCTTTTTTTTCATTCATTCATTTATTTTATTTCACTGAAAGCATAATATAATATAATAGAAGATACATTAAGAAAAATAACATGAAATACCAACAACAGATAGATACTTGTATGCTGGAGTAGGAAGCAGCCAAAAATATGAAAATAAGTGTTTTGGCATTCAATTGAACCCCATAGCTTGTGATATACAGTCTGTATCTGTAGACCACAAGATATATTTGAAAGTATCCTTTAAAAAAGGCCCCATATGAATTTGATTGTGGTTGCTGTTGTTCTTTCAAGGCTTTTTTTGTTCATTCATTCATTTATTTTATTTCACTGGAATCATAATATAATATAATAGAAGATACATTAAGAAAAATAACATAAAATACCAACAATAGATAGATACTTGTATGCTGGAGTAGTAGAAGCCAAAAATAGGAAAAGGCCCTTACACTGTATATGAAGCTTGTCGTTATTGATTGTATTTATACAGAGTTAGTGAGCTGTATGTGGATAATCCTGGTGAGATTGAAAGGTTGACGGTCAGAGTTAATCTTTCATTACCCAAGCTCCATTGTGGAGGTGAGTACCGGTATAGAATTCAGTCCACCCAGAATGAGAGAAACAGTTCTGTGAAAATTTGAGGAAGATCCTATTAAATAAAGAAAGTTACCAATCAGTCAAAATATCATTTTCTGTTGTCAGAAAACAATCTGCCTCCATTACACCCAAAATATAATTTTTTCAAATAATTTATTTGTACACAATGCCTTTATGAAATAAAACCAAAAAAATGAGCGAGATGCTGCATAGGTAAATCACAAAGTTGCCACCTTGTGTTTGATCAGTTACAACTTTCATCAAACTTTCACCGATCTGATTAACCGGTATTCATTATCATGCTTTTATTAAATCCGACTTAATATCAGGTTGGTATTCTCCTGGAAGCATCTTGAGATAAATGTTTAATATTCTTACTGCCGGGTATACTGGATTGAAACAAATAGACTTCCAGTTAATTCATAATCCCATTTTTGATAAGAAAGTTGTTATATATTATGTGATATAATTTTCTTATGATGTTTTGATCATTAGATTTGTTTGCCCCTATGTAAACATATGCTGTCCTGCCTGTCTAGTTTTGCATTGAGTTTTATGTGCATGATTCGATACCCCTCATTTCAGAATGCATATTATTATAACTAGATTTTACAGGTATCACCTTATTTCATCAATCTGAACCATATGGCTATATTTATGAGCGCTGACAAAGTTAATCTGGTGTGACAAGGTCCTCTGATTTATGGAATGCCAAATGTGAACCTCTCCATTTCATACACAATTACCTTTACAAATGTATTAAAAAGTAAGGAATAAACAAAATAAGTGAGGCATGAAAAGAAAATAAATTTTATGGTTACATGATTTTTTGTATCATTCAGTTACAGAATTACGGTAGGTTTTTTATGGCATGAATAGATTGAGAAGTTTATCATGCATCTGTAAACATCAATATACTAATTCTACCCTATTTGGTCCAGTTTAAACCTGGATTTGATGTTATTATGCTAGTTTGGGTACTAGCTCATGCATTCTTTGATAACTGTAATATAATCTGTTGAGAGGCAGAAAGGCTTGAACTTTGAGTTAAAGTATACGAGTTAACACCCTTCTGGCTCAAAATAGATATTACTGTATTTTCATTCTTTTTAAATGCTACAGGGCCACACAATCAGATGAAGTATCATTTTCTTAGATTATCTTGATCATTAATGCATTCTCCTTTGTGTTTTTGTTTTGTTTTGTTTTATTCAGTTGTTGGGTTAGATATACAGGATGACATGGGACGGCATGAAGTAGGATACGTAGACAACACAAAGAAAATACCCCTCAACAATGGTCTAGGATGTCTTTTCTATAGTGCTTTTACAATTAACAAAGTAAGTATTAAGTATGAAGCTTCAGATCTTGATTTCACTTTCTTTGTCGTTCTTACTTTTTGCAAGAGAAAACATCAATAACCTTTTGATTTTGTCTTTAACTAATGCATCATTGAATGATAGTAAAAGCTTACATTTGTTGGTAGTTGGGTGTAGATGTAGTCGGAAGAAAACCAAAATCTCACCTATTCATGCACTGTCCATACATTCATTTGCACCTTTCTACTGGATCTGCAAGGAAATATAGATGGAAATGGTTTTTGGAAAGACATTTTTTCTTGAAGACCTCACAATCCTGTCACAGATGTAATATTGTAAATTTGTAAAAGAGTTTATAAATATAATTTCCAGAGTAAATGTTTTTTTAAGTGTTTGATGTATGCGTAGTATCTCTATGATGAATTTAGTGGAGGAAACTTTTGAGCTGCCATGATTGAACCTTTGACCATGCCTGCATCTCAACTTCCTCTCCCAGTATGTCATGGTCTGTAACCTATCCATGTCTGTCTTTCAGGTGCCTGGTAATTTCCATGTCTCTACTCATGCTGTCGGGATGAACCAACCTCAGTCTACTGACTTTGCTCATATCATACATGAAGTATCATTCGGAGATGACATCCAGGTTAGTACATTCTCTTGATTTAAAGCCCCACTGTACTAATTAAAGCTACTTGCGCCCTCTATATAGCAAATAATGCCTAAGCGGTACCCGTTGTTCCCCCATGGTCCCCTTTTTCTTAATGTTAATTGAGAGCTGATTTGATGAGATAACCACCTGTCAGTGACCATGCAGTGAGGTCTAATCCGTCCTAGCCAAACCAGTGCAGATTGGCTTTAAGACCCAGTGCCATATACTCGATGATGATAATTACTATCCTATGTACTGTACTAGTGGAAAACAGCATTATGAAACACAGCACTTGTGCTGATAAGGGTGTTCCATCCCACAATGGTAGATAAATGACTTTAATTTGCTTTATGACACCTTTGTAAACTTATCAATAGCTTGTGATTCACGGTTCTATTTTTGTGATTCATTTATTTCATGACATGGAGCTTTCATGTTTGTATGACTGACAATAGTCTCATTTTGAAAGAAAACAAAAAAACAAGGGCCTCCTTCTTCCTATCTTTTGAAAAAACAGGACGCTAAACATGTTTTTTTTTTTTTATTTGGCCTTATACACTTTTCATTTATGTATCATGTATGGGGATTTTTCCTTCCTCATCGTAATGTTACAATCTTCTTCTTTTACCCTGTCCTGTACTATACCACTTCTGTTTTCCTCTCCTTTTCTCCTTTTCTCCTTTTCACATCTTCCTTTTCCCTTTCTCTCTATCCCGGTGCTCCTTGTTATCACATGTATTATTGCACTGTAACTTGTATTGTTATTGTTAATGTACTTTGCTATTGTATATATTGTTCATTATAACCTGCCGCCCAACCCATTGGGTTGATGGGCCTGTTTTTTTGTGTGTTCATGATCTCTAATAAAGACTTGATTTACCACCACCAATAGTCTCATAGGAGAGAAGGATAGATGTTATTGACATGTGGTAAGGAGAGAGGAAAGCCATTGGCTGTCTCAAAATCTTGTAGTAGACTTCGCAAAGCTTGGAAGAAGAGATAAGAAAATGGTATGAGAGCTTCCAGCCTTACCCAGGATGCCATTAAGGAAATAAACATTTGACCCCACAGTATAGGAGAGATGGAAACTAAATAAATGATGATGATGACGATGACATTTTCATGAATCTCAACCATTCTTTGATAAAAAGCATTATTTTTTACTATTTAATCTCTTTTTTTATTTAGAACAAGACTCTGGGTGCATCCTTCAACCCTCTGGAAGGGAGAGATAAGAGAGATAGTAAAAGTAAGTAGATTTATTTATTTCTAGTTTTCTATCTCTTTATAATTGATAATTTAGCATGTCAAGTAGGTGTTATCTTAAATTGATTAATGCTTTTATCATTTTTGTCTCAGATGTATGCTTTATGTTATTGGACTAGTTAGGGCATTTTATTAGTATTAATCATTTGCTTAAATGATCTTGTAATGTAATTATATCATTTTTCAAAATATTAAGCATTAACTTCATATTTACAAATCAAGCTACTGGTGAAAGTATTTTATAGAACTTAGCATATTTAGGTATACCGGTATACCTCAGATTGCATTAAGACAAATCTGTCATATTTCGTATTTACATGTTGATGAATCATGGTAAATTAGTACTTCCATAATTTCATGATAGATATTTAACACAAAGTTATATGCAAGTCAGTGGAGGAGAGTAAAGATTTTAATAGCTACATTTATACTACAAACATACATGTAACTTCCAAAAGGACATAATGAAAATAACAAAAACATACATGATGAAACTTGAATGAATAGAACATGTTTCAGAGTTCACAACTCCATTTTCTGCTTTCATGTTTAGTGTTCCACATATTTTAAAGGATGAGGGGAATCAGCAATTAAAAACAATTTTTCTCTTTAACCATGTCTTGACTTGATTTTGTTTACAGGTGATTTATCTCATGATTACTACATGAAGATTGTACCTACCGTCTATGAGGATCTCTGGGGTACCAAGAACGTCTCCTACCAGTATACCTATGCTTACAAGGTTAGTATACACATCAATTTACACTGTTTAGCAATGATTTGATTCATGAAAGACATCCCAGAGAAGCCATGGCCACATCTTACAAAGAGTTGATATCAATTGCAACTATGTACATAAGAGATAGGAGACTGCAAACTTGTGATTGATTTGGATCAATCGCAACTCTTTGTTAGACGGATCCCAGAGCATCGTCTTGTGAAAGAGTTGCGATTGGTTACAAATATTTTGTGATTGATATCAATCGCAACTCTGTACTATCACGTCAGACATGAGATGCGATTGAAATCAATTACAAATTATTTGTAACCTACCACAACTCTTTTATAAGATAAGCCCAAGATGTCATAGATTCAAAACTATTATTTAGCTTTTGCTGTTTGAAGTTCTAACGAAAATTACAGTGTGCCCTTTAATGGGTGAATATTTATTCTATTCAGTGAACAATACAAATAGCAATTGATGTGGCATATCTGAAGTTGCACATGTCACATTTTCCTCAACCAAATCAATTTTGGGGACCAAACTATGCAAAATCTGTAATTTACACTTCTGAAGTCGAATTTTGCATATTAAAGGGGAACTTTTTGTTTGTGGTCCAACCAAATTCAACTGATGCAGAGCTAACTGTATGATTGAATCAGTGCTCTTAGCAAATCAAAGTTGAGTCACATGTAATATACTTTCTTCCCAATACTGACATCATCATCATACACTAGATGACAAAATCGCATTTCTTATAGAGTACCGAAGCTGTGTCGTCATAAAAATCTATTTTTTAGAATTTCTCAATTTTTTCTTCATTTTCAAAAATAATGTGCAAATGTCGAAAACCAATTGAATATGTTAAGTATTGGCTGAGATATGACCATCTGAATGAATATATTTCCTATAGGAACTCAGTGTTAAATGCTCTGGCTCCTAATCGTTAGAAGCCAGAGCACATAACACTGAGTTCCTATAGGCAATCTTTTTGATGACGTCACACTTCACCACTCTATTACTCTCATCTTTAATACTTGCATCATATCTTATCATTTGTAGGACTATGGATCTCAAGGTCATGGAAGGCGAGTCTTACCAGCGATCTGGTTTAGATATGACATCAGTCCTATCACAGTCAAGTATCATGAAAAGAGAGCTCCATTCTACACCTTCATCACCACAGTAAGCATCTACTCTCTCTCTCTCATATCAGTGTGAAACCTGTCTATAAAGACCACACAAGGGAGACAAGAAAAGTGGTCTTTATAGGCAGGTGGTCTTTATGTACAGGTTCCTTTAGTACATGTTTCAATGAGAAACTATTTTCAAGGGAAACAATAAAAATGTGGTCTTTGTAGACAGGTGGTCATTATATACAGGTGGTCGCTAAAACAATTTTGACTGTATCATGTACTGTACAGTATTGTAATTAGTCAGTTTGGATTGAATGAGATTCAAAATGGCATTGTACACAAAGTTGACATTAGCTGGTTTTAAAAAAACATGAAGGAATGAAAGTTTATATGATTTCATGCAATGATGTTAGAATGCATGTTTATTCCAATATTGAAGGAAAATAAGTTGGAAGCATTTAATTATTCAGTGAGAATGATCATTTCAGTGTTGTATTGTGTGGAATTGATATTGCAGTTTTATACCTTCCCATGTAGGTCTAGCTTTTGTAGGATATTTGATGATATTATATTAATTTAATTGCATTACCTCTAAGCCATTGAGTTCCATGTATATGTATCAACATGTTCTACTTAGTGGCATGAATGATGATATTTTCCAAAGAACTTGCAGCATCAAAATTTGGTCCCAATTTTTGAAACTATTTTTCTTATTGCTACCATGATGTTTCTTCCAGACAGCCATGGTAAAGATTTAGAAAGCTCACAAATTATTTATCATTTCTACTGGAACTCATTCTTCATTTGAATATGTTTTTATTTCAGGTATGTGCTATTGTAGGAGGAACATTCACTGTTGCAGGAATCTTTGATTCAATGATCTTCACAGCAGCTGAAGTCTTCAAGAAAGCAGAGTTAGGAAAACTCAGTTAACCAACCATTGTCATCATCATCATCATCATCCTCATCATCCTCATCATCATCATCCTCATTCTCATCACATCTGTGTACATATTTCTTTTTTCTTTTCCTTGTTTTTGATGAGACTGCTTACAAGTAATAGACTTTATGCTTAGTATAAACGATTCCTAGTTTCTTGTTGCTACCATCCTTTTTATCTTAATTTTCCATTGTTGTTCTTGGTCCAGTTATATAAAACAATATTGTTTTGGCATTTTATTTAATGAATAACAATTATTAGATATCTAGACCATACAAAAACTAGTGCAAGTGTCAATGATTATGACTTGCTTTCAAACTGCATGGAAAATTAAAATTTTATGAAGGAACTTGTTTTGAGATTGGCCTACATTTATAGCTACTTATCTGTGGTCGAAATAGGACCTACAACATGTAATCTCATTGCATTTTTATGTACAGTAAAAATATTAAATATCAGATAGCACTGAACTCCCTTCCCCTCATTCTGAACGGATCCAGACAAGAAACTTGGAATCAATTTACTTAGTCTTATTTTAAAGATGAAATTGAAAACCTTTTTTGGGGTCATTTCACTCTCTGGCCCCCTGCCTCTCAAAGCCCCACTGCACTACTTTAGCTACTTGCGCCCTCTATATAGCAAACAATGCCTAATCGGTGACCATTGGTCCCCCATGATCCTCTTTTTCTTATGTTAATTGAGAGCTGATTTGATGAGATAACCACCTGTCAGTGACCATGCAGGGCAAACTAGTACAGTGGGGCTTTAAGGCATTTTTTTTCTTCTGTGCTTTAATTTATTTTCATTCAACTCGCATGTCAAGTTCGCTGTCCGTACACCTGTTAGTGGTACATTCTCATGGCTTCCAGCAGATATGAATTATTTTCTGTGTATATTTCCAGGGTCTCTGTATATCTATGTGATGTATCATATGAGGTATATTTGCATAACTGATGCAATTGCATGTTAATGTTGAGTATTGAATGTTATCTCTGTACAGACAACTGCCTTATATATGATTATCCATCAAACTAATTGCATGCTCTTTGATAATTGAAAGTTATAAATACTATTTCTTGCAAGCTTGCATGGCAATGTTAATTTTGTTTACTCTGAATGGGGTATATAATATTTAGATATTATAATGTTGATATGTACATGTATTCTTCTGTGTACCAGACATATGAGGAATAGTCTTAAAGTAGCTGTGCAAAGAAATTTCACAAATTGGGCAAATTATACATGTAAGGAAAGCTTATATCATTGAGAACACAAATCATTTGCTTTAAGGTTGTGTAAATATTAATTAAACACTTCAATCAGCATTTTCAAAGTTTTTATTTTTTGAACAGCTCTCACTCATTGGACCCAAAAAACTCGTAAATTTAGAAAAGCAAGAAAACAATTAGTTGCATACGTTCACTCCCAAATATTAACATTCCATCCAGAATAAAACAAATGCAATAGTAAATTTATTCAGCTCGTAGCTGTATAAGATCAAGGAATGTATGATTTTTCCTTCAAACTTCTGTCTTTGTGTTGCAATTTAGGACCTATCACAGTATTTTGTCACAATGTTTAATGTTTGCTGAAGATATTTTGCCATTCAAATAAACTTTGCAAAGTATTAATGTATATATGCAATCTATTGTGTACATGTAAATGGTACAGTTTTTGCCTATTTGGACCTGTTGGGGGCATGTTCGGGGGCGGGGGGCGCTATATGGAGCAGTATCAATCCTAATATTATGATCTGCAAGAGAGTCATGTTAACAAACGTCAAGTGACATTTATTTTCTCCAAATGATACTGTCTATCTCCAGACTCCAAGCTGAAGTGCATCTTTATTATCGCTTTGAAAGTTTTTGTTCGCCACATTAGGAGCTTTGGATTTAGGCAACATTAAAAAAGTTATGACATTTTCATGTACCAGCTAATGTATATATTCATTAAAATTACATTTCTTAACATATTATTTATTCATTCAGACTATCGGTCTTCTTATGAAAGCTCATTTTTAGCGGGTATGATTATTTTTGTGTAAATAATTAGAGGTTTTTATTGATTACTTTGCTTTCATTTGAGCATTGAGAGAGAAATTGAAATCAAGGCGGTGGTATTTTATTTCTTTACTGCTAATTGGCTGCCCATCCAATGTGTAGTTTATGAACTCAACAAGCAGTTGATTTGTAGCACTGTCATGATAGATCAGTAAAGTGATTATTTAGTAATGATTAAATTCTTGAGTTCAACTGAAACTGTTTGATTCAGTTTGAAAATACTCTATGTACTCCTTGATATTTCATTACTTCATTTTCTCATATTTTATTTGGGCTGACTTATGTCATTTATATAATTCATTAACATTTTACTTCTATTCACTCTGTAAATCTGTTCAGCAGATCCAAAATTCAGATTGTTTGTTCCATTTGGTGCAAAATCTGTTGTGTTCTATTCATTGTTTGGCTATATCATGAAACATGTAGTATGTTTACTTCTCATGATTATCAGAAATTAAGTTGATCCTGATTGAATACTTTTCAAAAGGTCATAAAGGAAATATTAAAAATTTTTAAAAAAATTAAATGGGAAATGATGTCATGTGGTCATTGCTTATGTTGAATTGCAACTGTATAACATTATGTTGCCATTACGGTAACAATCTTTAAATCAAACCCCCCCCCCCCCCCCCCGGTGTAATATGATACACTTACTTGGAATGATTCAATGTGATATCTAGATGAAAGAGATAATTATGATGTTGATTTAAATCCCTTTGGATGTCATTAAGACTGAATATGATACATTAACTTACAATGATTCAATTTTATATCTACATGAAAGAGATAATTATGATGTTGATGTAAGTCCCTTGCCAGGTAAGTGAATACCACAATGAGATCAAATTACAGTAATTTTCTGTTGTTGTTTTTTGTATCTCCTATTCTTCTCTGCCCCCCCCCCTCTCTTTTGATATCTCTCGCTCTCTCCCTCTCTTTCTCTCTCTCTCTCTCTCTCTCTCTCTCTCTCACTCTCTTTCTCCCTGCTTCCTCCCTCGCATTTATATCCCTACTCTCTATATTTATCTTTAGTTGTTCTTTGTATTCCTGTTTCTTTTCCTACCTTCTCTATACAATTTCCATTGCGATTATTTTTGGGACCAAAAAAAAAAAGTGTCCTCTTACCCCCCCCCCCCCCCCCGCTTATTCAGCGGCTGACTGAGTCGTTGCGATTTTTGAGACCCCCCCCCCCCCTTGAAAAAATCCTGCGTACGCTATACCGACGATTTCTCCCCTGTCGTCTTCGATGTCGCGGAATTCTCCATCATCCAGGTCTATCGCATCTCAAGCGAATTGTTAAATTGATCCTAGATTATTTTGAATGACAAATATTATACGAGCATACAGCAACGTTGTTTTCTCGTCAGACAATTTGGTTAGAGCTCTGGTTCAGGTGGGCTACAGAATACTTAAAGCTTTAGGAATAGAAAGTTGAATGATATTTTGACTGCCATGCCTGAGCGTGGGTGTGTCTTTCTGGTCCCTGGAGGCTGCATAGAGCGAATCGAAAGATTTGTTTGTGCTTACAAAGTACAGCAACGATCGTCTGGAGCGTGTCGATTAATGAACTACGGCTGCTATTGCTAGCCATACAGTATAGTGTGACAGGTGACTTTTCAAAATGTATTGTCAATTATCGAAATAAAATATAATAATAAATCGTAACAACAAACAGGTCAGTGCATAATTAAATTGTACGTCTCCTATACGGAGTTGGTATATAGGGCTATTTATTGCCTAAACCCCCCCCCCCCCCCCCTTTGTTTGTTTTTTAATTTAAAAAAAATAATTAAAAAAAAAAAAAAAAAAAAAGTGGTAATGGGTGACCCAAAAAGCTCCCCCCCCCCCCCCCGCTTATTCAGCGGTTGGCTGAGTCGTTACGAAATTTTTGGGACAAAAAAATATATATCTATGTCCTCTTACCCACCCCCCCCCCCCCCCCCCCGCTTATTCAGCGGCCGGCTGAGTCGTTGCGAAATTTTCGGCGTGATCTTCAAATTTTAAGCCCCCCCCCCCCCCCTCGAAAAATCCTGCGTACGCGCCTGGGTCTTTCTATAGGTGCAAGAATGCAAGAGAATGAGAGAGAGAAAGAGGGAAGTTTTCGGCGTGATCTTCAAATTTTAAGCCCCCCCCCCCCTCGAAAAATCCTGCGTACGCGCCTGAGTCTTTCTATAGGTGCAAGAATGCAAGAGAATGAGAGAGAGAAAGAGGGAAGTTTTCGGCGTGATCTTCAAATTTTAAGCCCCCCCCCCCTCGAAAAATCCTGCGTACGCGCCTGAGTCTTTCTATAGGTGCAAGAATGCAAGAGAATGAGAGAGAGAAAGAGGGAAGTGTCTATAAGGAGGGATCGCATCATCTCTTTTTCGGGATGCCCCCACCCCTCTCTTTTTATCCAACCCCTCTCTATCCATTCCAAACTCTCTCTTTTTCTCTCACACACACACGTCCCCTCTCCCCTTTTTCTCTTTACCCCCTCTTTCTATCCATTCCAACTTTCTCACACACACAAACACATAATCTCCTCTCTCTTTCTCTCTCTCTCTCTGTATCCAATCCAATGTGCCCTTTCTCTCTCTATTTATCCATACTCTTTCTCTCTCTCCCTCTTTCTCATTCCCTCATTCTCTCACATGTTACCCTTTTGTCCCCATGCATTTCGCCTTTCGGTCGTAGGCTGCGTGCTGCTATGCTAAAGCTAGCCACTACCCAAAAGTATTCCATTAATTATATACCCCTTCACTTTTAGTGTTGACAGATTAAGGGCAACATTTTTTTTTGTATCCACTTTATTTCTCAAAGCTCCAATTCTTTTTCGTACATAACATAGTTTATACAAAAGTGTAACATAATTTTAACAACGCTTTTTTGTCATTTGATAAACAAACATAAATACAACATAATTCATTGTAACATTTCTTCTCGGATCACGGCTAGGAATATTGGCTAAATCTTCTCTCGTAAATACAGAGACAAAAAAATTGTTCAAGGTATTAGCTTTTTTCAGTGTCTGTTTCTGCATAGCCACCATCAGGTTTCTCCAGTGACCCGATTGGAGATTTTTGTCTTTGTTTTACTTTTCACATATTTCCAAAATCATTTTGCATTGTTTTTCAGATCTGAAGTTAGTTTCTTTTCAAAAGATTTCTTTGCATCAGTAACTATTCTGGTGACCTCGTTCCTAATCTTCTTGAACTTATCTCTGTCTTGTTGGCTTCTTGTTTTCTGGAAACGATCCCAGGCTTTATGTTTGTCACAAATTACTTTTTTAACAGCAGCATTCATCCATAATGGTCTATCCTTTGCTCTCGATTTGAATTTAGGCACAAAAGTATTTGTTACTTCATTGATCCGTTCCACAATAGCATTGCAAGTACAGTTTAGCACATCATCTGTATGGGTCACATGTATATCAAACACCTCGTTTTCATAGACAAATTTCCTCATTCCTTCAAAGTCTCCCTTGAACAGTGCATAGTGTTCCAGGTTGGTGGTATTACAAGACATGTTCGACACCAATACTTTGAATTCAAGTACTAGATAGTCGATCTTGCCTATTGGAGAAGAGGTAAACAATAATTCAATCATGTCTTCTTGGTCAGTAATAATAAGATCCAAAACATTCGATGTTTGTCCTTCTCTCATTCTAGTTGGTTCAGTTACTAGTTGTGACATATATAAATCTTGCAGCGTATCTACAAACTCATGAGAAAAACATGTATCTGGCCCAGTTGCTGAATTGATATTTTACAGAATTGATATTTTGAGTTTTCTTTTATTAAAGCACGATCTATCCCAAAACTTTCGCCCATGGTTATAGGTGAACCCCGTTCTCTTCCCATGCAAATCAAATACTTTACCAGAATTAAAAAGTGATGTACCAATAATTATTGCTCCTTTCCTTGATCAATTCATGTTGTTCGCCTTTTCAAAAAAATACCTCTTCTCAACTTAAATTAGGTGTGGATATAAAGCCAAACATATTATGGGCTACAAGAGAAATTATCTCGGACTTCTACACATCCCCTTTCAAACTTAAGATCAAAGATGACAATATTATTATCACATGCATTTTTGTTCTTGAAGTGATTATGATTTTAATGGAATGAAAAACTTTTATTAAAATATCAGAAAAATATTTCCAGGTTACAGCCAAGATCCACTTTTAGCAGAAAAGTGACAGCAATTCGCAGCAGACTCTTTATTATATTGATTGATTTCAATATTCAAGTAAACCTGTAGGCTTAGGCTACATGAATTTACATCATAAAATATACAACAGAGAGATTATATCATTAATATTGACAGGATCACACATAAAAGCTAATTATTAGCTTATTTACAATGAGGTTCTACCTCCTAATAATATTAAAAATATTTCATATCCGAAAATTAATAACAAAAAAATATTGGTCTTAACAATTCAATCGCTTTTTTTTAAATATTCATTAATTAAAGATGACCACTTCATGAACAAAACGAAAAGAACACTTGCTTCACATGCACACACCCACAAGCACACACTTGCAATTTTCTTTTTCTTTTCTTTTCTTTCTTCCAACTTCCAACTTCCAACTTCCAATTATGTTATAAAGTAATTGTTTGGATATTTTGTATTTGATTTTTCAATACATGCAGAAACATCTGCCCAAAGAAATTGTCATGGGTATTCTATTTAAATGGTAATGTCATATTTCCTCTCTATCTGATTTTATTTGGCAACTTTATCCAGTCTATTTGAAGGCATCTTTGACGTTGTCGACCCAAGTCTTGATATCCGTTGGTTCTTTGCCCGTGATCATCTTAAAATCTCCCATGTCAGCGATGTCGGCAAGCGGCGACCCTTCGTTGACGAGTCGGTACAGCTCCATGGCGCCGTCAGCTTGCCACTCGGCCATTCCAACCCCCATAAATGCTTGCTTGCCTGCCTCGTACGGTACGTGTTCGTGCACGATCTCCCGACCCAACGCCTCACTGAAGAGTTTGGCGAGCTCTCTGAATGTGAACCGGGTGCTTGTTATGGTGTAAGTCATATCTAGGGGGAAATGAGAGGAGAGAGAATGAAAGAGAGGGAGAGAGAGAGAGAGAGAGAGATAATGTAGAAAAGAGTTGAAAAGGAATACAGTAATTCATGCAAGAGAAGAGACCACGGAATATAATATGTTCACAAGTGAAGTATAATCTGCGAGGCCAAAATCATCTTAAAACTTTAACTTCATATAAGCAGTAAACATTACTTTAAAATGTTTTTAATCAGCGTATCATCTAGGGGACATTTCAATATTTATTGTTTGATGGCAGAGTCTATTGTTTTTCTGCACATAATTCCAACGAACCACATACACTTGAACTCACGCTTTTCCTTTCATAAGGCCTTTTCAAATAGTCATGTACAATCATATCCCGATAGAAGACCCATTAATGATAAAAACAGACACGACATACTTGCGTGTTTCTCATACGTCGCCATGATCGTCGCAGCAGCATCACCGATATCACTGACCAGGACAGGGCAGTAGGGTTTATCTGATTCAATCGCAGCGTAGATCTTAGACTGACCAACGATTCCGTCTCTCGCCATGAATAGGTTGTCGACGAACATCGGCAGTCGCAGGATTGTGTACGGGATGCCGAGAGATTTCGTTCCTATTTCAATAGCCTGCATGCAAGGTTTCAAGAGGGGAAAGGAAGGAATCAGTTGCGTGATGTCCTCAACTTGAAGAGACAAGCAAATACTTAGGTCTCATTCTTCAAATTAACCGCTGAGGCCAAGTTTCTAAAAAATGAATAAATTGGAAATAAGAGAAATAGCGGCAATAAGCCCAAGCAGCGCCGGAAAAAAAGGAAAGACTACTAGAACTTGTTAATTATTTATATTCATACACATGATTGTATATAATTATACTCCGTTCTTTTCAGAGTCTTTCTTTTTAGGGTAGGGCAATCATTTTCATGTTTTAAAAAAATTAAAGCGAAATCTGATGATTAAGACATTTGGAATACTTTCTTAAGTGCCGGGAAAGGGGAGTATAGGTTAACTTTCCCATTCGTAATCGTTAGTGATGCTTTTTGTGCCTACCTTGCATTGTCGACCAAACAAGATATCGAGATCTACTGGTGGAAGACTGATGACGACGACATGTTTGACGCCGGCTTCCTTGCCTGCTTCCATGGACCGGACGCTGAGGTCGGCTCGATCTTCCGTGGGTGGGACGGTCACGAAGATGACATCTACACCTTCATCGTTGGAAAGCCAGAGAAGACAGAGATGTGATTAGTGGCGTAGCATGATGCCGGTTATTTAGAGGCACGATTTTTTTCCTTCTATTTATATCCTCTTTCGAGGGACTTTATTTGTTCATATCATAAAATAACAGCTATTTACAACAGTGTTTAAATACAGAATTCATGCAGTTGTAACATATCATACATAGTACAAAACATGAAACTAATGTGACATAATCACTAACTAAAATAATGAAAACATTTTTGTAACTTTTGTAACTTCGTTTGTATCGAATTTCTTTTGATTACATTTCATATTGAGATAGGTGCGAATTTCCACCTTTAACTCTTTTATCAAATATACAGCATGTATCCTGTGCTTTTCACTTCCATTTAGAGGCACGATGGTGTGGGGGAAGGGGGGCAGCAATCTTAAACAAGGTGCAAAACATTGTGAATGCGATCTAGAAAAACAATTCTTTTTGAGTCAAGGAAGGATGTGGGGGAGGATCGTTTCGTTTTATGTTCACGTTGTCCTCTTTCCGTTTTTGTCTTTTTTGGCATATTGATGGGGGAGGGGATGAGTGCCTCTTTTTCTCTCTGTCACTTTAGATGGTAAATTCTCGTACTCAACGACTGGACACATATCTTAGAAGAGGGAGGTAACGTTGATGTAATTTGCATGGACTTTATGGGCTTATGAAAGCTTTTGATTATACCCCATTATCGATTGCTGCAGAAAGTTGAAGCCTTTGGCATCCAGGTTGAGATACTGGGATGGATCAAAGCATTCTTAGTTGGAAGGAGACAGCGTGTAGTAGTGAAGGGTCAACGGTCAGAATGGTCATCAGTGCTGAGTGGAATTCCGCAAGGGAGTGTACTCGGGCCGCTGTTATTCCTGATCTACATAAACGATCTTCCTGATGTCATGGAGTCCAGAATCAAGCTTTTTGCAGACGACACAAAGCTGTATGCCAGATGTGACACCTTCGAAGATTCCCAGAAATTGCAGGATGATCTGATAAAGATGCAGGAATGGTCAGATACATGGCAGCTTAGATTTCACCCTGATAAGTGTACTGTGTTGAAAATTGGCAGTTCCCCCTCAAGTTATGAATATCGCATAAAGAATGGCAATGAAACTACAATCCTGAAAGAATCTAAAGTGGACAGGGATCTTGGTGTGCTTGTCGATTCTAATTAGCTGACCTTCAAAGGCCACATCTTCCATGTTGTATCCAGGTCTAACAGGTTACTGGGGTGATACGAAGATCATTCGCAAACATGGACACGGACACTTTCAAACTCTTGTACATAGGCCTTGTAAGGTCTGTCTTGGAGTACGGACAAGCTGCATGGTCACCATACAGGATAGGTGAACAGAAGAGACCCTGAAAGCGTCCAACGAAGAGCTACAAAGATGGTACCTAGTCTGAATTCCATACGAAACACGTCTGAGATACCTGAAGCTACCGTCTCTTGCCCATCGCAGGAAGAGAGGAGATAAGATTGACGTTTACAAGTACCTCCATGGCCTATACACCACTCAGACCAACCTACTACATTCATGCAAGGAAAACAGAACACGAGGCCATACCCTGAAACTAGAGAAGACATTTTCACATCTCGACATCAGGAAATTCTTTTTCTCGAATAGAGTAGTGGACACATGGAATAGCCTATCTGAAGAAGTGGCTAATGCCCCATCTGTAAATGCCTTCAAAAACAAACTCGGTAACTATTGGAAGAAATAGAAGAATGCAGAACTATTCCACCCTCCACACACACACCTCGACACGAAACCACAACAAACTCAAGTATTGATGCAAAGGAATTCAATCGATCGATGAACAGGCTCTGTCCTGCCAACATCGATGGATTAAAGTAAAGTAAAGTAAGACTTGTATATAGCTGCCAATATAGCTATCGTTTGAGACACATGTCATGGGCCTGCTTCGATTTCGGTCATGCATATCAAACGCAACAAGGTTTTCAATACCAATCTTGAGTAAAACGTATGCATACAACTTGAATATGTTAGTAGACCGGTCTATTAAAGGAAACCAAAACCTTTATACTAAGTTACTTTTATTGTAAAGTTTAAGATATTTGAAAAATATCAGTGAAAATTTGAACAAAATCGGGCAAGGAATAAGGAAGTAAGAGCTTTTTTAAATTACTAGTCACTAGAGGGCGGTATTCAATTTGATGACATCATCTCTGAACAACTCTCCATGCCTTTTGTACATAAAATTTCACAATTTTTTTGTTTTCTTCATATTTATTTGTGTTCTTGATCCGACTTCATAACATGTGAAGTAGAATATCATTTTGCATTCTATATCTTGCTTTCAGGGGAGTACGTTATCTCAATCACAAGAAAGAAGGAAAAACATGAAATTTGATGTACAAAAGGCATGGAGAGTTGTTTACAGATGATGTCATCAAATTGAATACCGCCCTCTAGTGACTAGTAATTTAAAAAAGCTCTATCTTCCTTAATCCTTGCCCGATTTTGTTCAAATTTTCACTGATATTTTTCAAACATCTTAAACTTTACAATAAAAGTAACTTAGTATGAAGGTTTTGGTTTCCTTTAACTCACTCTTATAGCTATACGAATTCGATTTCATCAGAGGGCTACCAGACGTCGCTTGTCATTTGTTTTATATTGTATTGTAATATAATTGTAAATTATAAAAATCAAACTGTAGCAGATTAAGATAAAAACATTGCCCTAAATCAGGTGGCAGTTACCCCAGAAATATTTGTTATATTTTCAACTCCCTCATCATAATATGCCTGTGAATCCAGGTGAAATACTAGAACGAATGTAAGATAGTATACCTTTTAGAGTCGATGTCAGACTATCTTTATCACCCATTTGTGCAGAAACCACAGTGACACCTTTCAGCTCTCGAAGAGAAGATGCCTTTTCCATACTCGATTCCCGAACACCGGCCCTGATATCCAACGTATCTCCGAACTGAGCAGACAGGGCTCTGATCGTGGCGCCGCCGACATTACCCGTACACCCGAACACGAACACGACTGGCTTGGTGGGTTCCGACGATTTCTCCCCTGCGACATCATTCGACGTCTCCTCTCTGGGTTGAGCAGGTTCGCTCCCTGCCGTCTCCGATGTTGCGCAATTTCCCATTATCCAGGACTACCGTATCTTTAAGAGAGGATGGTTGAATCAGGGAGGTGAGACTATTGACCCTAGATTATTTTGAATGACGAATATGATATACGAGCGTACAGCAATGTTGTTGTTACGTCAGACAATTTGGTTCTGTTGGGCTACTGCATACTTAGAGCTTATGAATACAAAGCTTTATGAATACAAAGTTGACTTATATTTTGTCTGCGGCATGAACGTCACTACGTCAGTGTGTCTTTATGGTCCCTGGACCGAATCGAAATAATTGTTTGCATGCTTACAAAGCCTTGCAGCAACGATCGCCTGGAGCGTGTCGATTTAAAAAGGCTGCTGTTGCTAGCCATAGTGACTTTTCAAAATGTATCGTAAATCATCGAAATAAAATATTATTATAAATCGTAACAGCAAACAGGTCAGTGCATAATTATAATTGTACGTCGCCTATACGGAGTTGGTATATAGGGCTATCTAGAAATCTTCGTTCTAATAAGAAAAAATTGTTTGTTATTCCACCAGTGATGACCAGGTCATATGGTGAACGCAGCTTCGCTCACACTGCCTCAACGTTATGGAACAATCTCCCGAAACATTTAAAAAAACATTGACTCCATTGTTAAGTTTAAGATTGCTTTAAAGACGCACTTATTTAACATTTAATTCATCCATTTTGTCTGTTACCCAGTACATCTTGTCTTTGTATTCTGTTGTGTTTTTCTCTAGAGCCAGGGACATGTTTAAATACTATGTGTTATGCGCTATACAAGAACGGTTAATTATTATTATTATTATTATTTATCGCCCAAGCACATTTTGCTTGCCAACCCCGGACAATGTCTCTCTGTAAGTTATTTCCTGACTTAATTGCCTACCACATTAATTCACAATATACGAGGACTTTAATAACTGCATTATTCCGCGAGCCAAAAGTGGGCAGTGGCCAAGGACGATAACTACTCCTGCTGTAAAGCAACAGTCCTTTTCAGGACTACACACCCTCAAGAAAGATTACCGAGAGTCCTTTTCAGGACTCCTCAATCCTCCCTCTCTCTCTCTCTCTCTCTCTCTCTCTCTCTCTCTCACACATGGTGCACCCGCAAGCCTACTGGATAAAGCAGCTATTGTCTCCATGTTGCCTTCATAACTTTTAAACTCCTTCATTGCCATCATAATGTCACTATGCTTTTCTAATTCCTTATCAGTAAAAAATTAGGTATTTTATTAAGCTGGGGACTGCCTCGACAGAACCTTCATTTGGTTCATTTGTAATTTTCCATTTCATGTTCATTATCTATTTCTTTGATTACTTACTCTTGTCTTTACTTCTCTTTTTAATTGCGGGTTTAAGATTCAATGTATACTGTGTATCTTACATGTAATTATGTTCTCAATGTACAAAGTTTTTCAATGTACTTTTTTTTTTAAATAGACTTGAATGAATCAAAGTGAATTAAATGGAATTGAAAGTACATTACACAAGTCATGAACATTACAATTTCATTGTATTATGTTTCGCATGAGAAATAAACTCATTTGAATAAAATCAGAGAGCTGTGTCTCACCCCTGGGAGTCCCATTCATGTAGATTACTGTAAACATGCGTGACCACAGGTTTACTAGACACCCCCTAAACGAGGATATCTTATCTGAAGCCAAAAATACACCCTAAATAAGGATTTGCGTGGTTTTCCCCCGAACCCTGGTATTTCAAAAGAGGATACTCCTAATAAACAAGTATTTTAAAATTGTAACTCTTTGAGCATTTTGAAGTGCGATAGGGATTACCATTTAAAGATAAACTTGAGTGGTGGTACTGCGATTGCATTGTTAAAGAAAAGGTGTGGAATGGATCAGAAAAATTGATCATATAGCATGTAAGTGGTGTGTAATGCAAGATTCTGGAGTCATCAAAATAAATTTGGCAGAGTCTTGGTAAAGTAACAATCACTTACACATAATATGGGACAACACACATGGTGTCGGGGCTAGTACTATACCCTGATTTCCTTATCTTTCTATGCTCATTACTCAGCTAGTATACATTTTCTTCCAAATTGTTTGGCACATGACATTTATTTGTAATCTTGAACATTCAGTGTAAGTTTCGTTAGATTCTGTGAGAATTCATTTTCTTTTTTTTACCAGAACTCAAGTTTATCTTTAAGTTGTTAACAATGTTAAATAAATCAAATTGCGCTTCTGACGTAAAACTCACAATGTAAAAATTTATTTCAATAGAGAAGCAATAAAATCAACCTGTACACTGCCAAATGGGTATAATAACCAGCCATCATAAGTCCTTTCTTTGAAAAAAAGAATAATATTACATTTCAAATTTGATCTATATATTTTATGTAAAGTAGATGTCGTGTTAAAAAAAAATTACACAATGTACAATTAATGAACAATTACTATACACTATGAAAAACAAAATATAAGGGACCAGCTATACGCGTGAGACTTAGTAGGTCTGGGTCGGTATCGTGTGCATCCATCTTGATCTACAGAAGATCATACCGGCGGGCGCAGGCGGCGACCGGTAGTCTCGCCAAAAGGCAATTATTACCCCCCCCCCCCTTCCCCTTTTTACCCCGATCTGGCTCTGAGGGCTAGCAAAATACCCCTAACTAAACGCGTTTACCGGCGTAAACAGCAGGATTTTGAACCATTTTGAAAAAGTATCCTTTTTCTTGAAAATGGCCCCAAATGGACGTTTTTGAACCCCTTAATGCGGCACCGCGTGGACCGCCCAATATACCCCCCCTCCCCCCTTTATACGCGTTTTCGTGGTCACGCATGCTCACCGGAAGCAGTCTGGGATTGCCGGGGGCCGAACATTCCAGGGGGCTCACCTTCTAGGGACAGTGGCGTAATGAGCAAACACGTATTTTTTTTTGGGGGGGGGGGGGGCAGAAGGAAAATCTGCATCACCACCACTCGTACATGCACATGCAGGCCCCGCGGAACGTTGTACAAAGTGGAGTATTAACGATCAGGTAGAGCGTAGCGAGCGTAGGGTCCAGGGGCTTAGCCCCGCCGGGGGTCAAGGGGCTCAGCCCCTGGAAACTCAGGGTTTTTAGGCATTAAATTACGGTCAGATAAGCATATTTAGATACCTTTTTTGTGACACTGGCGGGTCACTAATTGGCGGGGGTCCAGGGGGAAGAGCCTCTGGAAGCTCAAAGGTTTAAGGTATTTAATTACGGTCAGATGAGCATCCAGGGGCCGCCTCAGGGCCCTTGGTGGGGTCCAGAGGGCAAAGCCCCCGGAAGCTCATGGGTTTTAGGTATTTAATTACGGTCAGAAGAGCATCCAGGGGCCGCCTTAGGGCCCTTGGTGGGGTCCAGAGGGTAGAGCCCCCGGAAGCTCATGGGTTTTAGGTATTTAATTACGGTCAGATGAGCATCCAGGGGCTGCCTTAGGGCCCTTGGTGGGGTCCAGAGGACAGAGCCCCCGGAAGCTCATGGGTTTTAGGTATTTAATTACGGTCAGATGAGCATCCAGGGGCCGCCTTAGGTCCCTTGGTGGGGTCCAGAGGGTAGAGCCCCCGGAAGCTCAGGGTTTTTAGGTATTTAATGAAGGCCAGATGAGCATTTTTGTACCTCATTTGTGACATTGGCAGGTCACTCACTGTTTTTCTCTTTTTCTTTCTTTCTTTTTCCCTTTATCATGCTAAAAAAAGTGGATGGGGGGACTCGAGACCCCGAGCGCCGACATTCTGCACGCCCTGACAGAAGGCGTCTAAATAAGCATATTTTTTCGCCCGACTGTAAATTTAAGAATTTGTAATTTTCCAACAAAAAAAAAATGAGAAAAAAGACCGGAAAATCATGTCATTTCAACAACATTTGTAAATCACTGGTATCAAGTAAGAAATACCCCCCCCCCCCTCCCACCCATCAGTACGCCAGTGTTCATGGGCTTATATCTTTTCACATCTATAATAATAAAAACACACACGCTTTCCCATCCTCTCACAATATTTCCACGGAATGCGCGTATCGCTATTAGAAAAAATTCCATTGACTATAGGGGCATGCGAAATGTATAGGAAATTTAAGTCCTGTTAACTTTCCTTTTCTTTGAATGGAATATAATTTGTATGTGATTCAATTCAGGTTTTTATTATTTTCATGTTCTTTTGGTTGAAAAATACAAACCATCTTTACTCCTATAATGCTTTTGTGTTTTTTTTTTTTTTGTTTTTTTTTGTGTGTTTTTTTTGTGTTTTTTTTTTGTGTTTTTGTGTTTTTGTGTTTTTTTTTTTTTTTTTGTTTTTGGGGGGGGGGGGGAGAAACTGCGTTTTGCCCCCCCCCCCCACTTTTTTGTGTTTGTGGGAGCCCCCCCCCCCTCCCCCACTGCCCCACCCCCACTTCCAGCGCCTATGCGCATGCTTTCAGTATGATGTGACCGAGGGCGTGTTTATGCTCAACTTTTTCTGGCCAGAATCAGGCATCTGTTACGCGTTTAGTTTAAAACACGATTGCGTCCTTTCTCACTTTTGTAGAATTACCGAAAAACGGCGATCGCCGATCGTAAACTCACAAAAAGGTGTGTTTACAATTTGTAAACGCGTTTAAATGGGGTCAACGCACTGACCTCTAGTGGGTCTACGTAGCATGCACAGTGCATGTTTGCGAATCCAGCTGCAAGGCCAATTAGGGCCACCCAGCAAGAATTGCCTGGAGGAGCCAGAGAAGTGAGCATAAACAGTACACCGTGGAACTGCGATTACGATGAGCGTTTACGATGAGCGTTTCATATCGCTCATTCTGCCTTCAAAATTGAGCTTAAACGCAGCCCGAGAACCCCGGGGTCTCACCTCACTGATTGAATTGAATAGAAAGTTCACTAATAAACCGATACCATTGTCAAGGGATAAAATGGTCTAAGCAGTATTTTTGGATTGCTGGAACCGTACATGACTGTGTATATTCTCTTTATGTTTTTGTTTCTCGTTAAATCTATACTCTTCTCTTTCGTTATGTATTTCTATGTTTCTCCTTCAATCTATCCTCTTCTCTTTCGTCATGTATTTCTTCGTTTTTTTCCTTCAATCTATCCTTCAGTTCTCCTTCGTTATGAATTTTTTCTTGTTCTCCTTTATTCTATAATCTTCTCTTTCGTTTTATGTATTTCTATAGAAAGACTGACCGTGAGGATATGAGTGATGAGAATAAAGTTTATAAAAGTTGCTCATGAGATAAATTGAAATGAAATGATTATCCAAAGTGGAGTTGTCCACAAGACGTTTGCTCCGGCGGAAATCGCTCCTGGCGTTATTTCGTCAACAGTATAAAGGCGGTTTTAGGTATAAGTTAGGTATCGTATTTGGTCCAGGGAAGGGGTTGGGAATTCGGTAAGTGTGGGATTAAATGACGCAGGAACCGAGTTAAGTTGGAAAGACCATTTTGCCAGTCTGAGATTCACGCAGATTTATAGTCATCTGATTTTTCAAGTATCATAATTATAGGCCAAGCTTTCTTACTATTTTTCATCAAATTTATTTCAAGCTTTCACTAATCACTTTTCCTGATATTATTTTTTCACACGGTGCAACTTGTTAACACGATTTGGTTTCCTTTTAATTTCGCCAAACATCAGATGTGGAAAAACAGAGTCAATCTCGTCCATCCTGATAGAAAGATATTAAAAGAAAAGGCTTGAAGAGTTGAAGACGAAAGTCAGCTTCAAAATTGTTATATTGGTGTACAGGTTTTAAAAGGGTGTATTTTAGGGTGTATTTTGGCTTTAAAAGATATCCTCGTTTTAGGGGGTGTCTGGAAAACCTTTGGTCACATACTCATGTTTACAGTATGTCTACATGACTGAGACTCCCAGGAGTGAGACACAGCTCTCTGATTTTATTCAATTGATTTTATTTCTCATGCGAAACATATTACAATTAAATTGCAATGTACATGATTTCTGTATTACAAAAAAATATGGCTAGCAATAGCAGCCGTATTTCATTTAATCGACACGTATATGCACAAACAAATCTTTCGATTCGCTCTATATGCAGCCTCCAGGGACCACAAAGACACACCCACGCTCATGGCAGTCAAAATATCATTCAACTTTGTATTCATAAAGCTTTCAGTATACAGTAGCCCACCAGAACTAGAGCACTAACCAAATTGTCTGACGAGAAAACAACATTGCTGTATGCTCGTATAATATTCGTCATTCAAAATAATCTAGGATCGATTTAACAATTCGCTTGAGATTACGATGAGGAGGATGGAGAATTCCGCGACATCGGAGACGGCAGGGGAGAAATCGTCGGGACCCACCAAGTCAGTCGTGTTCGTGTTCGGTTGTACGGGTAATGTCGGCGGCGCCACGATCAGAGCCCTGTCTGCTCAGTTTGGGGATACGTTGGATATCAGGGCCGGTGTTCGGGAATCGAGTATGGAAAAGGCATCTTCTCTTCGACAGCTGAAAGGTGTCACTGTGGTTTCTGCACAGATGGGTGATAAAGATAGCCTAACATCGACTCTAAAAGGTATACTATCTTACATTCGTTCTAGTATTTCTCCTGGATTCACAGGCATATGATGATGGGCAAAATGTCTTATTTTTCAAAGAATGTAATGTAAGCGGAATTTGTAAAGTCAGTGGTGTATTTGAAAACGGTCAATGGATATCATGTAAAACTCTTTACGAACGTTTAGGTACATGTTCTTTGTTACATAACTTCAAATTTTCGAAACTAAAAAAGGCTATTCCAAAAGTATGGGCAGAACAAATAAGAAATGTCAATTTTAATTCAATTGAAACGGAAGTTTCTGAAGAAATATTTGAGACATCAAACTGCGACTTGATTCAATTAAGTCTCATGAAAGAAAAACACTTTTATATTATCTTGAACGAGTTCAACAACAAAAAATCCTACGGTGTCATTATTTTGGCAGAAAATACTGCAACTACCAATCAATTTTGAGTGGAGGCATGTTTTAGATTTTTATTAAAAAAAGATCAAAGACAACAGAGTATGACAATTTAATTTCAAATTGCTTCATAAAGTTTTACCCTTCAAAGATAATCTTTATAAGTGGAAAATTACATCTGATATGCTTTGTACATATTGTAATGAACCAGAATCGTTCCTACACCTTTTGCTTAGATGTCCCCAAGTCGCAGTCTTTTGGGAAAAAATTTATCGTCTAGTAATGAATTTGTTCCAAAAAGATATTGTGTTAGGGGAAGAAGAAAAAAATCATAATTATTTGTTTCAACATTGATGATGCGAAGTCTCTGCTCATGAATGTACTTATTGTTTACGCACAGTATTTTATAAGGTGCATATACTTAAACAGTTTAGAAGTAATTCCTTCAATAGCCATTCAATTTGGATGAATTTCAAAAGTAATTATGAGGGGTCGAAAATATAACAAATATTTTGGGATAACCGCCATCTGATTTGGGGGAGTGTTTTTATATTAATCTGCGACAGTTTGTTGACAAAAAATAAATTTGTATTACAATATCAAACAAAGGACAGGCGACGTCTATTAGCCCTCTGACGAAATCAAATCTGAATGCCTAAAAGTTAATGGACCGGTTTACTAGCATATTCAAATTGTATGCATACACAAAGGTTGTTATTGACAAACCCGAAAGCTTGCTAGAGGCTTGTCCGAGGCTGCCGAGGCTTGTCCGTCATTTCGTGTTAAAGTCATCTTGTTATTGAATACAAATAACTTAGGATTTCGTAATTGTACTTATCCAACATAATGATGGCTGGTTGTTATTGTTGCGTTTGATGTGCACTACCGAAATCGAAGCAGGCACGTGTTTCTCGAACGATAAGATAAGGAAAGATAAATTATTTTATTGATCCACATTCAAAACATAGACAATTGACCTCCACTGGCGGCACCTAAACAAAATACAATGTAGTTGCGAGATAATTGATAAAGGTATATACGCCACACCCTTCTTAGACTCAAATGTATATTTTTTTCTAGATCGCATTCACAGTGTTTATCGTACTCACTCTGCCCCATTGTTCATGAAATTGAAAACACTGAATATATATGACTTATATTTTTATTCAATTGCCCTGCTTGGATTCTTTTATTTTCAAAATAAACTACCGTAAAATATTTCGAGAACGTTGACTTAAAATAATGATGTTCATAATTATAATACTCGTGGGCGAGACTCTTTTCATCTTTAGCCATTAAAGATATATATTTGAAATTTGTAAGAAACAATTTTTCCTGTTATTTGGAACTCTATTCCTCCTGAAATATCTTCATGCAAGTCTTTAACATTATTTAAAAGAAACTCGAATCAGCATCTTATATCTAAATACCATTGATTCTTGTACCAATATTCATATTATACAACATTACCTCTAACTGTTTTCAAACTTATGATTTTGTAATGATAATTTCCATTGGTATTACCTGCCATGAACGATGCCCCTGTCATGTTTTGTCCTGTTTCGTTTTTTTAGTTTTGTTTGTATATGTAAATCTCTTAACTACTGTTCGGGGAACTATGCCTCCACAAGGCCATGTGGCCTTATTTTTTAGTTCCCTATTTTCATTTTCTCATATATTGCAAAAATTAATGATCTTCTTTATATCATCACTGTATTGTTTTTATTGAAAATTATAATTAATCAAACTAGTTGAATTGAATTGAATTCACCTTGATTAGGATCGTTGCCCCCCCCCCCCCGACACCATTGTTCCCCTTAAATAACAGGCCTTATGCTACGCCACTAATCACCTCTTTGTCTTCTCTGGCTTTCCAACGATGAAGGTGTCGATGTCATCTTCGTGACCGTCCCACCCACGGAAGATCGAGCCGACCTCAGCGTCCGGTCCATGGAAGCAGGCAAGGAAGCCGGCGTCAAACATGTCGTCGTCATCAGTGTTCCACCAGTAGATCTCGATGTCTTGTTTGGTCGACAATGCAAGGTAAGCAAAAAAGCGTCACTAACGATTACGAATGGGAAAGTTACACTCCCCCAATATAAGAGGGTCGACTTTCCCGGCACATACGAAAGTATTCCAAATGTTTTAATCCTCAGATTTTGCTTTTAAAATTATTTAGAAAAACACGAAAACGAACGCCCCTCCCCCCCCCCCAAAAAAAAAAAAAACTATATATATTTTTGCTTTTTGCAGGTGCTGTTTAGGCCCTACATGTTTTGTATTTTATTGCCACTATTTCTATTATTGAAAAATTATTCATTTTTGGAAACTTGGCCTCAGCGGTAAATTTTGAGAATGAGACCTAAGTATTTTCTTTTCACTTCAAGTTGAGGACATCATTAGAACATACCAGTAACTCTTTCCTCCCCCTCATGGAACCTTGCATGCAGGCTATTGAAACAGGAACGAAATCTCTCGGCCTCCCGTACACAATCCTACGAGTGCCGATTTTCGTCGACAACCTATTCATGGCGAGAGACGGAATCGTTGGTCAGTCTAAGATCTACGCTGCGATGGAATCAGATAAACCCTACTGTCCTGTCCTGGTCAGTGATATCGGTGATGCTGTCGCGACGATCATGGCGTCGTATGAGAAACACGCAAGTATGTCGTGTCCTTTTTTATCATTAATGGGTCTTCTATCGGGATATGATTGTACATGACTATTTGAAAAGGCCTTTTGAAAGGAAAAGAGTGAGTTCAAGGGAATGAGGTTCGTTGCAGTTATGTGCAGAAAAAACAATAGAATCTGCCATCAAACATGAAATTGAAATGTCCCCTAGATGATAGTTACGCTTATTAAGAACATTTCAAAGTAATGTTTATTGATTGTAAAAAACTAAAATGTTAAGATGATTTTTGGCCTCGCAGATTATTTCCCTTGTAAACATATTATATTCCGTATAGTATTTTCTCTTGCATGCATTGTATACCTTTTCAATTTTTTTTCTACATCCTCTCTCCTTCCCTCTCCCCCCCCCCCTCCCCCTCTCTCTCTCTCTCTCTCTCTCTCCCTCTCCCCCTCCCTCTCTCTCTCTCTCTTGTTCATCCTCTCTCCTCTCATTTCCCCCTAGATATGACTTACACCATAACAAGCACCCGGTTCACACATAGAGAGCTCGCCAAACTCTTCAGTGAGGCATTGGGTCGGGAGATCGTGCACGAACACGTACCGTACGAGGCAGGCAAGCAAGCTTTCATGGGGGTTGGAATGGCCGAGTGGCAAGCTGACGGCGCCATGGAGCTGTACCGACTCGTCAACGAAGGGTCGCCGGCTGCCGACATCGCTGACATGGGAGATTTTAAGAGGATCACGGGCAAAGAACCAACGGATATCAAGACTTGGGTCGACAACGTCAAAGATGCCTTCAAATAGACTGGATAAAGTTGCCAATTAATGGCAGATAGTCTGAGGGGAATGTGACATTATTAATCAAATAGAATGCCCATGACAAATTTTTTTGCGGATGTTTCTGCATTTCTTTAAAAATCAAATACAAAATATTCAAACAATAGTATAGTTTATAACATAATTTGAAGTTGGAAGTTGGAAGAAAGAAAGGAAAAGAAAAAGAAAATTGCAAGTGTGTGTATGCAGGTGAAGTAAGGGAGTGTTCTATTCGTTTTGTTCATGAGTGGTCATCTTAAATTAATTTATATTAACAAAAAACGACTGAATAAATTTGTTAAGACCAATATACATTTTGTATGAATATTTGGATATCACATATTTTTAATATTATTAGGAGGTAGAATCTCATTGGAAATTAACTTTTAATTAGCTTCTACGTGTGATACTGCCAATACTTACAATCTCTCTGTTGTATATTTGATGATGTACAATTATGTTCAGGTTTACCTGAATATGGAAATCAATCAATATTAAAAAAATAATCTACTGCGAATTGCTGTCGCTTTTCTGCCATAAGTTGATATTGGCTGTAGCCTAATGACATTGTTCTGGTATTTCATTTAAAGTTTTCATTCCATTAAAATCATGATCATTTCAAGAAAATTAATGTGATAGGCTTATTATTAATATTGTCATCTTTGAACTTAAGTTTTAGAACTTTAAATGTAGAAGGGATGTGTTGAAGTCCAAAATAATTTCTCTATTATTATTATGTAGCCCCATATGTTTTTACACGTACAATTATCATGATTTGTGTTGCCCTTAAAGGGATTTGGTAACATTGTAAAGATGAGAGAAAATGGTTCTAAGGTAGTGACTTAAATGCTAGATGTAAGATAATCTGAAAGTTTGAGTGAAAATGGACCATTATTAATGATACAAATTGAGAAAAACTGATCTAGTCGAGTCCCTAAATCTCCCAACTATAGTATTACAATTTAATTACATTATACATGTAGGTAAATTTAAATCGTCACGAAGCAATGAATAATAGCTCTATATACCATTCCAGACGTTTAAGTGTTTTAAGGTTTTAAAAAGCCTGTCTTATGTCTTAAAGATTGGAACTTGGAGATTATTACCCCGTCTTGAGCTGCGCTGCCATTACGGCGCTCTATAGTATTTCAAAGAATTAATTCCTGCCAGGTACCCATTTACATCACCGGCAATTGTAGATCAATGTCTTGCCAAAGGACATTTAATTTAGTGACGTTGCACAGTGACGCCTTCAATGAAAACCATAAATATCTTTGTGGTTTGGGATTTTCTCAGGATGTTTTGCCTGTTAGAGGATACAGGCATGAGAGGGTAAGGACAGTAAACTAATAGGAATATAATAAGTAACATTTCATACAAAAATTACACAGTTTTTTCATCAACCTTTTTCACAAAAAACATACACAAAAAATACACATAAAAAAAACTCAAGGGGGGGAGGGTAACCCCCTCCCCCTCCCCCCCCCCCCCCCCCCCTCCCCCCTGCGTACGCGCCTGGGATCAATACTTAGACAGTAACCCGGTTTTAACCGCCTTCTTTATAAAAGAATACAAATACGAATAAAAGTCTGGGCCGGTGTGTCTAATGGATTTGAGAGCTAATGCGGTTTTTTGATTTCTTAATTTCTCATTCTCTTGCATTGTTGCACCTATAGAAAGACTGACCGTGAGGAAATGGGTGATGAGGTTGTTCATGTGATAAATTGAAATGAAATGATTATCCAAAGTAGTTGTCCACAAGACGTAATACATTTTGCTCCGGCGGAAATCGCTCCTGGCGTTATTTCGTCAACAGTATAGGCGGTTGCAATTGTCGGAATTTAGGTATAGGTTAGAATTGTATTTGATCCAGGGAAGTGGTTTGGAATTCGGTAAGTGTGGGATTAAATCCGGGGATTAAATGACGCATGAACATGTTTCGTAAAACCCGCAAGTAAATGAAATTCACGCAGATTTAGTCATCTAATTTTTCAAACATCACATAGGCTACACTTTTTTTTTTACAATTTTAATCAAATTAATTTCAAGCTTTCACTATTCACTTTCCTGACTTTTGTTCTTCTTTCATATACGGTGCAACTTGTTTACACGGTAGTTTCCTTTTCGCCAAACATCACAAGTGGAAATACAGTCAAAGTCATTCACCCTGATAGAAAGAGATTAAAGCTTGGAGGGATTACTCGGACCGCCCTGCAAGGTCACTGGACAGGTGGTTATCTCATCAACTCAGCTCTCAGTTAACATAAGAAAAAGAGGATTATGGGGGACCAATGGTCACCAATTAGGTATTGTTTAATATAGAGAGGGCGCAAGTAGCTACAAGTAGTGCAGTGGACCTTTAAAGGGAAAGGCTTGGAGAGTTAAGACGAGAGTCGGGTTCAAATTTCTTTTATGATTATTGGTTTACAAGTTGTTGTTTTTTAATCCACCTACAAGGTCGCTTTTCCTGAAATCAGTGGCCTTGGCTAATGCCAAACCTACTTTTTCTGAAAGCAAAGAAAATAAGATTAACAAGATATTAATCCCTTCAAGTGAATAAATGCCCATCCCGCGATGAAATTAGTGACTCTCTCATTCGGAAAATTGAGCTAACATTTAAGGGGCGTCTATCCCGGCGGCGGTGATGTCTTAATAACTTCAAGGAATCAAATATCATAGGCTTGATTTTTGTATGTTGCAATATTCTGGATGAGGACAGACTTGAAATATTAAAAAGCGTGCTGGTGTATGGTGGGGGGTCATAATTTGATTTTTATGGTGTTGTTGTTGTTGTTGGGTAATTGTTTATTGGCGTTCATTCAATGTTGAATATATACGCCATAATTATTTTTAATTTTATAAGGAAAATCAGTTATAAATAAGAAAACTGAGGATAAAGATTTGTAATGATATAATTAAAAAGTAACGCAATTTTTTAGGAGTCTCTGGATGGTTTGCAACTTCGTGTTTCTGCTTTTTTTTAAAGTTTAATCTGGTCAGCCCGGTTTCGATGGCATGGAAAACTAGCTTTGCCCGATGTGAAACAGGCTTCTCGGCTACTCGGCGTGCGTGCGCAGTGATCTTTTAATTTTATAACGCACGGTGCGCATGCCTAGACCACTCAGAAACACAGAAACACTATAAATTGAGACACATCGTACAGGGGCGCTCCTGAAACCGAATTTCCAATCCATTCAAGTAAATTGATATACAAATCTTATCACATTATCACTATTTGTAAGCAAACATTTAAGTGGGCTCTTTGTTAGTATCAATGCATAAAAATAGAACAATTGAAAAATTGTTCATAAAAAAAAAGATTTTTATGGTGGGGCAGTCAAAGTGTCTGATGGAGTTTAGAGCAGGAACGCCCTCTAGCTCTGCGAACACCCCATTTGCGGTTGCCGTATCCACGGAACGAGCGTCTTGCTGAAACGGAGCTCTAAATGTTTGGCAGAATCTCTGTTTCAGATCAGCCAGTGAACTCGGAAGAGTTTTCGTCTTTGTAAACACCTGCTCAAACTTCACGAAATATTTGGAATATAAGTAGCTGTCACTTCGATCTAACAATAGATCCAGATCTTTTTCAAGTAGGAGTGAGAGCTAGAGACCTGCAGCACCCATCGGTACACTGCCAACGTTCATCGCCTAATCATTCCGCTGTGCTCATGCTGAGCTACCCTTGATCGACTGTTCAACACTCACACTGCACTGTAGCTGTCACACCTCAGCCGCACAAGTGCGAAGTCAGCTTCCTCGATCGAAAACTAATTAGAGAATGAGATCTTGAGAAAAACAGCAAATTTAAATTATGTCAGGTAAGACTCACTTCTCTCATGTCTTATTTCTCCTTGCTTATTCCCTCGGCAAACCCGGACTTTAGTGCCCAGCTGAAAATCTCAGTTTATTATGGATTTAATATCAATAGATCTAATATTAATTATGCTAATATATGCAAATATAAACATACCAAAACTTGATGATTTTTAATCATTTGACGTCATAAAAAGCAATTTTAAGCCAAAAATAGCAGCGAAGTAGGGGATCTCCTCTTTGCTTGATGCGAGATACTAGCGAACTGAAATAACCGAATAAAAACTATGGTGAACTAATATCTGGTGAGAAAGAAAGAAGAAGCAGAATAAAGAAAAGAGCCACCCCGGAAAAAAATTAGAAAAATGATTACAAAGAAAAATAAGTAAATAATAAATTTAGCCCCCCCCCCCCAAGGCCAGTTGCCCTTTTACCCCAAATTTGGCGACTATTGAGCACCCCCCCCCCCCCATCCCATCCCAACCTGCCCCTATCATGTGCGCATATCGGAAGAAAAAATTAATAAACATTTCAAAGGTAATTTCAGAGGTGGTTTGATTTTTTCTTTTCTTTTTTTAGTTCACCATAGTTTTTATTCGGTTATTTCAGTTCGCTAGTATCTCGCATCAAGCAAAGCCAAAGAGGAGATCCCCTACTTCGCTGCTATTTTTGGCTTAAAATTGCTTTTTATGACGTCAAATGATTAAAAATCATCAAGTTTTGGTATGTTTATATTTGCATATATTAGCATAATTAATATTATTGATATTAAATCCATAATAAACTGAGATTTTCAGCTGGGCACTAAAGTCCGGGTTTGCCATTCCCTCTATAAATTGAGTCACTGAGGCTGACTCCGAGTGAGACAGTGTGAGATGAGAGGTTTATTTTCTTTAATTTGTATAGAGTCTAATAGATCTAGACCCCTAGAGTCTAAATCTATAATATTATTCTTGAAATTATGTCTTTTAATTTTATGACTGGCAGACTTGTACTCATGACTGTCAAAACAAATCAATTCATTTGTTTATAGACATAGATCTAGTGAAATTTACGATTAGTTACTAAGTTAGATCTAATTTTTGGAATTATTTTTTTGGAAGAGATGTTTCAGTTTTCTTGAATCGGTTGTTAATATCAAGGTCACAAAAGTTGTTGAATGTACATGATACATGATGTATGAATATGATGGGGTGTCCACCATTCGCATGCGTTAGGAATTAGGAATTAGGAATGTGATATTTGAATGATTCATCATAAATTTATACAGATTAAAAAAAATTATAGATGGATGGCAACATTTTCAGACCATAGATCATGATAGATGAGTGCAACTACAAAGTTCATCGCCAAAAGAATCCCTGGGATACTGCGGTCTAAAAATTTGATGTCGGATGGGAATGTGCATTACTTGTAGTTGTACAACTGAAGTACCAGTCATGAAAACATAACTCCTTAATTTGCACACAAGACTTTTACAGGGGATTTATCCCCCAACAAATGTAAGAGTTTATTGTTTAATTTCCAACCTTGAACATGTCAGGCATCCCAAACAGCATATAAAATTAAGTAATAAATAAAGATGACCTATAAAAAAAAAAGTAAGAGTTAATTCAGATCAAAAATAAGAAAGTTATGAATTATTTAAGATGCGATCAATCAAGCACAAATTGGTAACACTGCGTCTACATCTACATCTAAAGTGGTACTGGACAGGACCAATTGGTATACATGTCCAGACTTCTGTGGCATCGCAAACTGTTATAAAACATCACAACTGAGGGTGCAGAATTCAAAAATCAGATAAAAAGGTGCTCATAAAAATACAGTGGGTTGCGGACATCATCTAATTTTTGATGAAGTTGAGCTACAGTTGTACATCAACGCTCTAGCCTGCCTGTGTACAGCTGCGCTGAATGGTCATTCTGCATGTAGCTCCAAACTTTGGTGTTGGAAGACTTGGCTGATGTTGACTCTTTGATGATAGTGTCATTTCTTGCCAGCTCCTCTCCAATTTTAGCAATTCAGAATTTGCTCAAACTGTCACTTACATGTAGGCCTGTTCCTCTCACTGTTTTGCTTACCGGTAGAACTATTAAAATCAACATTTTTTTCTTCCAGCAAGATTTAGAATTTTTATGTAGTCGATTTCCTTTTATGTTATTCACTCTCAAACCTCACACTCACAGCTATAGTGCGTACATGTACATCAATACTTGAATATTACATGACATGATTGATGTAATGTTTAAGAATTAATGTACCTGTACATCATGTATAGTATACTACAACATTAATCAACCATTCCCAGTTGCTTCCAGACTGTTTTAAGCAATGACATGACCAATGCTATTAAAGTTTTAATTTCTTTCTTTCTTCCATGTAGCACCCAAGAAGCCTGATCCGCCGGTAGTGGGTAAAGTAACCCATCACAGTATTGAGTTAGACTGGGATGAGGCGGCCAAGCAGGATACCGTGTCTAAAGGAGACGGAAGACTTCGCTACATCATGCAGGAATCAGACCTCATGCAGGGATGGGGAAATGTTTACACGTAAATATCTTTATTTTTATTTTTAACATCATGTTTGAAATATAAGTAGAAGGCTTTTTTTCTTTTTAAGGCCCCACTGTCCTACTTGTAGCTACTTGCTCCCTCTATATAGAAAACTTCCCCAATCGGTGCCTGTTGGTCCCCCATGATCCTCTTTTTCTTATGTTAGTTGAGAGCTGAGTTAATGAGATACATGTAGCCATCTGTCAGTGACCTCGCTGTGTGGTCTAATCCCTTCTGGCCCAGTAGTAATGACAGTCTTTATATTATTAAGCATACATTAATGTAGTATGTACAAGTTAGAAGATTTGGTTTTATCTCTTTTCATGTCTGGGATATTCCGATACAAGTACATTTTTATTCCTAGTGCATATTCATTGTGTATTCTTCCAAGAATGACTTGACATTATCTGTTAGGCACATACATGTATACCGTACATGTACAAGCCAGAGGGGAGGGTGGTACATGTAGGGACTCTAGGGAGGAATCTGGACAGGAGGCCTTATTAATGCAAAGTCATCATCAGATTCATCACCAAACTAACTCCAAACCATCTGAGTTTTGGCCAATGGTGGTAACGTACAGAATAGCAGCTCTGCTGAAGTGTTAAAAAACAATCTTAACTCTTTATGCGCCACTTAAAAAACCCCCCTGTGCCACATTCTTTTAGGGTCACACATTTCGAGGGAATCTTTATTGACTCTGCTGAATCAAGAGGCTATAACTCTTCACTGGATGATCATGATGAAAAATATTGTGCAGCAAAGTTGTAGACCGGAAAACGTGCTTTTCGATGAACCGTCATTTGTTATATTTTGAATTATCATTTTTATAATAATCATAATTATATAATGTTTAATTTTTCTTATTTACGGCAGTTTTTTATCCCTCTAGAATTTCTTATTTAGCAATGATAAGACATCTTCAAATCGAATCTATTAGAAAGGTGGACTTCTTACCTTTCTTTACATACCTTGCTCAAGTATTCTAACAATTCAGAAGGTTAGTATTTAGGTTGTTGAAGAAAAGAAGTTCAATAGGGAGAGACTTGAAAGTACCCCGCTCAGCCACCCTTGACAATGGGCTAATCTGCCCATTGAAATCCCTATTACCCCAGGTTATTGTCAATGTCCGGTTTAGCGGGGCATGAAAAGGGACGTCGTGGGGATGTTTTTCTTTGTTGTGCCATGATAAGTCAATAAGAAATAAGAGAATGTTATTGATTTTGCCCACTGGTATGAGCATGTAAAAATGGTATAGGCATAATATATTATATGTGATATACATGACATAATCAGCATCTTATTGAAATGTCTCATTATGAATGTTCACCGCATCTGTTCTCTCACCTTCTTTACCCCTCAATAAAATTGATTTCAAGTACATTTATCACAGCCATAGATATACAAAGAAAGAATGAATCAATCTTAAAATATAAACTATATTGCATTGTTTTCCATTTACTTTATTGTGAGAGAGCTTATTATCAGAAATGATTGACGAGTGGAGTATGCAATGAATAAAATATGGAGAACGGACGTGAGAGACATTATGAGAGAGAAATAGTGATATGAAATGAAAGGACTTTACTGTGAATAAAGATTATAAGAGAAAGAGATAAAGATGACGGCAAGACAGGATACATATTGATACGAAAATAACAATAATAATGAGATAGAGATGACGGAAAGAAAGAGAGTAAACACTGATAGCATAAGAATGAATAAAGATAATAAGAGAAAGATATAGAGATGACGGCAAGACATAGGGTACATATAGATAGGAAAATGATAATAATAATAAGATAGAGATGACGGAAAGAAAGAGAGTAAACACTGATAGCATAAGAATGAATAAAGATAATAAGAGAAAGATATAGAGATGACGGCAAGACATAGGGTACATATAGATAGGAAAATGATAATAATAAAAAGATAGAGATGACGGAAAGAAAGAGAGTAAACACTGATAGCACAAGAATGAATAAAGATAATAAGAGAAATATATAGAGATGACGGCAAGACATAGGATACATATTGATAGGAAAATAATAATAATAATAAGATAGAGATGACGGCAAGAAAGAGAGTAAACACTGATAGCATAAGAATGAATAAAGATAATAAGAGAAAGATATACAGATGACGGCAAGACATAGGGTACATATAGATAGGAAAATGATAATAATAATAAGATAGAGATGACGGCAAGAAAGAGAGTAAACACTGATAGCATAAGAATGAATAAAGATAATAAGAGAAAGATATAGAGATGACGGCAAGACATAGGGTACATAATTATAGATAGGAAAATGATAATAATAATAAGATAGAGATGACGGAAAGAAAGAGAGTAAACACTGATAGCATAAGAATGAATAAAGATAATAAGAGAAAGATATAGAGATGACGGCAAGACATAGGGTACATATAGATAGGAAAATGATAATAATAATGAGATAGAGATGACGGCAAGAAAGAGAGTATTACACTCATAGCATAATAATGAATAAAGATAATAAGAAAAAGATATACAGATGACGGCAAGACATAGGGTACATATAGATAGGAAAATGATAATAATAATAAGATAGAGATGACGGAAAGAAAGAGAGTAAACACTGATAGCATAAGAATGAATAAAGATAATAAAAGAAAGATATAAAGATGACGGCAAGACAGGATACATCTTTCTTTCATTAGTTTTATTCATTCTTATTCTATCACTGTCTACTCTCTTTCTTGCTGTCATCTCTAGCTCTTTCATTAATTTTTATTCATTCTTATTCTATCAGTCTACTCTCTTTCTTGCTGTCATCTCTATCTCTTTCTTTCATTATTTTTATTCATTCTTATTCTATCACTGTCTACTCTCTTTCTTGCTGTCATCTCTATCTCCTTCTTTCATTTTTTTTATTCATTCTTATTCTATCAGTCTACTCTCTTTCTTGCTGTCATCTCTAGCTCTTTCATTAATTTTTATTCATTCTTATTCTATCAGTCTACTCTCAGGGAACACTTTTATCACTAGAGTCTTCGTCACTGCTCGATTCGTCGGAATCAGAGTCCATGCTCCATGCTTCCATAGTAACAAGATCTCGAGCCTCCTCTACACTAAACACACGTTGACGTTTTCCAGCAGGTGCCATCGTAACATCAGTAAAAAAAATCCAAAGAAAACCGCTAAATACACGGTAATTTCGAATGTAACACTATGAAGAAAAACAGTTTACCGGAAAGTGTGCGATGTATACAATGTAAACAATAGTAAACGCAACGCGTGGCTACACACTGCGAGCGGTATTATGAATGTCTAATTGACTCGTATACATCTGTGCAAAAATGCGAAGTTGGCACGCCTACGTCCGTGCAAATCGGCGAACAAAGCAAACAAAGAGTTAAGAACTATCTGTTTAATTTAGCTTATAATCGAGTACCATAACCTTTCATGTCTGTACCTTTCCTATTGCTCTCTGTATAAATGTATCATGTACGTATTTCATCTGTTGCACAAGCTACACCTTGAGCATTTGACTGTCAAGTGGATTTGGCGCCTTATAAATCTTATGTATTATTATTATTATTATTATTTAGCCTGTACTGTACATGTAGTAGTCTCTGGTGTGACTGGGTAAATTACAAATTCATGAAACATAAACTTTCAGTTGGGAAGGGGCAACCTCCACAATGAAACATATGTATCACAAATTCACAATATCTGTACTGGATTTTGGATGAAATATTAAAACTTATAATGTAAAACAGTAGGTTCAATGGAAAAATAACAGACACAACTGTACATGCACAGTATAGTGGTTTTATAAAGATCAACAAACCCAACAGGGTTATAATACAAGTATATGTGTAAGTAACATCTAAAAGCCTACCGGTACTCTACTCGACTCTTACTGCATGCTCTGTGAATGGCAGGTCAACATGTACACATTCATGACTAGTGCATGTAAAATGCCATTTATTGAGGTCCTTACCAATACCAACATATCTTGTATGCATTGAAAGCAAGGGAGACTGCTTGACTGCATGTGTCTAGATATAACACGTTTGAGATCATTTTGTAAACCTTGTTTATGCGAATTTTCTCTTCCATGGTCTGGTGATCATAAACCCTGGTGCTGTTGTTGACAATGCACTTCCTTAGCAACTGACCTGATTAAAGTGTGCTATTCACTCATATCTTGAATGTGACGATCGATAGCTTGGTAGATGGTCTGGAGATTTAGGGCATATATGCCTGGCAACGCCTGATGGGCAATTATGAAGTGTCTTTCTGAGGTCTTGGATGTCATCCATTTTTTTTTCTCTCAGGTAGTTGATTAGTTGGCTCTTTGGTAGCACTGGAGGTGCAAGGATCTATGTTTTACTTTCATTTTATAATTTATTGCATACAGTAGTTGTCAATTTTTGACTGTCAATTAAAAAAAATCATGGATTAAAAAAAATCTTATGAGATATGGAAACTACTTATGAAAAACAAGACTTTGGAGTGACCTTTGGCCAAATGTAGACACTATATCAAGAGAAGAGGATTCTAGATAGTTATACATGTAGATAGTACATTCCACAGAAGAATGGTATTCTATTCTTTGCTTTTTGCTGGTGATTTTCAGAGGAAATATAAGAAAACAATTCAGTTTTTATTATCTGTCTCTCTCTCTCTCTGTCTTTACTTTTTGCACATGAATTTTTTTTATCTTAACAAAAATTTATTGGAAGTACATGTATTTCCATGCATTAAGTTCTTATTTTCCCAATGAATTCCAAGTGAATGCCAAATAAAATCATATAATCTCCCTTTGATTTAGAGCTAGTAAAAGCACACAATGTCATTATTTTGAAAAACAGATTATTTAGAGTTTCATGCAGACAGGCTCCACAAACGTATTGCGAGCTTTCACTGTGCTGTAACTTCAACTTGTACGGTTTACAAGATGGGGCCATTTCCATGACTAAGTAAAGGCAGCACTTACAGTATTAATGAGCTAGAGAAGCAAAATAAAAAGACTTAAATCTCTTCACATGTACATGTATGTACAGGTCTAGAATTTGTTCAGGTTGTGCCAAAAGATCTATAACAGTACACTAACCAATCTTATTATTGGATTTGTATAGATGCAGCTCAGAAAGAGATTACAACCCTGTTTATTACGTCAATATCTGCTTGAGTGAAGCTTCAAGAAACTTTAAACAATGCTTGTTTTTTTGTTCTCCTCACATTTTTTCTGTGGTGAGCTTGACACGGCATTGATTATTTTGCTTTCTTTTTTCTGTGTCGATTGCTTTATGGGCATCATTTAACAATGTTAAATCTGAGGTGCATGGCCCTACGTGTTATCAGGGTCTGTGATATGGTGTAATATTGAAGCCCTAAAAAGATTGCGCTTCAACATGATCACGAAGTGCCTCAAAAAAGTAAAAATCTTTGAGTGACCAGTTTTACCATAGGCCTACCCACCATACTCATTTTCCTCAATAGACTGTAGAGTTATAAAAACCATTACAAAAACGAAAAATAACATTTCAATTTCCAATCATACATATCTTGATAATCATACAGGCAATCGGCTTGTAAAATCTTGAGATTCCTGACTGACCTTAAGGTTTATGATCAGATTGCAGCATGAGCTACATAAAAAAAAATCCAGGGTTTTGTTTCAGAATCTGAGGCAATGATGAGTCACTTTAAGAAACATTGTTAAATTACGTACAAATAATGTAAATTTCCATATACTGTAGCAATTAGTTACAAACTGCACATTATTGATTGATTCCATGTTATTTTCATTCTTCTTTGTTGTAATAACTGCTGTAGCAAACTTGATTGTATTTCACCTTGATGCATGTAGCTATAAAGTTTATGCTTTAATTTCTTTAACGATGAAATTCTTCATGGTACCTTGACATTTAAAACTGAAATTCTATGATTTCTTGATCACAACTAGTGGAGCCATATCATAGGAATTCCATACTGTTGCCACTCCCAAATCTTATTTCTGACCATCTTTGGCAGGAACTTTCGAAAGCATAATTTTAATGTGTTTTTTAAAGCAAAGCTACACTTGACAACAATGCACATACAACCGGTGTATACTGTTTTTACTCTGTACAGTGTACGTTAGCATGAAGCCATAATGATCAGCTTGCAGGTGCATTGCATGTATTAGAAGTTTGTGTATGCAGTGATAAATTAAGTCTGATGAGAAAATGAAGTGTCATCTGTAACGCAGGTGTTGCATCCCATTGTGACAATAAAACTGCGGGATTAAATCTGTCTTTGATAAGAGAACGTACTTTGGAGCTGAGCAAGTATATTGCCAACTTAGAGCTACTATTCAATTTTTTTTTAAACTGAAGAATAATGGAATTTAAAGAATATATGGCAGCAGTGATCGATCTGGTATACAAACAAACAAAAAGCTCAGGTAAAAAACATGCTACATCTACATGTATGCTCACATTATTTGACCTTTAAACTCCTTGAAGCTAAGATGAACAGGGAAATGTCACTTTTTAAGGAACAAATCAGAATTGAGCTCCAGTGGCTACATTTTGTTTAATTACCACACCTTGAACAAATCCAAACAATGTAACTTTGAAATACATTTACTTGTAAAAAGTAACATCTACATGTACCCCAAAAGAACATCATTAACTTTTTTGTAATAAAACAAAAGAAGAAATTATCTCTTTTACAACGTAACTTCCTTGTTTCCATAGTTTAACGAAAAAATTGTTAAATTCTGTTTCCATTTTTGTACACACATCATCCAAACTTGAAATTGGTACTCTTACAGTTTGAAATAACCTGATGGGTCACTCTGATAAGTGCAGTAGTTGATTCAGGTAAATTTTTGCCAATCTTAAGAAAGTGGGAGTGGACTTTGTGTCCAGTACATGTGTGTGTAAGGGATAACACCTAAGGATTGCTGTTTATAAAGTTTGTAGAGTAGATCAACTGTTGTGTTCCAAAGGACTTCAAATGAATCCAGACACTCCAACTTACAAAATCTAGCCTACTATTGTTATGCAACTGGAACACAGCTACATTGTAGATGAATGCAAGTGTTTCCAGGGATGTTTGTGTTGGATACAATGTCTTCAGAACTTTCACAAAGAGGTGACTGATTTTCTCACCATAACAGACTTTAAATTGCCCAAACAGAAAACATTCAAGTGCCTCTGCTAGAATGAAATGAAAGAGACGGACCGACTGACGTGGGATCCTCAGAGCTTCATTTTATTCTAGTCTTACAAGTTGATGCTGTAGCCAATCTGTTTCATTTGTGAATATTCAAAATGTACATTTGAAAGAAGTAGAATTGTGTGCTTTATGGATACAATGTACATTGCGAAGAAGACTGAAAAGTTGCTGTACAAATATTAACCTTAGGCTTCATCTACATGTACTTGTAACAATATGCAATTGCTACATGACAACTACTTTGTTCAAAATACCCCCTAAACAACATTACATATATAGGCAGTCTCATCTATTTAAATTGGTAGAATTGTTGTTTTGAAAAATACTTGAATAACAAGAAAAACAAAGAAATTATACAATTAAGGGGGAAGCTCACAGGACAAATGAGAGAAGTAAGATCTGACAGATAAAGTATTGATTTGTTTAAATATAGAGAAAACACAATCTTTGATTTTATAAAGTGTGCTTAATATTACTGCTTCAGAGGAGCAGATCGAGTTTCCTCCATCTAGTGTGATATTACCATGGCAACCACTACAGAGGATGTTCATGTTGAAAGTATCAATGGGTAGCGATGCATTTATTTTGTGACAAATCATTCTTTTCAGAACTTTTTTTCATAAAAATAGAAATGATTGAATAATGACAGCAATATTTTAAGTATGTATACATACATACATGTACAGTAAGATACATACATGTACCATAGACGTAATACAACGTCTATGCATGTACATATAGGAGACACAATTAAATGTACATTGAAAGCGACCCTGTTTGTAAATTACAGAGTATTCCCGGCACATGTTCCACTATGCCTACACTGTACTGTAAATCTCTGATGGTTGCGTAAGGTCAAATTCTAACAAATACACTTGTAGATAATCAAAGCTCGAAAGAGAAAAGGCACAATTTATTTGTAAAAGGTTAAGTTTCATTGCGTGGGGTGAATTGATGAATTACAGAACACAAAAGCTTTGAAATATAAAGTGAGGTTTTGTAGAAATGAGTTGTATGCATGGGAAGTGATAAATGCTTTGAATACATTTGGCAAGTTCCATTCCATGACGTTTGAAATATCAGCAGGTGCTTTGACAAATTCATGCCCTTTGATTCTACTGTCCTTGGATGAACTCATTGTATTACTATTAATGAGGTTGGGTCAAACTTGAGATGGCTCTAAATCGTGCTCAGACAATATCATATTTTCTTGTTCATTTTCTTGCGAAAGTGTTCTGGGTTTTTCCCCCATCAATTTTTTATTACCAGTACTTTTTGAGAAATTTCTTCCCCTGTACATGTAGTAATACAACAATTGTTCGTATGTTCCAAAATAATAGAAAAACAAATTACAAAATTAGATGTAAAATGATCAACTCTCTTGCCATACAAATAATATCCTTGTGCCACATTGTACAGTACATGTATTTATCAAGGTATAGATATATACCAAAGGTTTCAATATCATATAACTGTTTTCAGTGTGAGATTAATCTATACGAGGGTTGCCGGTAATAGGGTTGTCATGGAGCTAATCAAGACTGGAAATGTGTAACTAAGCAAAGCCATTGTGTCGCACAAAACAATCCTTCTGTCAATTGGTGCCTAATGTTTTGTGCAAAATTGCAGGTATGGCAGACAAGTGACCTTGCAGAGAGGCGAGGAAAGCAACCAAAGTGTTAAAGGAAACTTGCCTTTGTTATTCATTTTGCTAGTAAAGCAAATAACAAAAATGTTTAAAAATTTCCACCACTTCGAGTCAATTTTGTTAAAAGCTAGAAACCTTTGTGAGTTGTCCAGAATCACAAAAATTCCTTACCATAAAATGAGAGTTACAAAAGTAACAATAGTTTTACATCATACAAGCTTCTTGTTTTATATTAGGTGATTGTTTTCTTCCTTATTTCATTTCACAGGACCTGTTTGACAAATGAAATAATGTGATCTTTTCTTCTTTCATTTGATACTCTCCCGTTTAAAAATGCATGTTTTCTATGTTCTCATTACAGTGGATATGGAACCAATCACATATTTGATGGCTTAGATCCTTCTTCACAATACAAGTATCGCTTGAAAGTGATGAATAACATTGGAAATAGTGAATTCAGCCAAGCTGTTACAGTTACAACAAGAAGTAAGTATTCATTATCACATCCATATATTTGAAATAATAATGATAGAAAATGTTTGGTATACCATTGATTTCAGTCAGTGATAAAAATACCCCAAAAATATATTGAAGCAAAGAAGTTTTAGAGGAGCTTTGGCAAAATGTGATACAGCTCTGATTAAAAATGATAAAATAAAATAGATACGAAACCTGCAAAGAAATCTCACTCAGCAAATGAAAAAGAGCTCTTGTTGGAAGAAAAAAGATGTCTGCATGTAATCTTAGCACCATAGTTGAGCAACCATTTAACATTGCCAACTACGTGATTGTATTATGAGAGTTTTGTTCTGTAGAAGGTTATTTCAAAGTAATCAATATTAAGACAAAAAAATACAACCGTGAGAAAAGATAACGTGATAACATATTTTACATGCATCAATAGACAATTGAGTATGGCGTTCTCGTGAGAAGTATGAAGATAATCAATTGTGATCAATTTATAAGCCCCTGGGGGAAATTAAGAAAATTAAATGAGGACTGATTTACACGAAGAGGAATGAGGTATCTAAATCTGGAGTTGTAATCACAAAATAACAAAGATTTTTTTTTTTTTTAATTAGTCTAGTATTTACATAGGTAGGCCTTCATGTGTATGTCAGCCAATGTCAGATCTGGAATATGTAACATTTGGTGATGAATACTGATGATAAAGCCTAAAAGTTTGCAGTCTGCTGGAAGTTGAAATCATTTAATTTATTAGTTAAAGACTTTAAAGGTAAAGACCAGTTATGGTCATGCGATTGCATTGTGAAAGAAACGTTGTGGAATCGATCAGAAAAGGTTGATCATCTAGCATCTAGCATCTGCAAGGTTCTGGAATCATCAAAATGATAAGTAATTTGGCCCATTCTTCGTAAAGTTACAAGCACTATACACAGAAAGATGTATATGGGACTACCCTATATCTCTCACAGACCATGAGAGAAACAAATTTACCAAATATATGAATTAGTAGGCGGTTTCCCGTCAAATTTTTTATCATCATGTATTAGTCAAAACATATTCTTTCACATGATTGGTAATGAGAGCTTCCATTTCTTTTTTTGAAATTGGGGTGTTTCCAATACTGGTCTTTACCTTTAAGAGAATTATTATTCGAGGTAGTGAGATACAATATCATGTTTTCACATTGACATTCAAAAGTAGTTCATGCCAAAGATTTACAGCTGAGAAGAGACGGCTCAGTTTGTTGAACATATACATTACCATCCATGTAGACATGTGTTATGTTGACATTAATCATTCATTCTACTCAATACACCACCTGCCTTTGGATCAATAACAACCCCAATACTCATCGATATCACCAGTTTTTCATGTTTGATTTAAAAAATCAATCACATGACCCCTTTGACATTCAACATGTATAGTAGTCATTAATTGGATACATGCAGAGGCCATTCAAAGGCAGTGCACATAACAGAATATGGAGGTTTGTTTTATTATTAAAATGGATGAAATGATATAATTCAATAAGCAGGGATGAGATCGGCGGATTTCCACCAATTTCGAGATTTCAAGATGGGGAAAAATGATCAAAAAAACACTTTAATTCAGATTATCATTAATTGTACATCTAGCATTGACCTTTAGGCAAGATGAGGGTAACAAATATTTAAATGCAAGGAAAACGGGTCCTTTTACGTAAATATATTCTGCCCCCTTATCCCCGGACCCACATTTAATCTTTCTCCGTTTGGGGAATTTCTCTGTCTCATCCCTGATAAGGTTTGTTACATTACAGTATTGTGCAGGTTTCATTGAAATTGATTACCGGTAGTATGACTATGATGGGTATTAATTTATATTCCATGAACCCTTTGGTATTTGAAGAGCACTGTAGCTCTCAAAAAGGATAGAGCAAGGATAGAGACAGGATTAAGTGAGGAGAGAGGGGAAAAGAGATAGAGAGAGGGGGAGGTGGTGGGGAAGGGTGAGAAAGTTAATTAGGAGAAGAAGAAAAAAGAAGAGAGAAAAATAATGAATGACAAGAATGAAATAATTCCAGTAGTGTAAAGATATAGAGAGAGATAATAAACGAATGGATACGAATTTGAGGGAATAGCTTTAGTAGCACCTCTTTGAATAGTGGGAGAGATGAGAACGAGAGGGAGAGAGAGAGAGAGAGAGAGAGAGAGATGACTCTAGAGACAAGCTGACAGTCAAAGAGGTTGAATAAATACCCAGTTCATAAGACCATAAACGTACAGACAACAAAATGAAGTTTTATTTGAAATACTAGAGTTTTTGCAAAAATGTAGTGGTGCCATTGTTCTATCTGAAACATCATGTCAATGTAGATGTATTTTCAAAACAGATTAAATGAACCATGACAAAATCCAATATATGTCAGAAAAATGAAAAGAAGAATTCAACATGTGTCATAAAAATGCAATTTTATGCCAATTTGACAGAGAGAAGTCTTTGAATAGGACCATTGAAATGTCTTGTTTTGATGCCATGAGCATTGAAAGTAGTAACTTGAGGCTGAGTTTTAGGGATCACAGATGGCCCGGGAATGACTGATAGGTAGATGGATCAAGGTCGCATCCCTTAGAGACAGAACATTAGTCCCATTCACACTAGAAGAAGAAAAGAGATTTGAAATATGCGCTTTGAGCATTTTGTGAAATGAATATGGTTTACAACAAAAAAATACTCATTATTAGTAGTGGTGGTGGTGGTGGCGGTGCTGGTAGTGGTAGTAGTGGTATTGGTAGTAGTGGTATTGGTAGTGGTGGTAGTGGTGGTAATAGCAGTAGTAGTAGTATCAGCAGTAGTAGTCATAGTAATAATATAATTATGATGAAGTGCCTCTTCACACCTGGGAAATATAAATCAATTTTCTCTCAATATTTGCGTTATTTATTTATTTTCTGTAAATTCTAGTTCTTGTTTGATGATCTCGGTTGTAACACAGAATGTTATTCTCTAATACTCTCTCTCATGACCTTCATTGTTATGCAGAGTCGATGCCAAATAATCATGGTCATTCACACACAAAAAATGAATAAAATTACACTAACATTACTTGTAGGTCTGGTTGACAATCAGAATCACAATAATTCAGTGAGGTTACTTTGTTCACATAGACACATACGAAGTTAGAATTGATCACTGTTCAAAATCAATTTACGGTTTCTGACTACAGTGTAATTACACCACGTGTGAACACCCCTATTGTATGACCCATCACATGTGTACAGGTCTTATTATTAATCCCACACGACTATGAGGGGGTATGGATAATACCAGCTTGATTTCACTTTGTGAATATAATGTCTATTTTCATGTTTATATCCCTACAAATTGGGGAAAAAAAAGATATCTTGTACATTTCAATACCGGTATACAAAATCTGGCTGTTCAAGATAAACTTGTACAGACTTTTGCTTGTAGATATGGTATGTGCAAAGATTGTCTTGTGACCATGGGTCTGTTTTTCACAGATTAGGCAGTTTAGCTATTCCATTTTTATTTATGTATTTATTTTACTTGGGGGTGGGGGAAGGGGGATAATGTTTCTTACAGTATGTCAGGAAACCATGAAATGTAGTTATTTGATGTATAGGAAAAGGCGCTATATCAAATATCTTTTGGATTGGATTGGATAGAAATTACAATTTTGAATACTATTTTACCAAACATTTAATGAATTCCACATATTTTGGCTTTAGATCTTTTCAGTCATATATTTACTCAATTCAACCAATACAATTTGTTTTGCAAAAATGTGTGGACTTAAAGAAAAAGGTAAGTTATATCATCTAAATCAAACATTTCACAGTCACTTATATAATTCTTTCTGCATACAGCCTTTTCTGATTCTGAGCAAGCCATTTAATTTCTACATAATTACGCTTCAAAATATATACATACACCTGTATACTTGCAAAAATAAATTATCAAAATTTATTCCAGCACGTTTATGTACATTGTACTGTGCATAAATATATCCTTGCATATTTAAACTTGCACACAAACTGTAAAGTCTGAGGAGTGTAAACGAAAACTGTGCATTATTTATTACAAGGATCTCGGTCACTTTTATCTCAGTATATACATGTAATGATGAGAGACGCCAAAATCAAACTGTTTTGTTGTTGTCATTTATGTATTATGTAATGTTATTTTTTTTAAGCGCCTTAAGCACTCTCTGAGTGGCTTATTGACATATTTGAGTCACGATTATTCAATTATTTTTATCCAACACTTTGCAAATTGTACTGACGTGACATCTTGTTGAATACCGGTATTGGTTAATTTGGTACTTTGCATTTTATTCATTTTGAGAAAATATAAATTGCTCGTAACAATATCAAAGGAATGTCTCAATATATTTGTGGATTATTTTTTATAATTATATTGAGTCATTTGAGTCATTACTACAAGCTTCAAGGAGGCTTGGGTTATACTATCTTTCCTAAGTATTTAAAAAAAAAATATTAAAAAAAATCATTGTTTAGGTATACATGTAGTACAACTTTATTGAAAAAATGCTATTATAACTCTTTTGAAATATGATTTAAATGGGAGTTTACAGATTAGCCCACAGACTTTTACAGATACTGGTAATTGTAAGGATTCTACAAATTATGATATCAATTATAATAATAGTCACATCTGTACATTTATATACCGTAGTGCTTGATAACTACATGTATGTTTCTAAGTGCTTTACGTTGTAATTATTATTTCTTCAGTCACTGGATTCAATTGCTAAACCGCATATTATAATGCACACACTCCGCTCCCTGGGAAGTATTACAGCCAATCCAACCACATCAATGTTTGCATATCCTACCGGGTTCCCATTTAAACCTTGATGGAGAGTGGCAAATGTAAATTAATGTCTTGCCAAAGGACATTGGTGTTGCAGTGGTACTCGAACTGTGAACCATGTGATCCACAGACCGATGACGTTTCCACTAGGTACTAGACCACGACACCCTCTATAGGTGTAAGGTTATAACTGGTATTTTTATGCTTTTGATATTTACATGTACATGTATGTAGCACCTATTATTACTACAGTCAAAATTGCTTTAGTGACCACCTGTCTACAAAGACCACCTGTCTACAACAAGCACATTTTTTGTTTCCCTTGAAAATGGTTTCTCTTTGAAACATGTACTATAAAAGGAACCTGTCTACAAAGACCACTTTTTGTGTTTCCCTTGGGCGGTCGCTGTAGACGGGTTTGACTGTATTATAATTTCCACAGTACCAATGATTCTAAATGTTTTAAAAGTAATTATTATGATTACTTTAGACCTGGATTTTATAGGCATGTACATCACTGCATCCTGTCCTTTCAGATATGAACACATTTGTCATTGTATTTTTTTTTTATAGAGGAACCCCAGACTGGTGAGCAGCTCCACAAGGCAATCATCCTCACACAGGATATACAGAAGGTCCAGGAGATCTTAGAGTCCGGTGATGTGTGGATCGATGTCCCAGACAAGTTTGGTTATACCCCACTCATGTCTGCTGCCCAGAAAGGTGTTGTAGAGTAAGTTACTACATGTAGATACAAACAAGTTTGGTTATACCCTATCTTTGAAGAGAGTTGTAAAAAAAAAATGTTTGTCAAGAAGGGGGGGGGGGGGGGGGGGACTTGCTATACACTGTATATCAGATTCTTACTAATTCCTTATATGTCCATATTCAAGAACAGGGTTTCTCAAACTGTTTACCCCTATTGATCCGTAATTTGGAGGGGTGCGGAAAATTAAGTTTAATTTGCTTTTGTGCAATAATGAAAGGGTAAATACTTTTTATTCCTTTATATTTGTATTCTACATTCATTCAGTTTTCCATTTATATCAAGTTGTATTTTTATCGGATGGGGTCTTTAAACTTATCATAAAAGGCTCATACCGAATCACAACCCAAAACTTAAATATACAAATAAAACCTGAGCAATTGTGTAAGTTTCATTTTGGTTCTGTTAGGATTTAGATCATTACTCTACAATGAAATGACTAATCTAGAAATGAGACACAGTCAAACCTCTCTTTAAAGGCCACCTCTCTATAGTGGCCATGCATTTTGTCTCCCTTAAGAAAGAAATGTGTGTTGTAGAACCTGTCTAGAAAGGCCACCTGTCTTCAGCTGCCAATTTCTGTTTCCCATGAGTGGCTTTTATAGACAGGTTTGACTGTATATGTATCATTAAAAAAATGTAATATATCATTGCAGAATGGTTGACTTATTGATGGAGCACGGAGCAGACGTCAACATGCAGAACGGAAGCGGGAAGGATGCTCTCATGCTATCATGCTTCGCTGGTCATCTAGACGTCGTCCGACGGCTACTCTCGCATGGTGCATCATGGGAGAAGAAAGATCTAGGAGGATCGACGGCCCTTCATTGGGCGGTGGATGGAGGACTTAAAGAGATTGTACAATGGGCTGTTATGGACGGGTGTAAGGTAGGATCACCGACTCTCTCCCTTTCTCTGTCACTTTCTCTCGCTCTCTGTCTCTCTCTTTCTGTCTCCCTCTCTCTCTCTCTCTTTCTCTCCCTCTCTCTCCCTCTCTCTCTCCCTCTCTCTCTCCCTCTCTCTCTCCCTCTCTCTTTCTCTCCCTCTCTCTTTCTCTCCCTCTCTCTCCCTCACTCTCCCCCTCTCTCTCTCTCTCTCTTTCTCTCCCTCTCTCACCCTCTCTCTCTCTCTCTCACCCTCTCTCTCTCTCTCTCTCTCTCTCTGTCACTCCTGGGTCAAGTGGTTCCTCACCTTTTTTTACTTTTTTTTGGCCACACAACCCCATCTTCCAATGGCAATTGCTCCACAGGCAATGTTCTTTACTACACACCGTACTCATAACTTCAACCCTGGACCAAACACTATACCTAAACCTAACCTAAAACCTATCCTAAAACCCATTTGCAACCCTCCAAGTGTCAGAATGGGAAATTTGGAACCTGTACTTTTAGAAAATCTTTTTTTAAAAGACAACAATTTGATGGTTTTGCATCTATAGACATGGTTATGCCATGTGCTATACCTGTGGTAAAAGCTAGGACCACCCATCTTACCTTATTCTCTCCTATTGTTATGACAGGTTGATGAGACCGATGCTAGCTCAGGCTGGACGCCACTGATGCGGTGTGCTGCTATGGGGGGCAATCATGAGATAGGAGAGATACTACTACTTGCCGGAGCTAATGTGAATATGAAAGACAAGGACCACAAAACACCACTCATGGTAAGTTGTTTAATTAAAATGAATGAAAATGTTTGAAATAGATATCAAATCACAGTGTTTCCAATATATGTATAAGACCAAATCCATCACTTTGTAATGATAATAATATATCTTGTTTATACTGTTCTCCTTGAAGGCCCTCAATCATACTATAACCCTGGTTATAGCCGAGCTACCTTAAAAGCACTAAAGCATTCAAGGAACTTTTTCCTGCCGGGTAGCCATTTACCTCACCTTGTTGGAGTGTGACTAATGTAGATTAATATCTTGCCAAAAAACATCAGTGATGGGGCGGGACTCGAACCGAGAACCATGCGATCTACAGTCCGGTGACATATTCACTAGACCAAGACACCTCTAAAAAAGTGTTATTTAAATCTGTAAATATATGAATCCTGAATATATGTAATCTTTGTATCAGTCTTTGGAATTCTTTTACAAAGGATTTTCTTTTAATCCAAAATGAATGAATATTTGTAAAGCACTCGAAGACATCACAATAGGCACTTTTTTAACTTAGAATTATATTATCATTATTATTAGATTGCAGCACTGAATGGACATCAGAAGTTAGTACAGATAATGGTAGAGCAGGGAGCTGATCCGATGGTGAAGACTGAGCATGGCATGTCAGCTTATGAGATGGCTAAGTCATTTGATAGAAAGGTATGTCTCCTCCTATTCCCATGTTTTCCTTGATGACATTTGCTCCAAACTTTATTTTGATAATGATAAACAATGTTTGATCGGTAGACATGTAACTCTAAATCTAACCTAAAGCCTGATCAAACATTGTTTATCATTATCAAAATAAAGTTTGGAGCAAATATTAAGGGGTATTTCTCATTTTCCCAGTGATTAGTAATCTTTGTATTAATAATTATTGGCTCGCAAATCCCTTCTAGAATATTCTCTTGTTTAATGTTGGCTAAATTTGTTCGTCCTATCCAATCCAGCGGGCCAATTTCTGGTCTAGTTTCCTTATTGGAGACTCTGGTGAAACCAACAACAACAATAGATATATTTTGTATGCAGTGTTCTAGGAAAGACTGGGGTAGTGGCTACTTATATTCATTTAAAAAACATATTCAAGCTTGCCTACTCAATTTCTATGGTTGTTAGAATCCCAACCAATGAAGGTTTCTTTATAACAACATATTATATTTAATATCATTAAAATAGATTTGTTTTTCTTATGCAGTGCCTTATTTAGCCTAATGTTGTTATTTTCTCTTTTTTCTCTCCATTGTTTTACAGAGAGTGATGAAGTACTTTGAAGAGGTTGTACAGAATACTAAATCAAAGAAAGGACAAGAATACTGACACAAGATTGTAACAAGTATAGTCAAACTCTAGCATCTTTGGTCAAATTTTAAAGTAAAATTATTTATCTTTCTAATTCCATTATCTGAGCTACGAAAGCATTTATCCATTAAAGCTGGTGTGATGTAAAAAAGGAGAATATGATGTGTAAATGGATCATTTGATCCTGTGTGTGTGCTATGTTCCTCTTCTGGTACAGGTAAAGAATTGACAAAAGAGTCTAGCAAAAGGTTCATCTATGTATGTAGTACCAAGGAATAGAGAGAGATGTGAAGGGACGGGAGAGCCGGATTAATAAAGAAGAAAAGGAAAATAAGGATGTGGCTTAGTTCAAAGAGTTTCAAAATGTTTTAAGGCATAGCATATTAATTACCGGTATATTCTTTGAAGATTGACTTCATTTTGTTATTAATGATAAATCAATCATTTGTTTTGTTTAGTATATGAAAGAGAATGCTTTTTTGTTACTCAATTCAACTGAAATAGCTCATATGATTCATAAAAGTTAAACTGTAATGGTAGAGCTTTGGTTTGATTTGTGGTGAAAATGGCATTGATTTGGCCAAAGATGTTGATGAACTTGATATTTCTTGATCTGAATCTGTGAAATAAAAGAGTTAAAAATGTATGCTTTGTACACTTCTGACTAGAGACTTTATTATTAGTCTTGATAAATAAAAATAGAATTTACAGAAACATTAATTCCATAGTAATTCTTGAAATACATATTCAGTAAATATACTTGATCGTTTACATAATAATGTTTATCACCATATATTTCCCTATATTTTCCTTACTACATTATATGTAAATGTATCTTCATGTATTTTTCTGTTCCAATATTCCATTGTTGAAATTAAATCTTCTATGCATTATATAACGTAGTGGAAATCTTACTGATTGCTGCAATTCAAGTTCAAATTTAATGGAAAAAGAAAATGAGGAAAAAAATGTGGCAACTGTGTGCATCTTGCAGAGTAAGTGTCTACTATAAAGGAATTAGGCCGGTCGGTATCTGAGGCTTTTCCTCTGGTGCGTACTGAAAGAGAAATATTTGTGATAGCGTGAGAAGATTTTACAGGGTTCATTGTAGCATACTATTAATTTATTGATTTATTGATCTGACTCCTGATGCCATCTTGTCCTATCTTCTTATGAAAATAATCCTCTGTTTTTCAATTTGTAGAAGACGACATTTTATGTGACCATTGGTGGCTGGGAGTGTGACGTACTTGTTATATACTTGAATTTATATATTGTTTGCTTGGTAATAGATTAAAGATAAAGTTGAGTTCTGGTCATGCGATAGCATTGTGATAGAAACGGTGTAAAATCGATCAGAAAAGGTTGATCATCCAGCATATAAGTATTGGTGTGTACTGCAAGGTTCTGAAATCCTCAAATTGATAAGAAATTTGGGCAAGGTTTGGTAAAATTACAAGCACTGTACACAGAAAGATGCATATGGGACTACACGAACATGTGACATAAAAATCTGTCCCGATTTTTATGCTGTTACATGCCATATTTAATATATCAAGGCATTTGAAGATCCATGATTTTCAGGGAACATTTTTTATCTCATGTTCTTTCACATTGCACCTGCATAATAACAATGATAGCGCTCACAAAATATTTTTCACCTCTTCCCAGAACTCAACCTTCTCTTGAAGTGAAAAACAGACTATGAGGGATTTGGAGTGTTTGCATCGTGGTATTATCTTGTGTTTTAAAGTGAAGAAAATGGCAAATCAAATTAGCATATGTTTTGGGTGTTGGATCTGTAAGATAAATGCTCACTCAATCAATACACCCTTTCACGGTTATAAAGGCTGCCATTTTAATTTGCGAGTAAACATTGCGTCATCAATGTTTTCAGATGCGCACGTATTGTTGCGTCACTGCCTGCGCTGTGCGCTCACATCATATTGACATGGGCGCCATAAATGGCGCCAATGTCAGCGCATGCATACTCTTGTAATCGTGAAAGGGTGTATTGCAACTTTTGATAATGGGGCTGGAATGACATTTATCTAAGATTTCCTGTTGAAATATAGATGGGTGTACTCTCCATTCTGATATCGCTGGTCGATATTATTCTGACTAGTTTGTTGATTAAAATTTGGTAGGTTTGTTCTGTAAGGATGGCGATGCAATCCATAAGTGATGTGGAATACTTTGAAGCTGCACATAATGTTTACATTCTCTTTTGTCTCTCTTGATAGATTTCTTGTGTTCATTTTAAAATTCTTGCAAAGTGACTGTATTTCCTTCTCATGATTTTCTGTAATTACAGAGGTGTGTATTTCCACTGTATCATACATGTTCATAGATATCTAGAACTGATTGACACATCTATAAAGATACATGTGTTTGATAGCATGACAGAGAGTCGATGAACCTTTACATGCTGCATGAATTCACACAGCACTCCAGTTATCTTAAAGTGAATATTCCTTAAATTTTGAAAAATGTGTTATTACAGAAAAACAAGGGATTCCAATAATACTTAAAGTTCAGTCGTATTTAAGATAGGTATGAATATTTTCAATTTGATCAATTTTGCTGAAGTTTAATGCACAACACGAGGACTAGATGATTATTGGTCAACCCCCCCCCCCCTCCAAAAAAAAAAGTATATATATATATATATATATATATATATATATATATATATAATACAATCTTTTGTATACATGTATATAAGATAATAATAATAAAATTAAGTAATGGTAAGAGCATTTTAATAACAGATGTAGATTTGATAGTATATTATTGATGCCTATATACAGGCTGCAGTTAACCAATCAATGGGAACATGTATTCACAAAAGGCCATTCGTTCCATTAGAATTGTATTTTCATAAAAGCAATACCGTCTCTATGTGCTTTTAAGCCGTCCAATTCTGTTACGAATCTATGCATTCTTACATTACATGTATGATGTATATTTCATGTACTGTCATCGATTGTTACTGTGTTATCATTCAATCTTATCAATCACCTTGATTAGTTATGTATTGATATTGAATTAAATTATTCTATGATTCCAAATCATTTCTGGTGCCTTAGATGTTCGTGTGTTGTACTGTGACTAGGGCCCTATTTCATAAAACTTGTCGTCAATCAGTTTTTGTTAAAAGCTAGTGAAATCCTTGCTTCTGATTGGTTATCAGCAGTTTTGTCACTGATCTTTGTCATTGGAAAAAAGGCTTTGTGAAACGGGTCCCAGGAGTGAAGGGTTTCATACATGTACCTCAACATTATCATATGTATCAACATTGTAAAGTTTCCTGTATTAGCAAACTGTTTGTTTTGTCATGTACTGTGGGGAGGGGGGATTCTTTGTGAACTTTCAATTACAATACTAAACTAAAATTACACCCAAAAAAATGTAAATGTATTCTGAACTTAAAAAACTAAGATATAATCACATTCAAATGCTTTTGTTCTTTAGATAATACATGGAAAAGGAAAAAAAAGGGATAAAGATGTTGAATTAGTTGACCCTGATAAGATTAAGGTTAAGATTCTGATAGTGTGCCAACAATGGTATTCAAATTGGTGGTGTTTATACAGATGATAAAAGTGCTAGTGAGGATGATGATTAAGATGATTGATGGTGATGATGATGGTGGTGGTGGTGGTGGTGGTGGTGATGATGACGGCGACGCAATGACGATGTAACCACAGGCCATCTACTGAACTGTGACGTGCTGAATGTCTTGTGCACTAGTGGGGGGATCTGGTAAGAACATGGCTCTTACTTTTGCTGGATACACTGTATTGAGAAATGGTTGTGTGTAATAACTGGAAATGACGAATGTGGTAATGGTGGTGGTGTTGATAATGATGGTAATAGAGGGAGTAATAATGATGGTGTTGATGTTGTTGGTGTTGCCATGGGCATGATGAGGCTTGTATACATAGCAGTGGTGTTTATGAAGTATAAAAACAGAACTTGATGAACATGTTTATTTCTATCATAAGAAATTAAACATACTCCACACAAAAATGAAACAAACCTCATGTTTTCCTATTTTAATACTTTTATTTGAAGGCAATTGCACTTGGTGAGGAACACAAAGGCAGCTGGCAACATCATGGCATCATCTTAACAAAACGTGCACGTTTCATCATTCTGCCCACACTTGTCGAGTTTGCAGTTTCCATGCATTATATTAAATGCTGCCAAATGCTTGAAACACAACAGTACATACATGTTCACAGAATTCAATCGCTGAAAGTAAACAAATATTAAAATGTCTTCCTTCTTGTCAGACTTCCATTTGTAATACTACATTTTTTGAAAAACCTGTGAGCACTAAGCACGACTCTTTGATAGATATAGCTTTAAACCCTTGTTGCCTGCTCTTCAGGAGCAAGGATATAAGACCAGATTCTTTTGGCTTCTGAAAATTATTGATGGCACATACAAAATTTAATTTATCACTATTTTTATATTTAAAAAAAAGAGGTTTGTTTGGATTTTAAAAATAAACAAATTGGGGCCCATTACACTATGACAATTGGATAAACTAGATAAACATTCAGCAGAATTTGCAAACCTGAGTTATCTAAAATTCCTGGAAAAAAGGTTTAAAATTTGCACATTAAAACTTCATGCCTAATTTGAAAACATGAACAAAAGGGGAACATAAGTTAAAATATCAATCTGGTCCATAGAAACGGGTAAAGAACACAACATTTCTATTTCCTAATGCATAGAATTTTGAAAAATTGCAAACAGGAGTACAGGACGGTATCATTGATATAAACTTGAGTTATCACCGACTTACTGCCTCCTAACTGCAAAACTCTGCTTCTTCAATTATCCACAAAACACACAATAATGATAACACTGACCATTGGAGATGATTTTTATATTAATTTTCAGACCATGCACCAAATAATAATTGACAGCATACCTTAAACCTTACTGAACATGATACCCAAGGTATATGTATATTGTCTGCGTTTGTCAAACAAAATCAATCTGAATAAAAATTATAGTAAAAAGTTGCCATTATTTGGAGAGATTTGCCTGAAAATAAGATATTCTCTCAACAATCATAATGAAGTTAAAAAAGGTAAGTCTGAGGATAAAGATGATTTTACTATTTCCATCTATGCTTCAAATCACTAGGGAAGATGGCAAGATGAGCATCATTTCCTTTATAAAAAAAACATTTCAAATCTCAATAGCTTTTCTGATTACTTTTGACAAGCTTTTCTGATTTTGTTGCACATGCATGTATCTGCAGTATATACACTGTATGTGCAATAACTGTACGTTCTCTAATTGCTTTGATCTTTTAAGCTGTTCTTAATGTATGTAGAGCCCTAGTCTGAAATCAGGAATTCTCATAATTTATATCTGCGATGACTGCAAGCTCTTTGACTAACCGGATCTCTTTAGGTGTTCTGATGTAATGTCCTAATTCTGAATCTGGAATATCCTTCTCACTCAGCTCTGGATTGTTCATACTTTCACTCGTCTCGTGCCCAGACTTCAGAGTAAAGTTCTCTTCTTCTATAGATGGCTGCTCAAACTTTCTCTTTCGAACACTTGCTTCATACGCAGGGGGTAGCAGGATGAAATCGTTCTCCTGGTTCTCGATATCGTCAATATCATCGCAGTCTTCTGGTGGTTCAAGATGAGACAAGAGACTGTTCTTATACTTAAGGATATCATCGAGGAAAAACATCCAGGACCATGATTTCGAGAGGATAGTCTTAGACACCCAAGGAACCTTACTCACCATCTTCTTGATAATGTTCGTCAGTTCCTTGTGTCGTTTCTTTACCAGATCTGGGACCTTTTTGTTCAAGAGAGACCTCCCGAACTGCGGTATTGATTTCTTATGGTTTTCAGGAGTTGATGTCTGCCAGGCTATACAGCATGACGCCAGAATCAACGCGTCAATATGGCGACCAATGGTCAACCACAGTTCCTTTGCCAGAGACATCACTTCCAGAGTCTTTGCAGTCCATCTATCATCGGTGACACCATTCTCCTTCAAACATGTAGGAATGTAGTCCTCAATGCTGACTGTGTCTATCTTAATTTTCAACTCTTGAATCAACTCTCTATTGATTGTCATCAAGAGTTCCCTTGGGGTATCTGTAATCCCAACCAGATTAATGATCATAATAGGCCATTCATGCAATCTGCATGTGATGTACACGCAGGACACACACATTGCTTTCTTACGCTCTTTCATCATGTTTTTGAAGCGACTTATCTTGAAGGCTCTCTTGAAGATATCTCCAGCCTCTATGTGCATCTGCTTGTTGGCAATCTGCATACTCTCACATAGTTTCTGGATATACTTTGTCCATTTATGAAGTACTGATCTGTAGTAAGTGTTTGAATTGGCAAGGCGATAGTCCTGCTTTCCAAACGTAGGGTTGAACGAGCCTCCAGCGTGACAAGATTGGCTGTGTTCATGAAAATCCTATCACAAATAAAAGATACATTTTTGTAATCATTACTTATATTGATCAATACATCCCTTTAACGAGGTCTTAACCAACGTCAGAATATTTAAAATTAAAAGTAATAACTTGCTCTGATCAAATTAATACTGATATTGTCATGTTCACATCATATACTTTCCTATTTCCTGGCAGTAAATGATGCACAGCCAACTTTATGCTGTTGAAGTATGACCAAGGTCTTGTGCATAAGAGCAATAATCTGAAAATAAATATCGTTTGGTGAAACAATATTTCTCAAATAAAAAATAAAAAAGGAGAATGACACAGAAATTGGATCTATCGAGTCAAATTTCTGGATGATAAATTTGGGAGAATATCTTGCATTTAAAAGGATCACTTTGCCTCAAATTTTTTTTTTAATCATTCAGCTTACACATTCAGAAGCACTAATTAATACACATGAAAGATGAAATAGTAGACTTACCCCTTCTGTAACGAACACTGTTGCATCTTCCTGGACCTGACCACAATTTGTACATACTACTTGCCCTTCATCTGCAACAACAGCAGCCTCTCCACAGTTCTTACATTTCTCACCTTCCATGTCCTGTGAATACACATAACATATTTCTATAAATTTGCAAGAACTAGATTTATACCATTATTATTTATATTCCAAAATATATTAACATTTTTAATGTTTCATCCATGTTGGCTGTGGCAACCAAGAGTTTTGTTCGTTATCATTACCTCTGTCCCATCAACACCATCCTCACTATTATCATCATCATCCATTAATAAGAGGCATTATCAGTTTTTATCACAAAATACAACCCAACATCTCATCACCTTCTTCCTTATCAGTCATCACCATCACCTCACTCATCGCCGTCACCTCAACAATAACTATTGGCATTATCGTCGTCTTCATCGTAACAAGGTCCAATCCACCTTTGTTAACATCATCCACAGGCTCCCTTGGACTTGTTATCATCATCATCACTATCATCATCATCATACATCATCCTCATCCTCCTCATCATCATCATCACCATCATCATCATACATCATCATCATCATCATCTTCATCATCATCACCATCATCATACATCATCATCATCATCATCATCATCATCATCATCACCATCATCCTCATCATCATCATCATACATCATCATACATCATCATACATCATCATCATCGTCATTATCACCACCATCATCATCATCATCATCCTCATCATCTTTTCAGTTTACATAAAAACTTATGGAAGTGGGTTTGTTTGACCATACCTGTCTCTGTATCTACCTGTCAGTACTCTCTGCTAAAGCTCCCCCAGCTATAGGCCTCGCTTGGTCTCAATCCCGGGTCGCAGTCCGCTGTATACGGAACAGTCAGTAGGGTCTACAATACAACAAGACTTCACTCACCCAGGCCAGGCCAGTGGCAATGGCAGTCAGGCAAGGCGTAGAATCTTACAATCTAGACCGTAGACGTAGACTTCAATCGCGCCCGCGTCTAAATATGAAGCAAGAGAACATCAAACAATCAACCAACGAAGTAATACAGAGTACACACGTGTTTGGATATACTTGACAATGAACTTGATCTTTCAAAATATTTTTAAACGTTAAATTACACTTACAGAAACGCAAAATCGTTTAAGGTAAGACGGGGCTTACCCTGCTCAAGATGGTTATTTCTGTCCAATGAGGGCGCTACTATGAAGCTGAAGATATCGATCATCTTTGAATCTAAATGCAGGTAATACATTTGTTGTTGTTGTTGTTGTGTTTTGAGTTATTGGCGATTAGTCAGTGATTTGACTATTGTCGCCAAATTACTTTACGGCACGTGTTATTTGTTTGTTTGTTTTATTTATTCACCATGTAAAATAACTGTTTACAGATAATAGAATACAGTGGGTTACATTGATATATAATACATAGTAGGAACAATGCATAAACAAAAAATGTTTGAAGCGCAACGTCCCTAAGTAACATAGTTGATAATTATTAGGTAAAATAGAACATGGCTTAAAATAAGACATTCGTTACAAAAATAAAACAAAATACAAAAATCATGCCCCTTAACATATTTGAATAACAAGCAAAAACAATGAAATACACATTACCTCTTCTTGACATATTCAGCACTATACAACATGAACCTCAAAAGTTAACGATTATATTTTAAGAGAAATGATTCCTTCATTTTCTTTTTAAATAACATAATGGTATTACAAGCTCGTATTTCAGGTGGCAAAGCGTTCCAAATGTCAGGACCTACATATCTAATTGATCTTTGGGCTAAGGCGCTCCATGGTGTAAACAAATGGAAATCGGAAGAATGTCTGGTTGGGTAGTTGTGAATGTCTCTATTTAGAGTGAAATCGTTACAAAATGATAAAGGCAGTTCTTTTTTATTAAGTCGGTACATGAACACTGCAATTTGCATATTATGAATATCAGTAACCTTCAGAGTTCTCAATTTGAAAAATAATGGGTCAGTATGATCAAAGTACCCAGAGCCACAACAAAGTCTCATGACTCTCTTTTGCAATCTAAAGATACCATCAGTATTTAATCTATTAATAGCCCATACAATGTTACAGTAAGAAATACGTGAATGAATGAAAGAATTGTAAATAATGAACAAAATACTAAGTGGAACAAAAGGCTTTAACTTGTACATAACACCAATATAACGAGACAAAACTCGAGAAAGATCACGTACGTGTTCATGCCAAGACAGGCACTCATCAATATAAATGCCTAGGAATTTGGTGTTTTTCTTTTGTTGAATGGAGATGCTATCTATCTTTAATGACACATTAGTTTCTTCAGTATGAGCACGAGTTTTAAAGTGGATGAAGTTAGTTTTACCCAAATTCAACGATAATTTATTGCATTTAAACCAGTTAGATAATTTTGGCAATTCAGTATTTAGTGTTTGAACAAGACTCTCTAGGTTGGAATTAGAGCAAAAAATATTAGCGTCATCAGCAAATAATATATATTGTAGTAAGGAAGAGACATTAGAAATATCATTAACATAAATCAAAAAAAGAAGCGGACCTAAAATAGAGCCCTGGGGCACACCATACCCAACTGATGACATGGTCGATTTGGCATTATTAAATATTGTATATTGACTTCTACAAGAAAGGTAACTACGAAACCAATTTAAAGGTATACCACGAATCCCGTAATGGTAGAGCTTGTGTAGAAGTATGTCATGATCTAGGGTATCAAATGCCTTACTTAAATCCATGAAAACCCCTATAACATGCTCGTGTTTGGCTAAGGCAGATGATACCCTATCATATAATTTAATAATAGCAAATTCTGTTGAATGAAATTTCCTGAATCCATACTGATCATTATTAAGTAAACTGTTGTCAGTCAAAAATGTATATAGTCTATCATAAACGAGTCGTTCTAATATTTTAGAAAAACATGAAAGTATTGAGATAGGCCGATAATTACTGAATGAACTAGCATCGTCCTTCTTATAGATGGGTATTACTTTCGAAATTTTCATCAATGAGGGAAAACTACCAGAGAACAATGACAGGTTGATTATGTAAACTAGGGGCTTAATTATACTTCCAATTATATTTTTTAGCAAATGTGTATTCATCTCATCTTGTCCAGTCGAATGACTGGACTTGAGTGATGCAACAATCCTCATTACCTCAACTGGATTTGTAGGGTTGAAGAAAATACTATTTACAGAAGAATAAAAAAGAGAATCACGAAAACTATTGCTACACCCTTTGATTTTCGAAGCCTGTTCAGCACCTATGTTTGAAAAATAATTATTAAAACAATTTGCAATTTCATGTGGGTCCGTTACAGTAATACCATCATGTCTAAACACAGTTGAATGAGAAACATTCCCCCTTTTCAGAATACCATTTATTATCTTCCACTTGGAGGAAGAATCATTTGCCTGTTCAAACTGTTTGGTGTAATACATTCTTTTTGATATACGAATAATATGTGTTAGCTTATTTCTATATTGTCTATATTCCTGCTTCTTTCTATCTGTAGGGTTACAAAGGCTTTTTTTATATAACTTATTTCTTTGTTTGATAGATCTCAGAATTCCTCTGGTAATCCATGGATGTTTGGGTAAATTTCTGCGAGGTTTAATTTGGACTTTTGGTATATTTATATTCAAATAGTTTGTTAATGTTTCTAAAAACCTCTGATATGCAATATCAATTTCATTGCAATTTAAGACATCATTCCACGTTTCCGACATCAAATCAGTTTTAAACTTGCCAATATTATCCTCTGTAAATTTACGAACCTCAACCATTTTCATTTTAGTTTTAGTTTTAGTACAATTGGAAAGGAGCAAAAAAATGGGTAGGTGATCTGAAACTTCAGAATAAATGAGCCCTGCTTCAATGTTATTATCAGAAACATTGGTAAATATATTATCAATTAGAGTACTAGTATTCATATCTATTCTTGTTGGTTTTGTAATTGTAGAAAACATAGCATGAACATTTAACAGTGTATTTAAATCAGCTATATCTCTCAATTTTGGATTTTTTTTAAAATACATTTATTTCGTTTTATATTTATCTATCTTTTAAGATAGTATCGTAAAATAATATCGTAAGCAAAACATTCATGGGCTTTGTTAGTGTTTCTGAACAGTACGTGCAGATGATTTGTTATATCACATACACACCATACATAAATATGTATATAAGATAGCACCTACACAAGCTTCTATATTCAGTAATCTTATCATACCTTTTATCATTGTTGTTACTTTTTCTTATTTTATTTTCTTAATACATTATGTTATTATATTTTTAATGTACTGAGTGTAATTTAACATATTTATAATATCGTATTATGTTTTACTGTTCTTATTTTATTTTCTTATTACATTATGATTGTTATTATATTTTTAATGTACTGAGTGTAATTTAGCATATTATAATATTGTATAATGTTTTACTATTCTTATTTTATTTTCTTATTACATTATGTTATTATATTTTTTAATGTACTGAGTGTAATTTAACATATTTATAATATTGTATTATGTTTTACTGTTCTTTTTTTATTTTCTTATTACATTATGTTATTATATTTTTAATGTACTGAGTGTAATCTAGCATATTTATAATATTGTATTATATTTTACTGTTCATCAAGGGAGGTATTACTTCCTGATAGGGAACCGTTTCGTTCTGAGAAAGAACCGTACAATAGCTTTTTGTATATACTGGACTCACTCTTTTTTAAGTATTCCATAATTTTTTCAGGTTGGGATTCGTTAATTTCTGTTAGAAACATAGCCCTTTCTATAATATAGTTAGGGCAATGTACTAAAAAATGTTTTACAGTCTCTATTTCACTGGGGCATCTATTACAGAAACCAGTAGCATGAATTCCCAATCTGAGGAGATCCTGGTTAAGTCCAAGGACTCCAAAGCGGAGTCGATGTATTATTGTTGAATGTTGTCTCTCTAATGAGCATATATATGGTTTATTAACATCTTTTTGATATGTTTTCAAATACGAGTTGGTTTTGTTCCACCTTTCTTGCCAAAGGAGTTTGGAACTTGTAGTAATTAAGCTTTTCATTTCTGACATATTTAGGTTATTATTGACTTCTATTTTCTTTACTAATGCGGCCTTTGCGTGGAAATCCGCCATCTCGTTTCCTTTTATTCCACAATGTCCAGGTATCCACTCTACATTATATATCAACTCCTTTATTCTTTAAGTGAGTAGTCATGGTGAGAATTTCCAGAATAAAAGATTCGTCCTTCTGTTGTTGTAATGCAATAAGTGCACTCAGTGAATCACTAAAAATAACAACCCCCACATAAATGTCTAATTCATCTACCCATCTGAGAGCAAGAATGATGGCAGCCAATTCAGCCCTGTACGAAGAGGTGAAATTTGCTAACCTTTTGCTCCGATGTACAGAATAGTAAGGGACGTAAAAAGCAGCTGCAGAGGTCCCTCTTTCAGGTACTTTTGATCCATCGGTGTATATATGTAATTGAGTCGCCCATTTAGTATGTATGATTTCCAGGCTGCTTTGTTTTTGTTGTGTAGGATGATCTGTTTTCTTTATTCGAGTACTTAATTCCGTTGACACTGCCGGAGGGTAGAATAACCATGGTGGAAATGGGGAGTAGGTTATCGTTTCTATACGTTTTCCCAGCTTGCTTTGTATTCTATATCCAAAAGGTTTGTTTACGTTTTTCCCCTTCAAGTATTCAAAATGCCAACATGGTTCAATGTTTTTTAACAACGGATGATTCGCCCATCTTTCGATGTTTTGTCTATATTTACTTGAAAGCATTTGTCTTCTTATATCCAAAGGCATTTCCCCCATTTCCACCTGTAGTGATTCTAAGGAGGTTAATGGCAGCCCACCTGCGCATATTCTCAGTGCTTGGTATTGGACAGAGTCAATGGCTTTTTTGGTGGTAGCAGCTGCACTGTCATACGCCTCACATCCGTAATCAAAAAGAGACCTTATAATTGCTCTGTACACCATGATAAGTGATTTCGAGGAACTTCCCCAGTTTGTTCCAGTTAGACATCTTAAGATATTTAATTTTCTTTTACTTCTCGTGATTACATTTTCGATATGTGGTTGCCAAGTTAACCTTTTATCAAATATAACCCCTAAAAAGCGATGAGATTTTTCGTACATTAACACATTTCCATTCAGTTCTATATCAGGCGGTAGAACGGCATTCCAGCTTTTCGTAAAAAGTACGGGCACTGTTTTGACAGGTGAGAGTCGAAACCCCCACTCTTCAAACCAACGATTTAAAAGATTCAAATATTTCTGTATTTTTTCAGTAATATGTACAATGTTCCTGCCTGATATCCATATTGCGCAGTCATCTGCATACATAGATATGCTTACATCTTGGTCTGTAGGTATATCACCCATCATTATATTATATAAAAGAGGACTTAAAACACTCCCTTGTGGTAACCCGTTATGCGTTTTATAAGTTTTAGATTCTGTATTTCCAATTCGTACTTGAAAAGTTCGTGCTGTTAGATAATTTTCTATATATCTCAGCATGTTCCCTTCTATTCCATTTTTTGCTAATTTAAAAACCAGACCCTTTATCCAAACTGTATCGAAAGCCTTTTCGACATCCAAGAAAACCGCTATTACATGTTCATTACAATTTATACTCTTTTGGATGTCATTTTCTAATTGTACAATATTGTCCGTCACACTACGACCTTTCCTAAATCCACTTAAAAAATTGGGTAATAATTCATGCTTTTCAACATACCATTGTAATCTTTCTTTTATCATTCGTTCAATTATTTTGGCAAAACATGATGTTAAAGAGATTGGTCTATATGACGATGTATTTCTGGGATCTTTTCCATGTTTGAAAATAGGGATTATTATAGAATGCTTTAGTTGAATTGGAATTTCCCCGGTTTTCCATATTAAGTTAATAATGTTCAGCATGATTTCCTTGTTTGCTTTTGGCAGATTTTCATAAACAACGTAAGGTATATTATCTTTTCCTGGGGCAGTCTTTTTTCGCGATTGCACTGCCTTTTCAAATTCTGTTATAAAAAAGGGTTCATTTATAACATGATCTACATTTAAAATATGAATGTCATTATTTGGTGCCTTCGGTAATTCCTTATTAGTATCCCTGTCTTTTATTCCTATTTTTTGAAAGTAATTTCCAAAGGCATTTGCTTTCTCCTGATCGGAGACAATATCTTTACTATTTACAATCAATGTTGACATATTTTTTGTTTTTTTTATTAGTACACCATTCAGCCGTTTTATACAAGCCCAGATCTTAGATTCTGGCATATACTGATCAAGCTTTGTGCAAAATGCTCGCCAGTAATTTCGTTCTGCTTGGCGGAGCACACGCTGTGCTTCTGCTTTCTTTTTTAAGTACTCATCTACCTTTTCAAAAGTTATTTTCCGTGACATCTTATTACACATTCTATTTCTCTCTTTGATTTTCTCTGTACATTCTTTGGTCCACCAAGGCACCGGATTTTTAGAGACATTTCTCCTTTTCGGTACAGTTTCTTTTATACACAGTTTTAAATATTTCATGAAATTATCATATATTTCCTGTATATCATTATTTATAAGTATGAGATCATTTTGTAATCATCTCTTCACATTTCTTAGCAAATTTTTTCAAATTTATATGTTTAAAGGAGATAAAATCATCTGCACTTCTTATTGAAGCATCTTTATATTCAGAGCTTTTCCCGTCTAAAGTTGTTTGGATATTTATTGGGAAGTGATCACTTCCAAAAAGGCTTTCCATGACTCTCCAAGTACTTCTACATGCCAGTGAAGGAGTGGTTATACATAAATCTAAGCATGACAGTTTTCCTGTTCGTGGATCCAGTCTGGTTCCTTCGCCATCATTCAAAACAGTTAGATTATGATGATTCACGAATTGTTCTATCACTTGTCCATTCTTGTCTGTTTTGTCACTTCCCCACATGGTACCATGAGCGTTAAAATCGCCTACTATAATAACTTTTTTATAACTACTATAAATCATTTTTATTAACGTCTTTTAATAGCACATTCATAATATATTCATTTAATTTCTTACAAGGATTATAAAAGTTCACAATTGATAACTTTTCATTTCCTGCGTGTATGTTTACTTGCTGCATTTCTAAATTTACATCATTCATTGGACCTTCATACTTGATTTTATTATGAACGTATATCGCACATCCTCCCCTCGCCTGATTTTCCCTATTTCTTGGGAGACATGTGTATTCAGGAATTTGAAGAACTCTATTTTCCTGAAACCATGTTTCTTGTATACATATCAAATCATAGCAATGTTTGTGTGTGTTCAAATACTTTATAAGTTCTTTTCCATGCCCTAGTAATCCCTGTGCATTCCATTGTAGTATGGAAAACAGTATCATCAATGTTTTAAGTATCGTTATCAACATTGTTAGCACTACTTATTTGCTGCAGCGATCTTTTCGCTGCGACCAGAACTAAATTATTTATTTCTTTAAGAGTTTTGCCCTCTGTGAGTGAGAGGATCAATTGACATATAAAGTCAATTATCTGATCATCATTTGCTGTAGCTATAAAGTTCGTGGTTACAGAAGGATTTTCTTTCTTTTCATTGTCTTTTTTTGAAGTGATTGTTGTGGAGTTTGTTGATGTTGTTGAAGGATTTTGTGGGATTTTGTGGGATTTTTCGAGGGATTTTCGAAGGATGTTTTGAGGTTGTTCGAGGTGGTAAGACATTTTGAGTTTGTTGGGTGCTGGTGGTTACGGGAGGTACGTTTTGTGTGGTTGCAGCGATGGCATATGAGCCAGGTATCGTATCTCTTGTTTTAATTTGTGTGTTTTCTTGTTCCTCTTTCCTCATTTGGGAGGTTTGTGTGACAATGTTAGTTTGAGGGGTATTTTGTTTATTTGTCCATATTTGTGATGCTTGTGCATATGTGATTTTTTCTGTGATTTTGATGTGTTGTACTTGTTTAGCTTTTTTTGCTTGTGTGCAACCATTATATGCAGCAGAATGCTCGCCTCCGCAGTTTACACATTTCGGGGTGTCTTTTTTGGCGCACTCCTCAAACTTGTGGCTTTCGCCACATCTAACGCATCTCATGTTAGACCGGCACTCTGCTGCCCCATGCCCAAATCTTTGGCACTTGAAGCACCTGACTACTTTGGGAATGTATAATTTTACCAACTTTATTTGGTAGCACATCCTTATCGATGTTGGTAGAGTGGATGTACTAAAGGTCAGGATGACGCTTGTTAGAGGAATCTGCTTTGATTCGTTTGTTTCCATTTGATCTTTATCTTCTCCATTCTTCACCCTTTTTGTCATTCTTTTAACCGCTGTTACCTGTTGCGTTCTTAATTCAGACAAAATTTCTTCCTCAGTCATTTCTATTGGAATGGCGTAAATTACCCCTTTGGCGCCTCTTGCACCCTCGGTCACTTTGACGGGAATATTCCCTATATTATCCAACTGTAGGATTGCTCGAACTTGTTTTATGTTCTTACACTTAACTAGTAATCCAGAGCTAACAGGTTTTATGAATTCCACGGGACTAACACACACATCTTTAATCGCTCGTGCGATTTTTATGGGACTCATATTTTTTAAAGATTTATGTTTGTCTATTGGGGTAATGAACAGTTTGAAATCTGTTTGCTTTGGATCTTTGCCAGGAGAAGGGGTTTGATAAACCGTGGTGTTTGAGTCTGATTCTGATGTTTTAGTGTTTAAGTTTTCTACCGCTACACTTTCTTCTCGTCTTCTTTTTTGATTAGGTTCTCCTTTCCTAGGTCGATTATGAGTAACAACTCTGAACACGTCATCACTTTCACTTCTCACAGACAGTTCCGGCTCAGAGAGAGCCGAAGCCGTCGCCATGATTGGCCTCCCAGAAAAGGCGGGAAATTTGAATGCCGTCGCACGTGCTATACTGTTAGAAGGTGCAGGATTGTGTTAGAAGCCCACAAAATAATTGCTTACCTACAGAAATAATCCAAATTCATAAATCTTTCCAAATGCTACCATTTGAATTCCAAAGTACGTTTCAAAGATAATTCCAAATATTTCGGTATATTCCGAGAGAGAACCAAAGACACGTCCGTCACACGTGGCAAACGTGCGGATAGTATGGTATCTTTAGAACGTTTCATGTGATTTGCATCATTTGTGTTTTCATTTCATATCGTTCCTATTTTATGTATTTACTAAACTTTATTGATTTTTTTAGATTGAAAATACGAAGAAACAGGATTAATACGTTTCGGTTAGACTCGCTATTGAGTACACACCTATAAGGCCATTAAGGGGAATCATGAGATTAAATCATAAACCTAGCAACTGACATTGGGAAATTCATAACTGTAACTGCAGGAAGTCGGATAGGCTGCATCGCCCTCTGAAGAAAATGTAGTAGTATATACATGTATCACGCTATCTATTCTTCTCAGCTCAACCCAATCAGATCCCCGATTAAAAATTTTAAAGATAATTTTGACAGATAAATTTGATTAATAATATAAAACATTTCACACCCAAAATGGTCTATTATTATCTATTCAACTTCAACACAATCATATATCAAGGTCAACTTAAATAAAAGGTAATAAAACGCACCGCCATTTTCATGGTGTGAAAATAAGGTTTTTCAAGTATTGCATTTTCTTTTACAAATTAGGCTGTCGGGGTTATAGGTGTCCGAGGACAGGCCAACTTAGCTGCCATTAACTTGTCCTAAAATAAATAAATCTAAATTTCAGAGAGCCCACTAAAAGTTTAGCAGTCAGGACTACCAGAAAACGGAGAGGGGGGGGGGGGGACAAGAAAAGAAAAGGAAAAAAGTGTGCAAGGTCGCCCAGTATTTCTTTTAAGGTATCCTGTACCTCAAGTTCCCTTCTCTCGTTATTGAAGTATTTTTTTCCCTTTCTCGTCAAATATTCTATCTCTATTTTTAAGTTTCTTCCTTCCAAATTCCTTTTGAATTTCCCCTTGCTCTTTTTAAAAAAAATCTCTTTTGTTTTTCCCCTAATTGCTATAGAGGCCGTTATCAAGGGGCTACTACCAATTTTTAGGCCGATGTGTATGTCGGGAGTGTACGTGAATACAATTTTAACAGTCACATTAGCAGGGCTCACTCACTTTGTGCTCACTCCCCTCCCCCCCCCCCCTCCCAACCCTGAGCGAATTTTCGGCCGGCGTGATTTTCTAATTTTTCGGGAGCACAAAAAAAAAAAAAAAAAAAAAAAAAAAAAAAATGCCCCCCCCCCTGTACAGTACGCTGGTGTAAAGTATCCACTCCCCCCTCATCCTTTTTCTTTGGAGGGGGGGGGGGTATATTCTAATGACAAATTTAAGTTTAGATAATCACGCACCGAGGGTTTGTTGGTAGGGAAAATCGTTGCCATGATTTGATTTCTATTTTAAGTTTGAATAAGTTTAATTCTATTAATCACTTCTTGATGCCAAAATGCATGCAAATCAATTATCCGTTGAAGAGATTTTAGAAATCGACAATGGGGGTGCGATCAGTCTCATGAGAGGGGTGTCAGGGCAACACTTTCAAGGTGAGTTGCAGTGATCAAGCTGAGAAGAGCCTGTGAGGAGTTACCCCCTCCCCCAGTGGCGGATCCAGCCAGCGACGACTCCGACGAGGGGGGGGGGGGGGGTGCTCAATTCTTGAGATTTTTTTTCATGAGCGAATTAGCCGATCAGCCGCGGGGGGGGGGGGGGGGGAGTTAAGAGCACTAAACAAAACAAAAAAAATCATGAGAGAATATTTAGTGGTGGTGGTTATTTTACCTGACTGTTAAGAAAGCAATGCTTGTTAGTAAGCAACCAGACGGCCGACCGTATAGGTCCTCTCCGAGGGACCTGGTAATGCCTTACAAAAGTGCAGTAGCTTTGCAGTTACTATAAAATATATGTATTTTCCCTAACTATATATAAAAAAAAGTGTGACACACATCATTCAACGATCTCAGAATTATAAATGTTTTTAAATCTTATACAACATTGAGATTATTAAAAATCATGACATTTGCTCACTTCTTTCATCTAGTACTAAAATATAATTATTTTTTTTTTCGATTTCTTTTTTTTGTTATCTCCCTTTGTCACTATGATTTGATTTTTTACCTAAAGTTCTGTACATAATTATGTTCATTTAGTATGACTTGCATATTTTTTTGTAAATTGTATTGTCATTGTTAGTATTCGAATTGTATCCACGGCCTCGCTGAAAAACAGCTTTTGCTGAATGCAATGTCTTTGTTTTTAACCGTGAATAAATAAAATATACCATACCATACCATTCATTTACAACAATCTTCAGGAATGAGGGAGGCAGAATCAACAGAAGAATAATTCGAAATTTAGAAGTATGCATTTTTCCCCCATTATTTTGCTAGGTCACTTACAATAACCTAGGCGAGAATCATTTTGCTTTTTGTACTTTGGAACTTCATATTCTGGAATACTTTCGACCATTCAGACAAAATCGCAGTCTTACTAACGCCACACATATTACATTTCAGAGTTAGATCTTCGTTTGGACAGATTTATTGGTGATTTTCCAATAAATGGGCGTGTAAATGGGATGCGGGAAATTCTCTGTTTTACAAGGAAATATAAATTCATGCTCTTTAAAGATACCATACTTTATGCGACTTCGTATTTGCATGTTATTAATCGGTAGATTTAGATTGGCCCACCACAAAAAATATATGTGCGATTATTCAAATTAAATTTTGTTGATGACGATCGAGGACCCACTGCCCCGTGAAAAGGTAATTTTTTTCATACATCAATTCTACCTTTCTTGTTATTTTAGTCTCCATATGGTCAGTTTTAGTGTGTAGTTTGACCATATAATATTATAATGATTTAAGACATGTTTTAATGAAGATAACGGAGTAGATTTTAAACTGCAGCGAACCCTGTCATTGTCAAGACCACGAATACTCAGCCCTACACGGTCACGACGGTAACTGCCCGACACTTCGGCGGCAGCTACCGCTGAGGCTGAGCATTGTCATGGCTGTGATTGTCGGCTTGGCCGGGCTGAGCTGCGGGCGCGGGCCGGGCGCGGTCTTTGCCTTTGTTGTTGTTCAAGAGTAGATCTAGTAGCATGTTGTTGTAATTGTCCAGGCTTGGTGATATGAAATATGATATTGATATCACCTAGGCCTAGCCTTAATTGTCCGGGTGAGGCATGAAGACTGAAGTGAAGAGTGATGTAAACAAAGATTTAATGAAATATCACTCTTCAGACATCAGTTCACCACAAAAGAACTTTGCACATTGGGCGCTGTACAGCGAGTTTATGCGCTCCCATTGGCCGATCTCAGAATCGCTTAGAATAGAAGCAATAACGTCTAGACTCTAGAGGTGGTGTCGCTTCCGTGCAATGTGCATTTTAAATTGATGCATGGTTCTTTATGATACACCTGTAGGCCCTAGATCTATATCTACATGTAAGTGCTCAAGTGCCTTCGAATTTAAGTGAGAGATGGCCTACTTAACTTAAGCGTCAAAAGTTATCTAGAATCTACTGCGCTGTAATGAGGATCTGAGACATTACGGGAGATAACTTCACACAGGCGCGTGCATGCCCGCAACCCACCATCGCTATACACTTGTAATATGTGCAGCGGTTTGCCGTGAAACCTGTGAAAAAGTGCATATTAATATCAACATTTACCTGAAAAATACTCCAAAAATAACAAGAAAATTGACATGAAACAGGTAGAGTAAAGGAGGGGGTTTTCGACCACTTAAGACAAAATCCTATTTTTGAGACTCTTTACTTTATACTAACTATTTATTATCATTTTTTGTTTAAATCATGAAGCAAATATTATTATTATTTAAACAAAAAAAGAATCCCAGAAAAAAATCACGAATTGCCATGACAATATTCATTTCAATTTTCACTGATTCGGAGGCAGTTATCGCCTTATCGGCATAGTGAGCCAGTTTTTCGACCACATGTACAAAGTCAATAGGAAGCTCATTTTATGGTACCCATATTTCTTACAGACACGCGTAAGATACTCGATTTTTCAGATTCGGGTAGCGGGACCGCCGATTACATCGCTAAAATGTGATATTTTAGGATATATTTTCCATTGCAAATGTGGTTCTTCAGTGACTCTGGCATGTTATGGTATGTGTGGGATATGTGATATGCTATTATGCGATGTATTTTAACTCTTATCGTGCCACAGGGCTAATCCCCACTGTGCCAGGTTGTTTTGGAGATAATCTGATTAACGCGATGGTTCTATGAATGGCGAGTGCAAAACACACAGCACAGCCCAATGAGCATGAACAATAACTGCTACTACGAAAGCGCCCTTGCACGCACATGGCACTCAATAGGTAGCGTGCATGCAGCCTCATGGCAGGCTATGGGTTAAAGGGATTTCACCATGCATCCAACGGATCAACCGAAAACTAGAGATGGTCCATTACCTCTCCTTTACTCTAATAAACATAACAACTTTTAACTCATGATCTTTATTTGGACATTTAATGAATATTTACTTCATTTTGGGTATGTTTTAGTATACAAATAACGCACGTCCCAGCGTGCAATAGCGGTGAATGCAGTACACACGAGGTTTCTTTAGAGTGGTGCCGCTCTGTGAACAAGCCGCTTGTGGCAAGTTCACAGTGCGCACCATCTGAAGAAACCGAGTGTACACTGCATTTACGTTTCGCACAACAGGGTAAAGTGCGTTATTTGTTTTATAAAATAGCAACACAAATAGCAACAAACAAAATTTTAGATCTCAAGTTAGAGTCTACGAGAGTTCGATCTAGATCTAGATTTATGTTGGTTCTAGACTAGGACCTTGCAGGCTTACCAAAAAGTCCACGGGATTCATTGCCTTGATTAAAAATAAAATCCATAGAGGGTCTAGAGACGAGTCTACATAAGACAGCTGAAATTCCTGGCTTCATCATAAAATTCAAAAGTCAAAACAGGCCTAAATCCAAGGCAAAAGTAAAATAAAAAATTTGCTTTCTAATTAATACCCCGCTCTAGCTAAGCTAGCTAGCTAGAGCTAAGCTACGCGTACGCGTGCTGCGTTAGCTGGGGATCTTGGTGGAGCGTACAATATTAGCTACGCGTAGCCTACAATGCACTCGAGGGAGCGTACTACACGTACGCGCGCGCGCTGGATATCCATGATAACGTGGGATATAACTTTTTTTGCGCTTTTTTCTGCAAAATCGTGCTTGCATAAAAAATTTGTGCATGTCAAGTGACGCGTATTGACCAATCACGATGCTTAAAATACTAGAGCCATTTTATTGTAGGGTATCTCCACACCGGAGTTATGGGTCAAATTTTCGATAGGCTTCCTTAAGTGCCGATTAGTTTAGTGTCCTACTAAGTATTAAGGTGCACGCAAGAGAGCTGAATTTAGCAAAGTCTCTGCACGTGCCTTTTTACACTGATCGCTGTTGTTGTAAAGGAAGCTTCAAGTTGGCAACACAAAAACGGGCATTCGCTGGATTTAGTATACACAACTGTACAAGAGTTGGGCAAGAGGTCCATACATGTATGTACCCTCTAGTCCACAATCTTTTCCATTGTAGATAAAAGAGTAAAGAATATTGCCCTCGTAGGTTTGTAACCAGGACTCTTTTGCAGAAAAAATTGTTTTGAAAGATGAAACACAACTTTGCAAGAGATCCCAAAGGGTTATTTCCAAAGTTTAGTTAGAGACCAAGGGGTTAATTTGTTTCACGACGACAACTCCATGACAGTCAAAGCTCTTGTCTGTGATCTACTCAAATGTCATGGAGCTGACAAACCAATTCACAAAGACCTGACAAACAACTATTTCATGATTCTTCAGTTTTTATTGTCTTCACCTTAATCCATCAGATTTATCCTGAATTACCCATAGTCCATACATGTACATATTGTGAGGCCCAGTTTCACTTGAACTCTTTGAAGATGCCAAATAAAGGAGAGAAGTAGCGCAAATGATACAAATACCGGTACATGTATAATTAGGAGAAAATTTTGAATACCCCAGCACTAAAGTTGACCAGATTTCAATTGATTGATCTGTGCTTCACCAAAGAAGCTGATGCCAAAGATTTGTCTTTCTTCGCTAATTCTAACCCTTATCCAACCTTAGGCCAAACTCAAACTGTACAGTCTACACCTAACCTACAGTGTACATGTATGTGTTGTTCATCCACATAATAAATAATAATAAATAATAAAAACGTTACTTATAAAGCGCTTACCCCCGAAGTCTCTAAGCGCTAAACCCTATGGCCCAAATTCACAAAAGAGGTTTGTCGACTAACCTTGGTTTGTAAAAACATGTTTTATATGACGCACATACATGTAACCCTAGGTTTGTCGACGAACCTCCTTTGTGAGTTAGGGCCTTTGGTTGGGGTATTCTAAAGTTGAAGCCAAAATTTGTTATTGTCATTGTCAGATGAGATCAAGAATTGTTGTAGTAGAGATCCAATGAAGCTTTCAAAATTACTTTAACTATCACTTCATTGACTCAAGACTCTAGCACCTGATGTTGAAGATGTATTGTGTGTATGTAATGTTTTGAAATTGAATTAATTAATTTGGACAACTCCAGTAATGAGAAAGTTTCAAATTTTGAAAGCTCTGATCACTATTAAAACATGAAGATTTTAACGGAATTTCACATTCACAAATTGGTCACAGTGAAGAAGTGTCAGGCAACTCTCCCATTTGTTCCAAGTTCCAACACATAGAATGACTGAAAAAAATCACTAACATGTAAGTGCACTGTTCCAAATGTATAATTAAGGCATTTTTTTTCTTTCTTTTTTTTGTGTGTGGGGGTGGGGGGGGGGGGGAAATGATTACATATTTATTGTTTAGTTATCATTTATGGGTTTATTTCTGAAGCTTCACAGGTACAAAGTTAGTAAATTAACTCCTCCTTCTTAATAAAAAAAAACACTCTGCAGTGTCCTTAGAGTATTACCGGGTATATCAAGTAGACTCTACAATACTTTATGAATTACTTCGCCATTCACATTATTGTTTTTTTAATATGTTTTATACATGTATGTAGTGCGACCTGCCATGGTTTCCGAAAGGGAACATGGACCTGGTCTTGAATGTGTATGTATTCCTTTTATATGAAATAAAGGCATGATTTAACAACATACTACATGTATAACCAATATTATTATTTCTGTATTTATAACTACCGGTAGTAATATTTCTAACCATTTAAAGTCATGCATATGAAAAAATTTAAAATGTGCATCTCAAAAGATTTAAGTGTGAAAATTGTAGATTCATGTTTATCATTGCATTGATTTGGGCTATAAAATACAGACTGGTAATGAGTAAATGTGTGGAAAGATAGATTTGTAAAACAGCAGCGCCCTTGTTTGGATTTTGGGCAGGTCCAAGCTATTGTCCCCTCTGGAGGTCAAATTTCATCTATATATATATTTAACAAACTATACATCATTTTAAAGCTGAAACTATGAATTTTATGAATCTGATAAAAAAAATAAAAAATTATCAAAATACGAAGAATGCCAAGGTCACGAACTTTGATTTGTGTTAATTAGCGTGACGTACGGGACATTACATTTTTATTTTTATATCTCATTTGAATTATTTTTTCAAAATTAAATATTTAAAGACATGTACACCATCATACTAGAAAATAGGAAAAAAATATAAAAACTTTCAAAATCAATTAATTATGCAAATGAGGTAGGTTCCAAAGTGTGATGTCCCGTACGTCACAATTTGACATTAATTTGTTTAATTTTAATTATGACAATAATTTTTTTTTTTAAAGATATTCTAGGAAGTTCTAATTTAGATGAATACCTAACAAAAAATAGGTTTAACAAAAATTAAGAAAATTCTGTGTTGATTACATAATCAAATTAAGAAATGTGACGTACGGGACAAGTGTGTGACGTACGGGACAACCCCATATAAAACCAATGCAAGATGTGAAAAAAGGAAATGACCAAAAGGAGAATATATATGTGTTAGGAAACTTGTTGTATACAGGGATATATGAACATTCCAACTGGGTCCCTTCTAGGAATTTACTCATACTGTTGTTGTTGTTATTGTTTTAGTCTTAAAGGCATGTGTCATTCAATTATGAATATTTATTGATGTAATTAGTCTTCAAGCCAGACCCCTGGTATTATCAACTTTGGTATTTTGCCAGTTGATGTCCCCAACATTGGCAGGATGCTATGTAATTCATAATAGTACATGTACATGTTATGGAGCCAGCTCAGGAATTTTGATCTCCTAAAAACTAAATCATAACTTTTAAGGAAGAATAGCCTCTCTCACTCTCACCCACTTAGGATTTTCATCACTTTTACACCCATGCATTTTTGTTGAATTACGCTTTAATCTTTTGAATTGTGGAAAAGGTCACACAAACCTTTAGGGTTTAAATTTATTATATCTGGTGGTGTTAATAAGATGTCTTTAATCAATACAAAATACATTCCAAGATTTATATTTTTGTATCCATTTTTCACAAACATACATGTACATTAATGTACCGGTACATTAAAATTCTTGAATATATGAAAGCAACATATACATGTACATGTTCTAATCTGTGATAAAAAGATTAAAATAATACAATATGTTCAGCGTTATCTTTGAATTCCTTCAAAATTCTATGATATTACTATCAAGTAATTCAAAAAAGCTATGAAAAAAAGATTTCATATTTGTAATGTACTGTATCTTTGTTCACAAAATATGATGTGCCGAGTGTGCCCCTGTGTTTCAAACAAGTTTTAATAACAGTTTTCAAGTTCAAGTTCATCTTATTCATTAATTATTATTTTAAAACATTTACATGTACATGTAGCACTGTTGAATGGAATGGATGAAAGAAATGAGAAAAGAAGCATGACTGCACATGATAGATGGGTAAATGGAATAAAAATGGTGATATAGTGTGTGTGTATGAATGTAATTTAATTTGTTTTCTTTATTCAAGTTAATATTTGTATTGATTTACCTCATAAATTAACACAGAGGATATTGAGTGATGGCCAGAGGATCTAATTGGGTTCTAAAACACTCTAATTGTCACTGATTTAAGTTAAAATTGTTCATTTTTAACAAATTTTGACGAAAATTCTTCATTTCAATGCATTTTCCCATAGGGAAAAGTTGTCCCGTACGTCACGTGTCCCGTACGTCACATACACACATTTATGTTTTGGTATATTACATAACAACGGAAGGTCAGAAAAATATGGTTATAGTTGTGATTAATGCTTGATTCCATAATGAATTAAGATATCATTACCATAAATCTCATAACTTACTAAATTCAGAGAATTTTTACGACAAACTTATTTTTGAAAAAGTCAGAAATTCTCTGGTCCCGTACGTCACGCAGGACATTAATTATATTAAAAATTAATTTATGAATTGGTCAGAACTAAAACTTTCCACAAATGAACTAGCCCAAAATAGCCACAGACTCATACCAAAAGATAGCCCTATAAATGATTTCATCTATTGTTATTTCTTGTTTAAAGTCTCTGAATGTCCCGTACGTCACAATCCCAATAGCTTGGACCTGCCCTTTTGCACTTTTTTTTAATATATTTGACATTGATCTTTAAAATTCAGATGAAATTGTTTCTAAACTTAAAGTCAAACAATTGTTAGCTCCTAAAATATTATAAGTTTTTTTCATGTTGATTAATGGCCACTTACATGTAGTCTAAGATAAATGGTTGTGTGGTATTTCATGTGTTACTGAATATTGTGGACTTTCTGAACATGAATTGATATCAAATTGTACAATCTCACTTCATCTTTGGTCTTATCTACAGTGTATAGGTCTCTGTACTTAAAGGGAACCAAAACCTTCATACTAAGTTGACTTTATTGTAAAGTTTAAAAGATTTAAATAAGATCAGTGAAAAACTAAAAATTTGAACCAAATCAGGCAAGGAATAAGGAAGTTAAAGCTTTTTGAAAAAAACTTGTCACCGGAGGGCGATATTTAATTTGATGACATCATTCGTGGACAACTCTCCATGCTTTCTGACCATGGAATTTCACACTTCTTTTTATTCATTCGTGTTCATGATCCGACTTCCTAAAATGTGAAGTAGAATATCAATCTGCATTTGTTTTCAGGGGAGTAGATTATCTCAATCACAAGAAAGAAGGACAAACATGAAATTTGAAGTACAAAAGGCATGGAGAGTTGTCCACAAATGATTGTCATCAAATTAAATATCGCCCTCCGGTGACAAGTTATTTCAAAAAGCTTTAAAGTAGATATTCATTGATTTTAAAAACTAACTTTATTTTCATTCTTGCAAAGTTAAAACTTTGTTTCGAAAAGGTTATCAAAATTCAATGCTTGGAAACATTTGAAGTAATGATTATTATAAATTACAAAACGCCTAAATACAGCCCCGGCATAGCACCTGAAGAGCTCTCCGAACGCTACCGAGATGTGTGAGATCACAGTATGGACATGATTTGCACAAGGAGACGATGTCCCATGACATCTCACACATTTTCAGTGCCTGTTTTTTCATCTTCTCTTGAGCTCTTTCTCTTACTTCACTACCGTCAGGCTAATTGTATTGCCTTACTCTAAACCTGCGCATGTTTTTATTTTGATGACAAATGCAGCGATAGAAAAATAAAAGAATCTGTCGCTTGTAAACAAAATAAGACGCCATTGTATATTCAGCTGCACACACTGCGGTATGTTCGGCATTTCAAGAGGGGACAAATGCCGTCCTTAATATCATTCCGGGGGGTTTTCAATTTTCAATGTGATTTTCTTTGAATTTCCACTTTAACTTCCTTAAAGTCTTATTCCTTGCCTGATTTGGTTCAAATTTTTACTGATCTTATTCAAATCTTTTAAACTTTACAATAAAGTCAACTTGGTATGAAGGTTTTGGTTCCCTTTCATTCGATGATCAGATGTGCTAAGATCTGAGGTGTGGTCGTTATACTTAGCTTTGAGACATGCCCCCCCCCTTCCGAACAGATTTGATAGCCATCCCCAAAAAAAACCTTGACCTATGTTATCTTTATCTTCATCTTCATTGAGCTTTCAAAGATAATGGAAGAAATTGATTTCCCATATTAATATGAAATTAGATCAACTAGATCAGGCCTGAACAAGATGCACTATAGATATAAAGCATATTTCCACAAAGTTCATGACCTTCACCAGGTATTCACTACAGTCCTTAAAGCCAAGTCAAGCTCGAGTTTATATTAGACCCACCATCGCTTCATGAAAAAAAAAAGATTGAAGTTTACCGCCCCCATTAGAGTGGAGAGATCCCAGCTAGCTCAAGGAATTAACTCAACAACGAGAGCATGGGTATAATTAGTCTGAAAGTATCTCCACTGGCGATTTAGACTCGTAGTGCACACTCCACAGTCAACTCAACTGTTTATACACATTGGAGACGTATATATTTTATAAATCGTGATTGCCTGACCAGTACATGTTTAATCACATCAAAATAATTTGTGTACAACTGGTATAAAAAATACCTGGCATACTGTATGAGTCAACAGTGCTCTCTTTTTTTTTGTATTCTTCTTCTTCTTCTTCTCCTTCCTCCTCCGCTCTATCGGAGATCATTTTCAAAATAAACACCACATGTAGCTCTGTACACAATTTAATTTTTACTTGATGATTGTTCCCCTTGAAAACATGTAAACCTATAACCAAAATTTAGACTTGTACTAATGTCCATCATATTACAAAAATGCTTGGTTGGTATACAATGTATGTCTGGGCCCTGTCTTATAAAGAGCTTATATTAATTGCAACTTATTTACAATTGATATCAATTGCAACTACATGTATGTATTTTTGTACTTAAGAAATACATGTAGGAGACTGCAAACTTAAGATTGATTGGAGGACATACGATTGATTTGGATCAATCACAACTCTTTTATAAGACAGGGCCAAGGTATGTACAGGTACATGTACTTGTACTTGAGATTGTGATGCAGGTCCTATCAGGCTTATGAGTGTAGACATGATTATCCAGTTTTTCCAATATTTGATTTTATAAGTTTTGATAAATATATACCTAGTCATCTGTTGTATCTCATTATTTGTAAATTCAAATCAATTGTTACAAGCTAAAAGCAATGCTGGCATCCATTTGAAATTTACAGTTTATGTTCTGTATTTGTGCATACACACAGGACACTTACTGATTATGCCAGGCATCCATTTTCTGTCTGAAGTGAAATGCTCTCCTGCCAAAATACCAGAACACTCATACATGTAGGTATGAGGGAGTTTGGGGGCAAATGAGGTCTCTGAATGTCATTTTTGTGTAAATTTTTTTTTTTTTAATGTTGTGGTTTTCATGGTGTCTAGATACCATTTAGGACCTGTCTTTTGTGCTATTCATGGTTTGCAAATATCTGGCATTTGCGGTAACTTGTTTTGTATTTCTTCACTGTTCATGTATAGTACATGTACATTTGATTATTGATTTTTAAATCAGGCATCTGGCGCAATCAAAAAGAATACTGGCTAGTATACATGTACAAGGCTTTGTGCTTATGAAAGCTCGAAGCACACCTACAAACAAAGATCAATATTTGCCATATGCTGCAGTTTAATTACTATGCAAAACATGCAAAAACTGCCTTTTCAATTGCAGCTCAGATAACATGTAATTTGCATATATTTGCTTATATAAAAACTGCCGTTTAATGCATATTTTCTGAAGGAAATGCATTTTAGCAGCTCTTCTTTGTGAAAAAGACAACCAAATTGTCTCATTGGGGAAGCAAGCTGAAATCAGTAAAGCTCTGTGAATTTTTTTTTTGAAATTGGTGTTTTTTGTTATCATATTTGCAGTGAATACTGTTACAGTTAGTATTTGCTTTAAAGCTGTCAGGATTTGGTAGAACTGACTCGTATGTCATTGCTTTGAGCATACAAATAGTACAGGTACACAGGCGCGGATCCAGGATTTCTTAGGGGAGGGGGCCCAACTTTTTATTTTTTTGCTCCCGAAAATTTGAAAAGTCGCTCAGTGGGGGGGGGGGGGGGGGGGGGTAGAGAGCACAATTTTTTTTTTGGTCGTCAAATTTTTTTCTATTTGCACCCCCCCTTGAGCGCCAGGGGGGGCCCAACCCCCCAAAAAAGGTAAAAATCACGTGATTTTACATGATTTTTTTTCTCAAGGGGGGGGGCCAGGCCCCCCGGGCCCCCCCCCCCCTGGATCCGCCACTGCAGGTACATGAACTATACTGCTGGTTTACAAACATATATCGTCTACACATTAACCTTTAGATTTGTATGAAAAATTCCTTAATATCATGTAATGTTATGTTTGTTTTTGTAAATTAGATTCTGCACATGATGTGTGTCAGTACTTTAAAATAGATATCATGCTCATCTCTTTACAAATAGTGACAGAGCAACCAGTCCCCCAGGGAGGTAATAAATTACCCAATCACTTGGCTTGTGATTGCTTCAAATGGCACCTTATTATTACCGTGATATTTTAGCTTTGGGCACCGTATGTGATCCCAGCTAGCAGTAGCATCTCTCTCTTTCTCTCTCATCCGCCCCGTCCCCTCCGGCCTCCTCCTTTCAACCCTCCCTCTCTCACTCCCCTGCGCATTGTAATGGGAGCAGCACTGCTTATGCATATTCATGAGCTCATTATGTGGAGGGAAAGGGATGGATGCCTGTGTATCTCGGGCTCCTAGTGTCTTCCAATGACGTGGGTCTTTGTGTGTGTGCCCATTGGTTAATACACAGTTTGTGTGCCTGTTAGAGGTTGCATAAAGTGTGCTGTGTACTGCGAGGGAGGGAGGGTGTGTGCATAAGGGTAGCGGGAGAGCATTGAGTAAATGGAACTGGTTTCGATCAGGCACAGGTGGTGCTTGCTGGGTTGCACTTTCGTCATCTCTCCATCATAGGATTTATGAAATGGAAATATCACTTTCATGCTGAATAGAACACCATGAACTGGTTCTGACTGAGATGCAAACAAATCACAAAGACGGTGAGTTCGAATGATAGCTTTGCTGATTGAAGCCGTTTCATGTGTGATGCCCATTTGTGTAAGGTGTGAATGTTGGATCTTCTGAAGATAGCGAATGATTATTGCCTTGAGTGAGTGACCTACATTGTACATCACCACCTCTTATCCGCTAGGCCTTGTAGCGATCACTGACATTTGTACCAGTACACAGTATTCTCCTTCAGGATATTGTCTCGTGTCAAAATGATTCCTTTTATATCTCGGTATCTTCTCTAGTGTTCACTTTGAAAGCATACATAACAATGTGAATAATAACAATTTTAATTTCTGACAAAGAAAGGAAATATTAATATGATTATGTTAGTCAAATTACTAGACATAATGCTGAAATGTGATTGATTTCATTGTTTTATAAGATTCATATAAAGAAAGTCTAGAGTAAATATAGTGAATGGAAACTAGTTGTACATGTATTTTCATCACAATATCAATATGTATCGAGCTTGTATTAGGAAAAATACATTGTACATGTACATCTGCATTACAGACTTATATCTTTAGTTTTCTTAGAATTCTTTGCACTTATCTGCTGTCTATTTTGAGGGGATGTGAAAATACATGAAGGATAGGGAATAGTGCTTTAAATGAAATCAATGCTATGAGCATTCCATCTCAAATCTTGTAATAAGATCTGCATTGAAATGTATGATTCTGTCAAAACCAGTATGCTAGGATTAAACAAAAGCTAGATGATTCCCTTTCTACACATAAATTATGAATTCAATCACTCAGTGTGATTAATTGCTGTGAGTGGCGTCCCCTGACTGTAGTTTAAGTAATTGATTGTGTGCCTTGTTCATGTTGAATACACTTAAAGGGACTATGTCCCATTTGCAGGCCAAAAAAAATGAAAAAGTTAAATTCCAACTGCATTTGAAAGATAATACTAATTTAGAACTTCCCTAAAAAAGGTGGGGCTTGAAAATGTCTTCAAGTGGGAAAATAACGACTATTGTCAAATCGACTTTAGGGCTATAGAGCCCAAAAGTAATAGTCTTGATTTTCAGACAATTGTACCGAATGGTCATACGTTTTATGCTGCACAAAGATTCAATCAGTTTAATCTTGGCCATCACAAGAAGTGGGTTATTGATGTAGACAAATGCTCATGTACCCTTTACAACTCTTTTCATGTACATTATGTTATTACCAAAGAAGAAAAAAAAAAAGCCAGTCAGTCACTCAATAGTGTCTGACAGTGAAGTCTAGCAAGTAAACGGTTTTCCTTGCATAATTTGAATATGAGGACACTGCTAACGTTCAAATTTCACAGATAGGACATACATGACATATTCATAATTCCTGCAAAGTTCTACAGCATTTGAGGTTGGCTGCAAAAGGGACATAGTACCTTTAAAACCTCATTGTCTGAAAATGAGTCATAAAGTGAATTTTGCAGTATTGGACCTGCATGTACATACATGTACCGGTATGAACTGAACCTGTAAAAGGCATATATGCAGTATAAAACATACTTACATGAATGATGGTATACAGAACTTAGTGCACATCTTCATCTTTTTTTAAAAATCACAATGTTAATGAAGATGACAATTGACCCGAATGACTTTATCTCAGAAATACAATTTTCTTTATTCAAATTTACAATCTAGATTTAGGCAAGATGAAACCAGTAAAATGGTCCCAATTAAAAGAGATGGAAAATTGTTTGCTAGTGGCGCATGGTAATTTCATAAATGCTGAACGTGCATATCAATAATCAACGAGATGATACCAGTATTCTCATAATTCACTGCTGAGCCTGATTAATCAGTTCAGCTCAACTTGGCTTAGAGCTCTTCAGAATGGTTGCTATGCAATATTTTAGAGGGGGGGGGGGGGGTGATGTACTGTACATACATGTAAAACACTCTATTTTCTGTCTTAGTACATGTAGATGTCAAAACAGAATGAAGCGAATTAATTATTGTACCGGCAGCATGCAGCTTAATGAAGGATGATTTTTATCCTGAATCCATAATGCCACACTTTCCATAAATCGTAAATCTTGATGACATTTTGCTGAATGTGAATATTTGTGTACCGGTATTGAATTTAGTTGAGATTATAAGATTTACATTAGGCAGAAGTCAGTAATTCAAATCAGATAAATATTTCCACGTGTACTGTTGACAAATGAGGCTGAAAAGGATTATAATTACAGTGTAAGTGAAAATGTTTCCAGGGAATATCTGAATATTTTTATCAACAAAAGTTCATTTAGCTCTACATCCACCTGCTGCAGTTAATGAACATAAGTCAGATGAGTGTACATGTATACAGTACGTAATGGGAGACATTCACTTTTCCAACTTAAATCATTCATTTCCAAATCTGAGAAATAATATCTATCGTTTCCCATACACTATGGCTGAAGACATGCAGTCTGCATGGATACAGGGCATGTACATGTATATAGGAAGAGGTGTTTAGCCTTCAAAAGTGAGAGAAAAACATTCGATACGAGGGCGGAACTTCTCAGTTTTCTCTCTGCTCCTCCCAATATAACAAGCATTTTGCCCTTGTATATTTCTGTATTGTGCAGAGGTCTGTCTGTCTGGAGCCAGCTACATTGCTTCTATGACACGTAGGCCTCGTTAATGTGTAATATTCATACATGTACGTCTCCGACTCTGAGTATCCTGTCACGTTTGTTTGATTATAAAAGGTGAAAACTTTGAAATGTTTTGTAAAATGGCTTGATTTGTGAGAATTTGTCTTCATCATCTGCAAGGCAAATAGGTTTATTGTACTTTTTCCCCCCTCATGATTGCTCTGAGAGGACCTCTAAAATTGGTGTTAGTGATTATTTGCAAGGTGTAAAGAAACTTATGGTTTCATCTTCTTTAATCTTTAAGAAAATCAAGGCCATCCTGGGAGGAAATTTTGACATTAATGTAAAAAAGGACCATGTATTCAAGCTCTAATGCCCTTTGCATTGTGTGGAATGATATATTTCCATCAAGAAATCCAGCAAGTAAAAAGGTTTATCCCTGAGGGAGCTCATTTTCATAATTGGGAGCAGCCATTTAGTTTGTGCTCACGTGCAGAATTGCAGAGGTTTGGCATCAATAGCCAAGATGCCAAATTGGCCATTAAACCCATGCAAGGATGCATGCATTGTACTTGGAAGCCATTGTCACATGAACATGTCATGCTTCATAATGAGCCAAATGACAAATGTACAAATCCAGGTTAATCCCTGAGGAAATTCTCATGTAGTTTTTAAAAGATGGAAGATTTGTATGATCTTGTGAATCTCTTGTGCAAATACGAGGTATGATCGAAGGAAATTAGATTGATTTACTCTGAGTCATGGCTTTTGAAATCCATTCATGCATCATTGTTAATGTAGTGCTGTAAAGGTGCCTTGTATGACAATATTTGACTTTTAACTTTCTGGTACCTTAAAATCAATTTTTTTCTTTCTTACTATTATTTTTTTTGGTGTGTGAAGCAGATCATGATGTCCATGGTTTTAAAGGTAATACAAAGTTTTGGTATGGGGTCATGAATTTGGTTCAAATGAACATATTGGAAGCATATACGTTCCTACAATATTCAGTGATCGTTGTCGCGGTCGAAATTGACTCTTAAGTTATGAAATTGTAAATAATAAACACTTTAAGTTGAATAGCTCCCTCTCAAGGTCAAGATATTAATTAACCTTTAAAACAATGTTTATTGACTAAAATCGACCAATTAGCTATTCTCCTTCGGAAAGTATATACCACAACTACATACTCTGAGATTTTCATGGTCGCAGCTACCATTGTACGGCCGTAGGAGCTATTTGAAATTTATCAAAATTTACCGGGAGCACTGGTAAATCTTTATATTCAATTTTTCTCGAAAGCAAAAGTGTTTTAGGGGCTAAAATTTCTGGTGTTTTTAATACATCCACAGGGGCATCAAAATATATCAAAATTGTAAAGAATCACATCCACCCATTTTTCAAAATTTCCCAAAACTTTGTAATACCTTTAAGACCTAAGAAAAATGTCTGGAGATCATATTAATTCTTGATTTTTATACTTGAAAAGGTTTTATATTTCTTATTATATACCTCACTTAAGAAATCCAGCCATCTGATTGGTCGAAATTGCATTCATAAACTTCAACTATATCTGTAAAATTCCCAGTAACCATGGTTAAAACAGTTCTATAATCCCAGTAACCATGGTTATTGGGAAAATAGTTCAGTCTCCATGGTTACCCCATAGGTTTACATGTTAAAAAATGGTCTGAGCGATCGAGGATACCGTACGTGTGCGAAGAATTGGTCGGTAATTTCAATACAATTGAATCTCGATCGATCTTACCGACAATTTTATCTTGCATTGTTGACATGAAGACGAAAATAAACTTCCAAAAACAAAAAAACAACATCTGCCGATAGATCTTGATCTAAATTCGTGCCAATATGCATTGCAAAAGTAAAAGAAGGGCCTGGTTAATGGAGCAGCCGCGAAGCATCCACCACGCGAAGCCGTTTTCAATCCATTTTAATGTATATATAAGAAAAAAACTGTTATGTATGGTAACAGAGCGCGATAGCCGAGCGGTTTAAGGCGGTGATTTTAGTTACATCACCTTTTGTACGCAAGAGATCGAATCCCATCTTCGACAAAAGTTTTTTAATTTTTTATTTTTTTTAATTTTTTTATTTTATTTGGCATATAAAAGTATTAATGACTGCTTTGATATTCAAGAAATAGTTGTTTTTATACGCTCTCGGGAAGGTTACAATTGGGCTATTGCCCTCGGCACGCCTCGGGTAATAGCACAATTCTAACCTTCCCTTGAGCGTATAAAAACAACTATTTCTCTCAAAGCAGTCATTAATACTATAGTATCATGCAGTTTAACACAAATAGAATCCTTTTGAGTGGGGGGGGGGGGGGGGGGGGGTCAGAAAGAACCAAGAATATCTTGAATTAAAATTGTAATGCACCAATGATATCTAATGAAAATGACCAATATCTTGTGAACCTAATAATATCTCATTACACTATATAGCTTGCAATCCTTGCATAAAAGAAATTGAAGTGCTAACCTGTCCAGTGACAAAATAACTAAACTGTTTTTAATTGTTTTCTAGCAGCTTTCCAGGGCCAGCTCTAGCAGATTATAATTTGATTTTGGGCATAAATTGACTTATGGGACATATGTTGATTGTGGGCAGCTCTTTTCAGATAAACACAATCAATTTTTGTTCTCCACCGAGACTCTGTAAATGTCAGATGTTGCAAATGGGTGAAATAGCGTGTGAGTCACGTTTGGATCATGCATTCCTTGTGCCTGTGATTTATGACTCTGTCTGTATCTTTTATTTTAGAAATTAATTTGACCCTAGTGTGTACATTCAATCTGAATCATCACAGAATATCAATTGCATACAATCTTGACAACTAAGTACAAAATCATTATCATTATACTTGTACATTGTATGAGACACACTTTCAATGATTTAAGCTTGACAATTGTTCATTAGAGAATGTTGCGTTGATAAAATTAAAATTAGTTGAAAAGTGACTCTATTAGTCATCAGAGAAGACAGTGTGGAGATTTCTTTTATGATAAGGCACCACCAGGGAAAATGTTCTCATTCAAATGAGAAAAATTATACTCTTCCCTGTTCACTGTTAATAGCAAAATGATCTGGCTTGTGTACTTAACAGTTTGGAACAATGTACATGAATCTTGCTTGTTACTTTAATGCATACAAAATGCACAATATTTTGTATTTATATACCAGTATATATGTACATGTATATCACTTCCCTTTGACATCTATTGAGGGAGCTTGCCTATTGCTCATGTTTAAGGGCTTACGGTAATTTCATTTTTCAGCATCCTTCATGCAGGTTATTCACCCAAGACAAATACTAGGAATGCTTGGCCATTTGAGGAGAGTAGGTTTATATGATCTACTTACAATTTCATTTCTGTGTTCTTGGCTTTCAAGAAGAACTGTGCTCTCCATTCAGAGGCTTACACTTTCTTTATTTCATATTAAGGGTCTAGTTTAGTGTGTTGAGGGGGGAGAGAGAGAGGGGGGAGGGAAGAAGGGTAAGAGAAACAAAAAATAGTGAATTTTGATATGTTCCAGTTATCTCAAATTAATCTATTAATAATCTATTAATAAAGTATTCATAAAGAGTAAAATGGTCATAAACAATTTGCTGTGTAGTGTCCTTAAACTATTCTAAAAGCAGGAAGAAAGACAAATTGAGATAAGAAAACTCAATATTTCGTTTGGGTACATGTGTACTTGGTAGCTAGACTTATACAATAAGAAAGAGGTCAGTAAAATAAATATTTAAAAAATCAAATCGAAAATACAAAAGTTGCTCATTGCTCCCTCCCAGAAGAGAATTGCACTATGAATAAATTGTAATTCACCTAGAGGCTAGAGCAGTGGGAAGCACACTTGTGCATGAACTGAACTCAAGCCCTGCATTATGATTCATTAACAGTTCAACCATATCAGTGTGCAGATATTTGATACGCCTTGTAAAGGAAGAATTGTAATAAAAATTTAATAAAATGTACCTCTCTCTCTCTCTCTCTCTCTTTCTTTCTCTCTTTCTCTCTATCTCTCTCCCCGTTCCTCCCCCACCTCTCTGTTTCTCTATATGAAAATAGTAGATCTGTGGAGGTTTTGGTTTGAGGCTACTTCATATCTTATTGAGATGTTATCTCACCCTGTGATACCTGTGACTCACTACCTTCACTATACCTACTCTATGATCAGAATCTTATTGTATCCATGTTGGATGTGTGTGCAATAACAACAATGGCAAATCAGGGGAAGGGGACAAACAATGTCAATCTGGCAGTATCTTTGACTTTCATTTCTATCGTACACAGAGCCTCTTTCTCTATTACTGTATCTCTCTCTCTTATATCTCCCCCTCATTCTCTCTCTCTCTCCTCCCTGTCCTTGCCCCCTCTTTATTTCTCTATGATTTTCTCTCAGTTTCTAAGTTTATCTCTGTTTTATTTAGCCTATATCTTTTTGTTTATTTATTGCTGCATAATCAGGGGTATGTCTACCTGTGCATCTCTCTCACTGCATTCTCTATATCTATCTCTCTTTCTCTCTCTCTCTCTCTCTCTCTCTCTCTCTCTTTCTCTCTCTTAAATATTTGATGAATGTTCTTTTATATTTTGCACCATTTTAACTACTTTCTTATATTAGTGTATTAACAGATTGCTTATATAGCGCAAGCACCTACCTACAAGCATCCAAAAATATTGATCCTGCCCTTTCAGTCCAAAAATGCAGAGAATTTTGTTAATAGTTTGCATTCAAGTCATCTTTATTTTACATGCAGAATATTATTGACACCATGGCTATGCTATCCATGTTCATGGAATGTACGCTAATGACTAGCTGCAAGCCCTTTTTGTGTCTCCCTAAATAGAGGCCTCTATCTTCTAATGATAATCCTGGCATATCGCATTCCCAAGAGCCACGCCGACCTGGCTCCAAATTAGCTGCACAATTTGACGGGTTGAGGGATTTGACGAATGGCTTGGATTCCTCCTCTCCCTCATTTAGAAAAATGCGCTGCATAGAATGTAGTCTTTGGACATGCGAAGGAGGTCATGAAATTGGGCAGATAAATTATTCAGTGTAAAATCTACGGCCTACTTAAATCTAATGGTTCGAACAGTCTTTTCGTTTTGTGCAGTGATTTACATCATTTATTAATGCACAAGCTCTTCATGTTTAGAACCTACATGTAGATGTTTTATGTCTAGAGTAATATACATTTATTTCTAAATCCTTAATTATAAAATGAATTGTACAAACCTTAACCTACACTCAGTATTCAGTATCTGAATATAATTTTCACATTGATTTTTCATCAGTTTTAACTCATACACTTTACCACACAGTTAACACCCTTCTGGCTCTCAATACATGAGATCTACATGTATATTGTATAGACTATATATGTGTTATTTCTTTATTTAGATACATTTATTTTCTAAATCCTTAAATATAAAATGAAATGTGCAAACCTGCACTCATGATGTGGTAGCTGAATATATTTTCCACATTCAGTTTTGACTCATATACTACCACACATGCAGCTACCCCCCCCCTCCTTCTCGCTCTCAACATATCATACCTACATGTATATGGTAGTTGTACATTCTGACACATTATAATGTGTTTATCCAAGGAAGATAGTAACTCCCTTAGGAGGTTTGTCATGAACATGAGTTAAGCATACTGAGAGATGCAGTATTGTGTACTTATCAGATGAGAGGAGGAACGATGAGCACGTACAGGTGTGTGGGGAGTGTTCATGTATCATACATACATACTGTACTCATACCGGTACACAGCTTTATGCTCCTGTTTAGACATGGATGTAGTCCCTGAGAGGTGACCTGTCTATGACGTCAGCATGTATGTTCTGGAACATTTTGTGATGAAGCTGAGTCATAGGATGGTATATTCATGTGGTTCTCATTCTCGAGGGCGTTTTGTATGTTACCTTGAACTAAACATACCTGTTGCATGAAAGGAAACTGCAAGGTTTTATAGATGAGATGACTTCAACATTACCAGAGGCCTGTATTAAACAGAAAGCTTTGCAACTGATGATACCAATTGACTGTACATCGATTGACATGTACATCATGGTTAATTGCACAATAGTAATCACTTGCTCACTCATCTTTGTGCTATGTTGGCCACATCCAGCAAGGTTAATTGCCATCTGGATCTGCCACGGACAAATACATTTAAGGTCTCATGAGGCCTGTCTTCATCAGCTCGAGATTGCCAAATATCCCGCTATTTAAACTATCCCTATCGCAAATTATCCAGTTAATTCGCGTCTTCATCAGCCCGAAGTTGCAATTAGCGGGATATTTGGACGAGATAACCATCCAAAGATATCTTGGGCTAGTTTGCAAAATATCCCCCTATTTTGTCTGGTGTGTTTTTACCAGCCCAAAGATTTGCACTATGCGCGAATGCTGAGCAAAATATCTTGAGCTTAATTCTCGAGCTCGAGTTTCAAGTTAAGAGGTCAAGTCTCGAGCTGATGAAGAAGCTATTTGTAACTTCTGGGTTATTTCCCAAATCAGAAATAGCGAGCTATTTGGCAATCTCGAGCTGATGAATACATGCCTATAGTGCTGCCTGTTCAAGTCTTTTACTTTACTATCATGGTACGTAGATGTTGATCGCCTTTCTGTGGCTATGCAATGCAATGCAAACATAACATCTGAATATTTTTGTAATGCTTGATTGACATGTACATGTATGTTTGCATGTTGCCTATTTGTTACACCTTCTTGGTATAAAAGCCTATCATACAGCCTGTATATTACACCACAAGTGTACTTTTGAATCACATTGGCATAAATGTGCACATTCCCATAGCAATGAAGCAAATTAGGATTCTCATAATCATGCCATTAAGTGTCATTTGCTTTGTGGATTATTTCAGATTACTTTCAGAACATGATTACAAAACCTGTAGGCACTGCATCATTTTCCATGAACTTTAAATCCTCTGTGTTAAATAAATCAAAAATTGAATCCTCAATGTTGAGAAACTCAATGTAAGTAGATATAGCTGGGTAATAAATCTTCATAACTTGATTAGATCTGCTTCCTAGTCTAGTTGGCAAGAGATCATATCAAACTTGGAAGGTATCTTCACTTTTTTCAGCTCAGTTTCCAAAATAAGTAATTCAATCACTTATCGCGATAGTGCTGTAGACTGCGGCAATTTTTTAGAAATTTAACGGGAGGGAGAGAAAAGAAATCTTCAGAGCTACTCAATTACAATATAAAAATAATCTTGCTGTTTTTTGTTTGTTTGTTTGTTGTTGTTTTTTTTTGGGGGGGGGGATACTGATGGTACTTTTCTTCTGCTCAAGTGTTTTTTTTTTTTGGGGGGGGGGATACTGATGGTACTTTTGATGGTACTTTTCTTCTGCTCAAGTGTGCTGCCAGCACATCTAAAGTCATGATGTGCATAATGAATACTTTGTATTATTTTTGTTATTCACATACATGTACATCTGTTTTGACTGGGACTCATGACCAGATACTGTTTTGAATACTTCAAGCATATGTTCGTATGTCAAATGCCATGCCAATTTTTCTTTCAGTGGGACTTCCTAGCTGTTTTAGTGAATTAGTTGCTTACTTTATTTCCTGTTTGCTGATTGAAAGCAAGTCAGATGATTTCAAGATGTAAGAGGAATATTCCTGCCTTGATTCTGAATGAATTTTGTCACATGTGTACATCAAACAGATGTCACAGGAATGTGAAAAACAAGAATGATTCTGGAGTAGCTAGCTGTGCTTGTAATTCATCAGGAATCTTATCAGTTAGCCCTTCATTTTTATAATGTTCTCTCAATTACTCTATCCACAGCTCTAACCACAGCTCTAACCATATACCAGCTAGGTCACCATGGCCCAGGATAACCAGTAGCTCTGAATAGGCCTGTTTTCATCAGCTCGAGATTACCAAATATCCCGCTATTTCAACTATCCTGATCGCAAATTATCCAGTTAGTTTGCGTCTTCATCAGCCCGAAGTTGCAATTAGCGGGATATTTGGTTGGGATAATCATCCCAAGAAATTTTGGCATAGTTTACAAAACATCCAACTATTTGGCAAAATATCTCGCTATTTGTCCAGTGCGTCTGCACCAGCCCGAAGACTCGCACTATGCGCGAACGCTGAGCAAAATATCTCGAGCTGATGAAGACGCGATTTGTAACTTCGGGATTATTTCCCAAATCAGAAATAGCGGGCTATTTGGCAATCTCGAGTTGATAAAAACACGCATTTTGTAATTTATCAGGAATCTAATTCAATCTATTATCAACTACACTACACTATCATAATGTTCTCTCTATTCTTTTCTATCTTCAGCTTCTACCCAAGCACCTACCTAGCCCCATGCAGTCACCCTAGCTGTAAGACCCAAGATGACCAGTGAGGACAACCAGTGACCAGTGTTTATAATTAATCAGGAATCTAATCAAGGATTGTGCTGAGCCATGAGTGATCAGGAGAGGCCTCGTAGCAGGTCTTCTTCTCGCTCTCCAAGACAGGTCAGTTGATATGTATATATCCAGGGGTCAGTGACACAAAGATGTAACACCATGTTGGCCATTATGAGAAAAAGTGGTTTATGTGTCACTGAGCACCTAGCCCTTAAGGAGTTAGTCTATGTTTCACTAGCCATTGACTTCAATGGGGTGTTGGGTGGAGTTAAGTCTTTGTGTTTCCTGGAAAGCCCACATTTTTCTGAACATTTCATTTTGGCAATATATGGAGTTATATCTTTGTGTCACTGACCCCTTGATATATACAGAGCTTATGACATGTACATGTACATGTATATCATTGTGTGCTCTGCAGAAGAGTTGTATGGTTGCAAGGTCAGGAGATGTACATTTCTTTGGATATATATGCAATATTAATTTGTTACCTTTCTTTAACTACATCTACACACACCAATGTCAGTCTGTACATTGTCAAATTGTAGAATAGAAATTCTCATTTACCAGTAAGAGCAGAAATACATTAATTTATTTATTAAATCATTATTTGATAGGATATTATAATCAGTGTGATTGTGCAAAATTGCCATAAAGTTAGAGGGTTACATACAGTACATGTACATGTACATAGCTGAGATCCGAGTTAATAGTATTCTGCTATGAATCGGTTATCAATCAATGATTTATGACAATCTGGAAATTTGATTTGACTTGATGGATGTTAATGCTGCATCTAAAAGGGGATCTCCATATACCCTTTTAAAAAATAAATATATACATGTAAATGTACCGGTACATTTGGATAGGGGAGCAATATTTTCAGACTTAATAACATATCAACACACTCGTTTTAATACTTTTCATGTCAGAATTCAGAACATCTCTGTAGGAAACCATAGTGAAAAAGAATGGAGTAATAAGTTACATATTTTAACAATTCTATGTTGTTGTTTTATTCTTCTTTCTCACCAGGACTCTTGGTATATGCTGGTACAGGAAGAGGTTCTTGTCTCATCTCCGACCCCATCTCCTCGACGATCTCTCACCAGCAGTGGAAGTCGTTCCTCATCTAAGGCCAGTAGCGTGTCTTCCACCCCCAGACCACTCCAGACTACCTCATCTACTGCTGCAGCTGCACAAAGTCCAGCATCCCTGCTCCAAAGCACCACCCTATCACAGCATCCCCTGGAAGAAGAAGATGCTGCCCTCACCCAGTATCCTCTAGAGGAAAGTCTTGATGAGAAGCAACGTCCTTCAGGCAGTCATCACAGCAAACAGGGAGATGCCCATATAGATGTCATTTCACCTTTAGGTGGAGTACCTGAGAGCGATGAGGCTGCCCCCGTAGAGCGGTTTGCTCCACTCCCTCTTAATCTTGATACCAGCCTTGACTCACAGGATGGAGATAAGTTCAGGGGGTTGGCAAAAGGGACTTTCCCTTTTCTTGAAGAGGATGAGAGTGCAGCGATGAGCAGTGACACAGACATTAACATCCCCCTGTCTGACAATGAAGATAATGAAAGTGGCTTTCCGGAGGATGCGGAGGATTTTGGTGTGTCCCAGGATGCTGTGCAGGAAGCCATTGCAGAAGTTTCTGCAGACTTTGTGAGCGGTGTACTGTCCATGTCGGTTTCACAACATAGCGTGGAGGGTACCAAGAGAAAATATGAAATGAAGGTGGAGGATAATGTCGGTGCTGCTGATATCCAGTCAATGGTCATGGAGGATGTTCACAGCTCTGCAGCTACTACACCATGGCAGTCTGAAGGTGGGATGGAACAACCAACACCATCCCCTTTTAACCAGGAAAATAATGAAATGGCTTCTGATCAAATTCCAAGAGAAGAACAAACGTCTCAACAGAGTCATGTATCTGGTTCTAACAGCCATGGTTCAAGCAGGACTAAATCATCCATGGATGGTAGTGTTCGGAGTGAAATAAGTGAAAGGACTGCTTTATCTACTATTCAACTGAAGCTTTCAACAGAGGACATGACTAAGGGATCACCAAGCAAGTTGCCCCTAGACCTTGACAGTCTACAGCCATTGGATATTGGTGAACACATGGCTTCTGGAGCTGAAGTTGTAATACTCAGAGGTTCAGGGGAAGAATACCTTCATGGAAATGAAAGGCGTGCCCAAGAAACTCAAAGACAACAAGAAATGACACCAAGAAACCACTTGGTAGATCCAAGATCAGTGGCAGAGGATAGAAATCAAAGGAATGCTGATTTCTCAGCGCAAAATCAAAGGGTTTCCCTTGAACCTGGTTCAAGAGAATCGCTTCCATCGCAGTACCTCTCACCCAGTGAAGGAAATGTGTCAAGAGATGCTCAATCATACATTCAGTATCCAAGAGACTTGCAAGGCTCCCCTCGCAATATTGGATTTTCCAGTGATAATGATAGTAACTTTGCAGACATGCCACAAGGAAGCACTAGAAATGCAAGGGATGCTAATGTGAGTCAACCTAGGAGAGATGAGGGGACTGAAAGGGATCTTCTAGCCAGAAGAGTGGCACTTCTTCTACAGGTCAACAGTGATATGGATGCTGGTGTAGGTGGCAGAAGAGCAAATTTTCCTGGTGGCTCTTTGTCAGGGAGTGGTTCATCCTCGCATACCGGCAGCCCAGACAGCATTGAAGAGGCCACTCTACCGCTTGGAATTCTTTCTAAGGATTCCCACGGCTCACCTTCTTCCTACAGGAGAGGAGATGGACAGTCCCTACCTCCTCCATCAAGATCAGAGTCCAGTGGAAGCTCTAATGCAGACTCCCTGGCTGAGCATGTCAAAAGACTGCTCCAAGAATCTGAGAGTATGCGCAAACTTCACACAGCAGGGATTTCTCCACAACAACTGCTAAGCATTCAGGCAGAGATGGGCAGAAGGTCCCCTACATTATCAGAAGCAAGCACATCAAGTTCTGTAAGGGATATTGTTAACAGAGTAGTCAGGCACTCTAGAACAGGTAGTGAGAGCGATGATAGTGTTGTAAGACCTCAAGAAGCCTACATGTCTCCCTCTCATTCTCTGTCAGGTAGTACCACTGTACCATTAGGGTCTAGCGGTGGACTTCAGGAAAGCACCAAAGTTACATTCCAGGATACATTCCAGGCTAATCGTTCACAGAACGCTGCTAGGTCAGGCAACACAAGCCAGTCCTCATCAAGTACACTTACTAATGACTCCCTGTCACAAAGAGTACAGCAGCTTCTCAGTCTTGCCGATGATACTCTTACCCACCAACCTGATGTTGCCAGTGAGAGGTTGTCAAGAGAGGATTTACTAGCTCTGGTCCAAATTGCTGAGCTAGAGAAGAAAATCAGTGAGTCAAGATCAAATTCACAATTGCAAGGTTCACCTAGGTCATCCCCAAACTCTAGAATGTCATCCACCAGAGTTGCTATTGGCAGATCCACATCTGCTAAAGACAACTCTGTCGCAAGTACCGATTCTCTAGCTTTACGGGTTCAAGCAATCCTTGGAAGAGAGGCACCAGGAGAGCGAGTAGACCGTATCATTTCAGAAGCTCTTAGTACAGGTGATCCTTTGGTTTATGAGAGGAATCTATCCAATTCATCTCTTGATAGCAAATATTCATCTGCAAAGCCCCAAAGGATATCTTCATCAAGAGAGTTTGAAGATCCTTTAACTACAGATGCAACACAGAGACCGTTTGGTGCGTTTGATAGAGCAAGGGACATGCTGACTCTTCATTTGCAACGTTTAGAAGAAAAAACATTTGACCATAGTGTTGATACAAGAACCCCGTTCAGACACGACAACAATGCCAACATGATTGTGAACAGGGTTGAATACGATACCCTAACTCAGAATCCATCACAGCAGCTATCTGAACATGACTTCCAGACCCAATCCTCTGGTTCCCTCGGCAAGCCAATATCTACAGACCAGGTCTTCTATGGACTCTTACCTGAACAGATCCCGTCACACTTACAAATGCCCCATGACCAAAGTACAGATGAGTTCCAAGTTCTTCAGTCGGTAGATTCACCAGCAAGGCCAAAGTCCTGGCAGGGTGATCCTCGGCAGCTGTATCCTCGATATCAGTCTAGTGGTAAATACCAACCTGAGAATGACAATATGCCTCCAGGTCAAGACAGTCAGGTCATGGATGACAGCTTATTTGCAATGCAGAGGTCCAACTCTTCACCGGACATGAAAGTGGAAAAGAAGTCATTTCCAGGAGCAAAGGCGACGTCTTCATCATCTCCTCAGAGATCAGGAACTTGGGGAAGAACAAACCAGTTCCAAGACCATCAGCAGCAGCAAACATCTAGATTACCAGGCAGTAAACTACCTGTTCTTTCACATGGTCATACAAAGCAAGGACAACAGTATCCTCAAGAAAGACAGCAGGAATACCGTAGTCCACCCTCCTCCCAGACACCCCAACACCTTCCATCGCAGCAGCAGCATCGACAGGTTCATCCAGATTACAGCACCAATAGCTGGCCGAGATCACTCTCCAAATCAAGATCTGGTGGAAGTCCAACCACGAGGCCAGAGACAAGTCCAAGAACGGAGCAAAGACAAAGTTTTGGCAAAGATTCTTCTGCCACTGAAGGCTTCCTGAAGCCATACAGACCTCCAGGAAGTTCAGATGTGATCTATACCTACCCTATCGATGGACCGACTGTTCAGGATGGATCTCCATCTAGAAGTGTATCAACTCTAGAGAGCTCACATGCTGGTGAGTAATCTACAATTTTACTTGTATTATCTGTAAAATGATTAAAGGTAATACAAAGTTTTGGTAAATTTTGAAAATTTGGTGGATAGTGATTCTTTACAATTTTGATACATTTGGATGCCCCTGTGGATGTATTTTAAGCACACACATTTTTAGCCCCTAAAACACTTCTGTTTTCGAGAAAAATGGAATATAAAAATTTACCGGTGCTCCCAGTAAATTTTAATAAATTTCAAGTAGCGCCTATGGCCGTACAATGGTAGCTGCGATCATGCAAATCTCAGAATATGTAGTTGTGATATATAATTTCCAAACGGGAATAGCTAATCGGTCGATTTAAGTCAAGAAATATTGTTTTAATAGCTTAATTAATATATTGACCTTGAGAGGGAGCTATACAACATAAAGAGTTTATTGACAATTTTATAACTTTAGACTCGATTTCAACCCCGGCAACGATCACTGAATATTGACGGATCGCATATGCTTCCAATATGTTCATTTGAACCAAATTCATGACCCCATACCAAAACTTTGTATTACCTTTAAAGTGTTGGTGACGTTTACAAAAATTTTAGCTTTTAGTTTGTTTCTTTTATAATGAGATTTAGGGTAGCCTTTAGTATTTCAAAGATGGTTAAGAGGGAGAAAGATTTTTGCAGTAATTCTCATGTGATGTTATAAAGTGGATATTGTTTTATACAATATTTACACGGTATATTTATGTGAATTGCTTTAGATTCATTGTCGCCTATTAAACGTCTTATCTGATAAAAAAGATTACGAAATACGAAAGATGTACTAATTATATAAGAGTCTTTAAAGCTAATCTTGAGCTCTGGTATGGGAATCATATTTTGAGAGAAAATTGCTATGATTTATGCTGGATTGTTTATCTTGCACATAGTGACCTGTGTTAAGCACATGGTGTAAGGCATTCTAACCTAGATTTCCTTATCTTTCTATGCTCATTATTCAGCCACTATACATTTTCTACCAAAATTGATTGGCACATGTCATTTACTTTTAATCTTGAATGTTCAGTGAAAGCTTTGTTGGATTCTATGAGAATTTATACTCTTTATTTACCAGAACTCAAGTTTATCTTTATGAGAGAGAGTAAGACTTCAAATGATGTAACTAGATCATTTAATTTATGTCATTGCATTATTTTTTTGACAGGATCTAATGACGCAAACGCACCTAATTTCCCCGTTGATGCATACGGCAGCAGACCTAATCAAGATTCGCCACATACCTCCAAGATTCCTAGATACGACAGAGGACAGACTTCACCTGTAAGGAGTCCACATGAGAGAAGCCGCGAACAGGGCCTGTATGTGGATGATCACAAAGGAGGGAGGAGCTACAGGAGGTCGTTGAGCGATAGCAGCAGACAGGAACAGGTGCGGGAGAAGGAGAAAGTTGGGCGACAGATATCACTAAGTCCTCAACACAAGCCAGGAAGATCAAGGACATCAGGGGTGAAGCGAGAACACTCAAAATCCCCTCCAGAACCAGTACCCTATGGGCAGATGCCTTACAACCAAAGACAAGCTTTTCAGATGGAGACAGGAGGGATGCAGGCAAGGGATGGATCAATTACAGGACACCCTGTCAGAGACAGAGCAACCTTAGAGCAAGGAGGAATCGGTGGACAAGACCCTAGGGAAAGATTTGGATACAGATCTCAGCCTAGACCACTTAGCTGGGATCCATCAAGACAGAGTCAACCAATGGACTACAGAGGGGCTTACCCTCAGGACGCCCAGTACAGACAACAGTATGGCATCCCCGGTGGCATGGCTCCGATCCCCCCTCCTGCTTCAACTACCGACGCGACCTCACCAACAAAGATTCCAAGGTTCAGGCCAGGTTCAGAGCAGCCACCACTGAGATACATGCCAGTAGGTGCAGAGAGGGCGGAGAGACGGAGGCCAGAGTACACTGATAGACAGTATCAGGAGTATGGGCAACGTGAAGTTCCTCAGCTACCAGGAACCTACAGCAGACAAGTGCTTGAAGACATCCTGCAGGTAAGCATATATTCTCATTGAAGCTTCTCAAGAAACTGGTACAGTCAAACCTGTCTATAGCGACCGCCTAAGGGAAACACAAAAAGTGCTCTTTGTAGACAGGTTCCTTAAGTACATGTTTCAATGAGAAACCATTTTCAAGGGAAACAAGAAATGTGGCCTTTGTAGACAGGTGGTCATTGAAGCAGGTTTGACTGTACTTGCATGTACGTGCTTACAGCAATAAGGGAATGACCACATTTTGGTTGTATGACTATTAAAGATAAATGCTACCTGATAGAGATTGTAACCATCTGCCTTTTGATCAGCATTTCACACGTGGAAATATCAATAGATACATGTACTTGTCTGCATTGGCATTTGTAAAAGGCCTACCCTGTGATTTAGCATCAGTACCACCATGAACGTCAGCATTGAAAACGGGTTATCTATTTAGCCATCAAGTATTTAATTGAATTTGATGCATTGGAATAGGAGGTTTATGTACATGTAGGTTATTTAATTCAAGCCTTGATGATTGACCAGGAAACCACAAGCCCAGAAAAATCACTTATTTTGTTACCATTACCATTGCCTTCTTTATATTCATGTCTTCCAGGATGAATCGGATCCCCTCTACCGTGAAGCATCCATAATGTGGGATCAATACCAACGCTTACAGCAGCAGAAGGAGGCCAGGAGAGAGGCTAGGAGAGAGGTCAAGGGTCAGGATGAGTCTGACCTCTCTAGTCTAGATTCTAGGAGAGTCAACAGGCTTGCCCATCTAGTCCAAGACCCAGTCCAGCATACTGTGCAACATTTTGTCGGAGGTAAAACATTGATCGGTTTATTATAATTGAGACCTCGATGTAGGCGTGGACAAAGGTTGATAATTTATGTATGAAAGGGGGAGGGGAGGGGAACTGTACATGTCAGCATTATGAATTAACCTGTCTTCACCTCTATCATGACATCTCCTTGAATAATGAAGCCTAGCCGATTATGAAGTTTTCGATGACGAATCATGATGAATATACTAGAGTGCATTCCATATTTAGCCAAGATATTAAATACTGTTCTAAAGTCCAGAAGGCTTTGAGAAGGGAATGAATTGTCCAACCACACAACATGGACAAAAAGTTAAATGATGATGGTTGATTATGTCCTGAAGTATGTTAAACTTTAACCTATGTGTATTTTACTTTCTTTCTTGAATTACTTGATGGTCGTATGCCCACAATTATACAAGTTCCACACAACTGCGCCAGGAGTGTCATTTTTGACAGACATTGCACATTATAAATGTTCACTATTATTATTATTATTATTATTATTATTATTATTATTATTATGATGTTGATGATGATGATGCCTGATTTATGAATTTTCATTGTCTTGTTTTGTTTGTGTGCTTTTTTGAAAACTATAAAAGAAAGTAATCTAATCATGACTTTCTTCATTATTTGTGTTCTAGATGAGACGGATAGTCGTGACAGCAGTAGTACTACCCTGACGGATTCTTCTACACCTAGACAGAGAAGAAAGTGGGTGAGAGACCAACAAGGCTTCACACCAAGGGAACAATCTCCTGATAAGATGGCCAGAAATGGAGAGTAAGTCATTCCTCTTTATCATACTATTACACAGATGAAGTCTGAAAGTTTGAACTGTATTAATTACATAATACCCTGAGACTGGTTAACAATATCGTTTGAAACTTTTCGAATTCTTATGTTGTGCAGTACGGTAAAAATATGATGAAATGATTGTCTTTCGTTTCATTCTCTTTATAATCTAGGTTCCAGCGTAGGGTATCACCAGAAGAAATTGCAGCCATAGTCCAAAAATCACCCACAAAAGAGTCTAGGATACCAAGGGTGACTACTCAACAAAATGGCCATCAGCAGGACAAGAGAAAGAGAAGAGATGAAAAACATTCCTCAAAACGCTCTCCTGAACAAGAGCCGATAGAATCACCTCTGGGAGACAATATCACCCAGGAAGCATTATCCAGTGTGCTTACGGCAACTGAGGAGACATTATTGACGGATATGAGTCTTGAGTCAGATAGATTGCTAGAGCTCCTTGGACCAGATGGAATCCGCAAGTTGAGCTCTAAGCTGGTTAAGCTACAACGGAAGATTGATAGGCAACGTGAACACCATAGGAAACGCACAGAAGAGCAGAGCAGAGACAAACAGTCCACAAAGACGAAAGCACATCGTCAGGATGTTCCCGTTTCCAGTACACCAGCAGTGGATGATCTATCGTCAACAGCAACGTCTGGGACCATGGAGGAGGTTTCTGATACTGCTGGTGCAAACCTACGTGTTGGGAAGCAGACGTCTCTTGAGCCTTCCTTGAGTCCAGTCCAGGAAGCATCCTTCCGATCGACTGAGGACTCTGTCTTCGACACTACAGAGAGTACTTCAACAGAGGCTTCCGTTCCAGACAGGAAGATCACCAGGCAAGGAAGGGTCGTAGACGATGGACAAACAGTGAAGAGGAGGAAAGACTTTGCTCATCATGATGACTTTGGCGTGACGTACAACACAGATTCATTCAGCGATGCTGGATCTGATACCAGCGTCCCGTGTGCCTGTAAGCCAAAGCGTTCCCATTCCATACATGGCTTTACAAGCAGAGCTAGGGAACATGCCACGGACAAAATGAGCAAAGAAGATAAACCAGACACGGAGAGAGATGAAGTCTTCAAGAAACCTTCCAAAGGTTCGTCGTCACGGATCCCTGTCAGGGACTCCGACCCTTCCTCCAGGAATGGAACCAATGCTGCAGGATCAGCGCAGGATAAGCCTCAGAAGGTGAAACCAGGTACAGCATTCGTGATTGACGTTGGGCGAGGTGACAGAGAGAACGGAAAGGATACAGTGTTGACAGGAAAGCAGAATTACAGTAACAAAGATGTTGAAGAGGAAGATGAAGAGAGGAGGAGGAGAAGGAGTGAGAGGATAGCTGCTAAGCAGATACAAGCAAAGGAGAATGAAGCTCCTTCAAGGTAGGATTTTGATTGATGACATGAAATTGTATTTATCTCTAACATGATGGTATAGTGGTTGCGTAATGGGAGGGGGACAGGTATATAATAGCAATTTATGGACATTAAAACTTGAATCTTTACTTCTTTTGTATGAGCAATGGACTTTGAAATGAAATAAGTCGGAGAATAGCATATATCAATAATTAAACATTGTGGGGGGAAAAGTTGGTGAATTACCCTCTTTTTAAAAGAGAACCATTTGCACATGTACATACAGGTAAATTACACATTACCTGTCTTCAAATTTACAAATTGCAACTTTGCTTGTGTATGAAAGTGATATAATTGAAGTTTAATAGTGCCTTTTTTAACCCTTTTTGTATTGTTATGCAAGAATCATTCTGAAGGCTAGAGTAATTTTTGGTCAATGTTTTCTCTGTTTCTTTTATCCACTCTCTGAGCAGAATCCCTAAGAAGATTGTACAACCTGTTGCATGGTTTCAACCAATAGCTAAGAAGATGCCATGGCAACAGGAAACACCCACCAAGGCCAAGCCTCAACCAATGAGCTTTCCTGTTAACAATGAAGAGACCGCCCCTAAGCCTGGTGACAAGGCATCTCTGCAGGTACGTTATATTCGCTATTGATACTGTCATGATTAATAAGTTATAACAGTCAATTCTGTTTTAAAAAATCAAAACAAACAAAGTAATATTTTTTTAAGTTATGGTTTTGGAAGTCCTCTTGTTGGGACTTTATACATTTTTGGATGAGACAGTCTGTTATTTTTTTAATGCAGTTTGCATGTTATTTTGTATCAATTTGCAAGGAAATTTTGTAGAAATTAATAATTGTTACACAAGAATGGCTTTGGATGTTCTCTTTCAACCTACAGGTCGCATTTGAGAAGCATCGCAGTGACTTTATTTCCAAGTCTCGTGAAAGGCAACGAAAGATGAGGCTTGCTGCAGAGGAGCGTCACACACAGGCACAGTTTGAACTAGAGAGGGCGCAAATTTTCGCTGATCAGCGAAGCAAGAAACCGAATCCCAATGCACATCCCCTCAGTGGTGAGTCAACAATCTTTAGGTTTTACAACTTCACGCTTTTTTTCTTCAAACTAAGTGCTTCACAGATAATGTGTTGGATTATTGTCCATTCTTAAGAGATTATACACAATTATGAAATGAAGCAAGTATTTGCATATGAGACATCAGTTTATCAACCTGGAACGACATTGGTAGGATTTTAAATCACTCTCTATTACCTCTAAAAGTCATGTAATGAAAGAGAAAGAAATATTATAAAATGTTCATCTTCAAGGCAACTATTTAATCGAATGGCAATGTATTTTGTATCAAATTTTCTAAGGAAAACACAGTTGGAACAATCCTTTAGTACATATACATGTAAATGGAAGCTCAGCCTGCAGCTTGATGTAACATGTTACCTACTCATTGCATTTCATTTGTAATATTGCTTCAGAAAGATTTCCATGTCATTGCTTACTATAAACAAATCTTACACACCAAATGGTATTTACAATATTCTTTTTAGATTTGATATTCAGTGCATAATATGGTTCTATTATGTTTTTCCATGTTACAGATCAACTGCACAAACCAAAGAAGAGGGCAATGTCTAAGAAACAGATGAAAGAACATACAGAGAAGTAAGTACTAGATCTAATCATTCCAGGGGGGTGTTTCACAAAGATTTTAAGTCGAACTTAGCTCTAAGTTGGACTTGAACATTATGGAGAGCCATTTGTAGCCTTAAAATAAAATATATTCAGAAGCAAAAAATAGGAGTATTTAATTTTTTTTTTTATAAATTCCACATCAAGAACATGAACTCTCCTTGATGATAGAAAATATGAATGATTTTAATCAACATTTTATGATTTTCTTTTTAAAATAACTTTTACAAATATTTTCATAGATGCTAACGGCTTTCCATAATTGTTAAGTACAACTTAGAGATAACTTCAACTTAGGATCTTTGTGAAAGACCCCCTGAAGTGATTCGTATCATGCCAATTATTTTTAATTTTGTAATTTTATAAAGTGTATGATGCGTAAGAATATTGAACAGTGTTAAAAACAATCCCAAACACAGAGAAAGTTAACGTTTTTAGAAAATATGAATGGTATGAAAATATTGAACAGTAAATAAGGGGAAAAGATCAATGTTCTAACATGGTTCGACATTATCTTAGTATATAATTCCATATAAATTACCCTAAATTAATAAAAATCATTACAACATGAGGAGGAATTTCAAAGGTAATTCATACCACTGTCACCATCCATAATATTGCTTTTCAGTTACCTTTTGTACTGAGTTTTCATTTTGTAGTGTAAAGAGCTAGAAGTATCCATTCTAAACATTTTTTTTCTTCTATTTGATCCTTCAGGTTATACAACCGTCTCCCTGAAGTGAAACAGAAAGAGAAGGAGAAGAAGAAAGCTCAAGATTCAAATCTGAATAGGATCAGAGCTCAGATGTATCGCAAGGTAAGTTCCAATGCATGAGAATGTACCTTTACACCATTTAAAAGCAAGAGCATTCTTTAATACATACCGTATGGAAGGTGTTCTGGTAGAGTATCTTAATTAGATGCTGTCTTATAACTACCGGTATTGAGAATATTCCTCCATTGACAAATTCCTAAAGTGGCAAGATCAATAGACTCCGGACAACTTTATATTATTTGTTTCTCTGTACCTCCATTCCATATAAAGAGTACTGATTTTGATTCAGATTGTTTCATGGGCAATGTAGTTGACATACTGTTTTTCTTTTCAATTTCTTGCAGAAACTGAGTGATAAGGTGAAGGGAAAACCCTTTCCAGGAAGCTGATTGAAGGACAGCCAGGAGTAGTAGCTCACAGCATACACAGCATAGTAACATTAGTAGAGTAAAATATCCAGTGCTTGCCTTTGTATAGAAGCAGAGAAATGTAACTAGTATTGTTAGATTAGTACCTTGAGATAGGCAGACAGGCAGAGAGAAATACATGATAACAATACAAACTGTGTTGTTTTATTGATCCATTATTTTAAATGTACTATTAGAATCACACATGAATACAGATGACTAGCAAGAACAAAATGCACTGATGATTATCCATCATCACCTAAATGATTTTTGTTTTTTTTCTTTTTGTTTTTTTTAATAATTTAATTATGGTATATTTTTTGTACAACTTTTGGATGAGGTCCTAAATGGTGAAATGTTTAAACTGAGACAGTTCTTCAACATTTGATTTTCGTTCTTTCAAATCTATCAATCAAGGATTTTACAAGAGATGTCTGTCATTGTAATAGTTCAAACAGCCAACTGGTGTTACTCATTTTTTAGACCTTGCATACAAAATGCCAAAGAATTTTACTGACTAATTTTTATTTCATAAGCCAGAAAACAATTCAGGTATATATGTTGTACTCACAAGTAGTTTCTCATCACATATACATGTAATATGTAGGACCACCTATAGGGCACCAACTCCAGGGGGGTGTTTCACAAAGACTAAGATTAACTTAAGTTGGACTTGGAACTATGGCAGGCCATTCATACCATTGTTCTCTCAAGGGACGTTATCTACAAATCTACAGAATTTACATTTTTGATAGTTCATTGTTGATGAAAAAAGGTTACTTACATTGTAAACTTATGTAATATTTAATACTTGGACTTATAAACCTTATAAATTATGATCTGTACATGATTTTTTCCTTCAATAATGAACTATCAAAAATGTAAATTCTGTAGATTTGTGACCACAATTTGTACATCCTTAGAGAGACAAATGCCAGGAATAGTGAGAGCAACCAGTGGCATAAACGGCCTGCCATAGTTCAAGTCCAACCTAAGTCAATCTTAGTCTTTGTGAAACGCTCTCCAGATGAGTTTAATTGCACCACTAGTATGACGTAGCTACCAGTATGCAATAGTATCCTCTGTTGAGAGCCAGAAGGGTGTTATTAAACTCAAACTGTTTTCAAGCATTCCTGACAAATCAAAGGACCAAGATAAACCAAAGATACAGAAGAACATTCGGATCAAATTGGATTCCCCACTGAGATTAACTTCACCGAACAATGAAGTGCCAAATTATCTGTGTTTTTAATGTTTGTTGAGAGGTAGAAAGGCCTTACATGTATTCAGGAACTAAAGTCCTTCTGGCTGTAATGCTCTAAAAGACATAAAGATGGCATTTTTTAAATGTAAACATAATTCTTCAAATGTATATATAGAGGGAGAGTTTTGCTGGTAATACAAGTTGTAGGTGATGTGTTCCTATTGTTGAATGGTATTCATCTGTCCTAAAGCTGTTATGCACAAATTTCCCTTTCAAATGTATTGTTGCATTTTAAATAACTCTGCTTTCCCTGTAATTCCTCCAGTAAAAAAAAAAGAGGGAAAAGAAGATTTTTTGTAAGTTTTTGAAAGGTTTCTACCAAGCTTCTTGCCCAAGTGCTTTTATTTCTCTTAGCAATGTAATGTTTATAACAAGTAACTTTTGAGATTTCATTGTATTTATTTGCTTTTCTTGCATAATATCTGCCTGTATCGTTGGAGATTCTTTAGTGTGTGCCTCTCAATTCCATTCCATTTTTCCTTTCAAGTGAATTTATTTTGTGCATTTATTTTGATATGTAAAAAGTGTAAATTATTAATATAAAGAGAGGAAGTGTATTGTACATGCCAACCAAATTGTATATGTGTATATACACAACTTTGTACAATTTCCAGATCTATTGACATGTAATAAGTTTAGTGTGAATTTGACGTGAATTTCATTAATTTCATCTCAGGTGTCTGTTCTATCTGAAATTCTTTCTAGTCTTCTTTTTTGTAGCAGTAGGAAAAGAGATAAAAACAAATAAAAAACACTAGGGTGGTGTTTCACAAAGCCTTTTTTCAATGACAGATGACAAAAATCAGTGACAAATCTGCTGATAACCAATAAGAATCATGGATTTCACTAGCTTATAACAAAAACTGTCATTTTTCACTGATGACAAGTTTTGTGAAACACCCCTGCTCTCTCCCTACACATGTGCACACACTCTTGCATCTGTTGTAATAGGTTAACTCTTTCTATGCTGCAGATTGAAACTCTAGATTGCTACAATGTGTGGAGTATATTATACATGTACATTGTATGTGTGACAAACGTTGTCTGTGGTGATCCACCACTTGTTTCAATAGTCGATCAAAGCAAGTATAAGGTTAAGGAGGGAAACAGCCAAATTATCTTACAGGTATTTTTTTTACTTGTAGCAGTGATTGTCGTGGGCACATGGCTGTTTATTCGATTTAAAGTTTTTTGTGTTGAAATTCATGTAAGAGCAGTACAAACATTACAAGAAGCTGATACCAAAGTTGTGTTTATTGTTTGTACATCAATGGATTGTGAATGGTTGAAATTTGATAAGAAGTGCATCTCAAAGTGATCAGCTGGATGAAATAAATGGTGTTTAATGGCGCATGTGATAGCTTCCAGGTGCATGTATGAAACCCAAGATGGTCCAATCATATGATGACAGTTCTTATTCCTCATTACCATTCCTCTAGATTTAGGCTCTGTACATTGTAAGTTGGGAAACTTTTGTCTGAATTAAAGATCTCATCCATAAGCTATTAGAAGATTTTAGAAGGCAATACCCTATTGAGTTTGATTTCCAACATACATTTCACCTTTACCAAGAAGCAAATAGTAAATTTGGATTCAAAATGGCTGACCGTAATAACAGATATATTTAGATGTAGATACCTATTTTCAAGATTTATTATGTGCTGAGGGGAGAAGAGCATTCAGAAATGATCTGTGACTTAATCAAAGCAAAAAGTTTGTACTACAAGTGATTTTTAGTGAGGAAATTATTAATTCAGTTTTTTCTATAAAGTAATTATTATTTGTCTAGTCTTCCCATACATGTACCTCTCATTTTTTTTAAATTATTCTGCATTGATTTAGAGATTTTAGTTCATGGTACAACTGGACACAGTTTCTGGGATTCATTGATCTTCTGCTCTGTTCTGCTCATTTCTTCTTTCATTTTTTTCTCATTGACAATTTGTCATTAAATAGTATGTCTTTCCATATTTATGTTTTAGTTTTTAATCGTCAACACATATCGTTCTTGCTCCTTCCTGTTTGCCTGTCTCTATCCGTCTCTTCCCTCGCTTCTTCTCCCTCTCTCTCTCTCTCTCTCTCTCTCTCTCTCTCTCTCTCTCCCTATCTCTCTCTCTCTTTCTCTCTCTCTCTCCCTCTCTCTCTCTCTCTCTCTCTCTCTGAATGTAATGCATTATTTGTTCTTTTTTATTCTTCCATTCATGATTTGATTGTTTGTAATTCTGTATTTGATTGATCCAACACTGTATTACATTGCAGTTTTTATCTTTGTAGATTTTTATGAAAATTAAAAGGAGATGAATTTCAATTTTCTTTTGAATTATCATAGATTACGCAAATATTTACATGACAGAGAAACATGTAAATTGTCGATATTCTTTACAAGTGTGTTGCCTTATTTTAAAATGATGAAATAATTGTATTATATTACGGTAGTGAATTTTATGTATGTAATACAGCAATGTGTTTGTTGTTTTACCTTGTAAATGTCTTGAAATATTGAGAAGTGTACTATGTGTACATATAGATGTATAAAAGGATATGTCAATGAAATTTAAATGTCTAGAAAAAAAATACATTTTGATGTGCTGTATTATAAATAAAATATCAAGTGCATAAATGCATGTGAAGAGAGGAAACTTCATTTTGCTTGTTGATTTCTTATAGAGTATGGTTTCAAATTGTATCTGAACTAGTATAAATCATAATCATCATCACCAACCACATCATAATTAGTTTGTTTTATGTGCATCACTAATTATTAGAGTCATATTTCCTAATTACTAAAAAATTTCAATTTCAATTTAATTATTTCCACAGATTCATAAAAGACAGTATAAATTACAATCAAATATAAGGGCATTACAACAAAAGATGAACCTGCAGAGGGGGTGATCAAAAACCACAGAGGTTTATCGGGGATCATCCCCTGCTTAAAATTACAATATCAAAATACAATATTTTTTTTTTTTAAATTAAACAATAACACATACAAAAACATATATAGATATTACATGCAAATCTATGTGTGGGGTGAGTAGAAGTGGGTTGGTGGTACCAAGAAATACAATATATAGAGGAAATGAATGATATACAAGAAAGAAATAGTGAGGAAAATAGAAAGAAACACCGTACAAACTAAATCTTAAGAATAAAAAAAAATAATAATAAAAAACATCTGTTGCATATCTCCTTTTAGTTTCTATATGCCTTCATCAAATAAATGGTACTTACATGTAGGATGTTTCCTTTATGTTCACCCTTTTCCCTTGCCCCCCCCCCCCTCCCCCTTCTCTCTCTCTCTCTCTCAAATTCATATCTTCTATTAAAACTGTATGTCCCTTTATCACACACCTATTCATGCATTTCTGATTTCCCATCTATCCTCACACCCTCTCTCTCTCTCTCTCTCTCTCTCCTCCTTTGATATCTCCTCCAATCCCCCCCCTCTCTCTCTCCTCCTTTGATATCTCCTCCAATCCCCCCCCCCCCTCTCTCTCTCTCTCTCTCCTCCTTTGATATCTCCTCCAATCCCCCCCTCTCTCTCTCTCTCTCTCTCTCCTCCTTTGATATTTCCTCCAATCCCCCCCCCTCTCTCTCTCTCTCTCTCTCTCTCCTCCTTTGATATCTCCTCCAATCCCCCCCCCTCTCTCTCTCCTCCTTTGATATCTCCTCCAACCCCCCCCCCTCTCTCTCTCTCTCTCCTCCTTTGATATCTCCTCCAATCCCCCCCCCCTCTCTCTCTCTCTCTCTCTCTCTCCTCCTTTGATATTTCCTCCAATCCCCCCCCCCTCTCTCTCCTCCTTTGATATCTCCTCCAATCCCCCCCCCCCCCTCTCTCTCTCTCTCTCTCCTCCTTTGATATCTCCTCCAATCCCCCCCCCCTCCTCTCTCTCTCTCTCTCTCTCTCTCCTCCTTTGATATTTCCTCCAATCCCCCCTCTCTCTCTCTCTCCTCCTTTGATATCTCCTCCAATCCCCCCCTCTCTCTCTCCTCCTTTGATATCTCCTCCAATCCCCCCCTCTCTCTCTCCTCCTTTGATATCTCCTCCAATCCCCCCCTCTCTCTCTCTCTCTCTCTCTCTCTCCTCCTTTGATATCTCCTCCAATCCCCCCCCCCCTCTCTCTCTCTCTCTCTCTCTCTCCTCCTTTGATATCTCCTCCAATCCCCCCCCCTCTCTCTCTCTCTCTCTCTCTCCTCCTTTGATATCTCCTCCAATCCCCCCCCCCCTCTCTCTCTCTCTCTCTCTCCTCCTTTGATATCTCCTCCAATCCCCCCCCCCCTCTCTCTCTCTCTCTCTCTCTCTCCTCCTTTGATATCTCCTCCAATCCCCCCCCCCTCTCTCTCTCCTCCTTTGATATCTCCTCCAATCCCCCCCCTCTCTCTCTCTCTCTCTCCTCCTTTGATATCTCCTCCAATCCCCCCCCCCCTCTCTCTCTCTCTCTCTCTCTCCTCCTTTGATATCTCATCCAATCCCCCCCCCCCTCTCTCTCTCCTCCTTTGATATCTCCTCCAATCCCCCCCCCCTCTCTCTCTCTCTCTCTCTCTCTCCTCCTTTGATATCTCCTCCAATCCCCCCTCTCTCTCTCTCTCTCTCTCCTCCTTTGATATCTCCTCCAATCTCTCTCTCTCTCTCCTCCTTTGATATCCATATCCCCCCCCCCCCCTCTCTCTCTCTCTCTCCTCCTTTGATATCTCCTCCAACCCCCCCCTCTCTCTCTCCTCCTTTGATATCTCCTCCAATCCCCCCCTCTCTCTCTCTCTCTCTCTCCTCCTTTGATATCTCCTCCAATCCTCTCTCTCCTCCTCTCTCTCTCTCTCTCCTCCTTTGATATCTCCTCCAATCCCCCCCCCTCTCTCTCTCTCCTCCTTTGATATCTCCTCCAATCCCCCCCCCTCTCTCTCTCTCTCTCTCTCTCCTCCTTTGATATCTCCTCCAATCCCCCCCCCCCTCTCTCTCTCTCTCTCTCTCTCTCTCTCTCTCCTCCTTTGATATCTCCTCCAATCCCCCCCCCCCTCTCTCTCTCCTCCTTTGATATCTCCTCCAATCCCCCCCCCCCTCTCTCTCTCTCTCTCTCTCTCTCCTCCTTTGATATCTCCTCCAATCCCCCCCCCTCTCTCTCTCTCTCTCTCTCTCCTCCTTTGATATCTCCTCCAATCCCCCCCTCTCTCTCTCTCTCTCTCTCCTCCTTTGATATCTCCTCCAATCCCCCCCCCCCTCTCTCTCTCCTCCTTTGATATCTCCTCCAACCCCCCCCCCTCTCTCTCTCTCTCTCTCTCTCTCTCCTCCTTTGATATCTCCTCCAATCCCCCCCCTCTCTCTCTCTCTCTCTCTCCTCCTTTGATATCTCCTCCAATCCCCCCCTCTCTCTCTCTCTCTCTCCTCCTTTGATATCTCCTCCAATCCCCCCCCCCCCTCTCTCTCTCCTCCTTTGATATCTCCTCCAATCCCCCCCCCCCTCTCTCTCTCTCTCTCTCTCTCCTCCTTTGATATCTCCTCCAATCCCCCCCCCTCTCTCTCTCTCTCTCCTCCTTTGATATCTCCTCCCCTCCCCCCCCCCCCTCTCTCTCTCTCTCTCTCTCTCTCTCTCTTACTCTCCTTATCTCCACCCTCTCTCTCCCTCCAATGCTCCAAAATATTTCATAGTTGTTATCCAGTCTCTCTTTTCTGTCCAGTGTATTATAATAAGAAGTAATAAAGATTCTGAATATACTTCAGCACATAATTTATTTCCAATGCTACAACACATATTTTACATTACAAAATAAATATACATATTACGCTAAAAGTTTATACAATATAAAATGGGAAGATAAATCCCTGATGACACACACTGCTACATCAACACTATATACACATGTGTTATGTATCGGTTTAAAATTAAAAATAAAAATTTGTATTTTCTGTTTATTTGTATATAATTTCACAATTACCAGATACACAAAAGAGATGTCTTTAAATAATTCCTTATCATTTTTGTTTATTTAAGATTTAAAAAAACTGTCAATAGAACATTTACACCATATTTGCATTGTTAAGCCATAAAATAAGGAAATATGCATTTTACAAAAAATATAGTTTCACAAGGTCAGGTTACATTTTTTTTTCAAATGTATATTTCTTGAGATTTACCAATTTTACAAGAGAGTTGGGGAAACTTCACCATAAAATTATTTTATATTAAGAAAAATATACATTCTCTCAACACAGAAGTGAACATCGTTTGCAAATTGAAGCAAAAATTAGACATTATGAAGCCTCTATGGTAAATTTTATTCTTTGTACATGTTGTGTACACATACATTAAATTATCATTTACTTAAAATATATTCTATATCACACAAACAAGACATTGATCCTGAGAATTGTAAAGAACAGTCATGATTCTTGCATCAAACTATTTCTTCATCACTTACCTTGTAATGCCAGTTCAATTATATGGACATTTTATATAAAACATATACATAAAACCATAAGAGTCGATGTCTACTGAGAAACTTAAGAACAATGAAATGCAAAAAGCTTCATTAATTTTCATCTGAAAGACAACATGGCACACACAACAAATAGTTGTTCAAAGTTTCTTTACATAAAATACCTATATTTCAGATCCACTCAAAGAGCTTTACATTACATACATAAAATTTGTTCACTAATTACATTATTTACAAAGATCAAGGTGCATAATTATTTACATAAATATTTCTCAAGGTGAATTTTCAAGCTTTGGTTTGGTTGATGGAACCCACTTCTTGGGGACAGGTTACTTTAGAAATGTCATCATTTCATACATGTACAAATATAGTGGAGTCTGCAATAATTTAATAAGTTAATGAAATACACTCATAGGGATCACTTCTCAAACACATCCAAGACTGCTTACACTAGCAAGACAGGGCAAGACTTTTTGCTGTTGTTTTATTTTGTTTGTTTGTTTGTTTGTTTTCCCCAGAAGCAAATACATTGTCAATCATGATTTAATTTGAACACCTAATTACAAATTCATGATATATATCCCAAGATGATAAGAAACACATAAATTTTTTTCTTCTTCTCTTTTTGAGGTTCAAATGCGATGTTTTATAGGACTCATTACCCTTTCCCCAGACTTTCACAATTTTCAAAATTTCTGTCTCAACAGTTTTTTTTTAAATTCATATATTCCTTTCTTTTCTTTGACTTCTAAGTTCTTCTTTAGATTCTCTCCTTCACCAAGTCTTCCTCCATGTTTCCATCATTGTTTATCAATATTCTCAATATGAATCTTCTGATGGAGATGTTTTTTTTCCTTTCTTCTTCTTTCTCTTCTTGGGTTTCTCTTCCATCGGTTCATCCTCCATCTCTCCAGGCTCCATGTCTGGTCTCGTCTTGGCCGTCTTGATTCGTTTGTTGAGATCCTTGCTCAGCTTCTTGGCATCATTCTCATCGCCACCATCCTCTGTAACAATAAGAAGCAAGAGATGTGCATGTTGTGAAGGATAAGTAAGGTATTAAAATTGATTCCTTCATTGCATATAAAGCAATGCTTGAATTAGAAAAGGATATTCAGTGAGACAAAAATAACCTTGCTTTGAATCAAACACTTTTGTCTATTTACACAGCATTTGCAAAACATATTCTGCTAGTCTTGCTTGTTGTCTACCGGTAGTACAACATATTCACACATATGGGCATCCTATAAATGCCTGTGTATAGGAAATGCACAGGCTTTTATGGCATAGGAGATTACTCTAGTCTGTAAACAAAAAATAATTTATATTGTAAACTACAAATTCAAAATGAGAAGAAAAGGCATAACAAATATTTTCAACCTGAACAATTGAGCGAGATAGAAGGCGAGAGAGACCAGTTGTCACAAACATACCTGCTATAGCTGTATGAACCATGTTGTTAAGCTCATCTTTACCAAGTTGACTGAGAGCTGCAAGCTGGCCTAGGAAATCTCTCTCACGCTCCTATAAAGATTAAAACAAAATATAGAAACAGGTTTATTGAGAGTATCCTTACATCTCATTGCAAATCCAAAGAATGGAAAACAAATTAAATTCAGAAACTATCACTGCTCAACAATCTGTACATGATCTTCAAACCAAACACATAGAACATGTTACTAATCAACACAGAGTAGCAAATTGATGAATCAATCCATAAAGGAGTGAAAAAAGAAGCAGGTAAGCCTGTTATGACCATAAAAAAGAGCAAATTAAAAAACTAGATGGAACTTCAACTGCGCGCAGTCGGAAATGATGCCTCCGCCATAGGGTGATTTTACAAACCAAAACAGATACAATTTTTAAAATTTAAGTTTGATTGTAATCCATTAACAGGTTCTCAGAATATCGTGATTACAAGCTATTTTTCATATACATGTATGACCCTTTGATCTTTGACCTCATGGCCCAAAAATCCAACCAGTTCATTGGCTCATCAAGATACATACATGTATGTGTACAACGTTTGATGGCAATCTGTCAATGGGTTTTTGAGATGTGTAAGGCTTAAGGAAAAAAATACACAGGGGCGAACAAAAAATAAAATTGTTATAAAATTGCCTTTGCTGTGTTTATCACATTTATTAGTTAGACCAATGCATACAAAATGCTCTTTTAATTTGACGGATAATGTTTGTCTTCAGTATAGGACAGGATGTTTTTAATCATGTCTTACAATATGTTTGAGAAATATAAATATAAAACTAAAATGAGAACAAATAAATACAAGACAAAAAAGCCTGTCAGCCCTAAAATAGCCCCTGTGGACATTTGTTCTCTCAATTAAAAATAGCTCTTATGAAAGAAAGGCATTTGGAAGTTGGGTAGGCTAATAAATTGATACATTTTCAAATAATATTGGTGGTGTTAAAAAAAGACTGCATGGAAAGATCAAGTGAAGTAATTGTATTCCCCATTTATTTTACATTTCAGAGGGTAAGTGCCTAACCCTTCCCTTCTCACCTCCCATATCATATTCTGACTCACTGGATCAATGACACTGGTTGCAGATACCAACACATTATTACATGAGATATGACTTATAAATACATACGTTAAATACTATACTAAGAATAGTAATTTAAAAATCTTTACATTCTGTATTTAAATAGAGAGTTTTAATGTACAGTCTGAAGTACTATGAAAAAAAGTCATTTATCTGTTGAGATTTGTCAAACCTGTGTTCATATTGTAAATAAACCTGACAAAGTCCTGGGGTGGTATCCTAAAGTTGATCTTAGGAGTTGATCTCAAGACCAACTTTATAGACCTCTCTAAGAAGTAAGATTGGCAAAATTGGTATTCTCTATGTTGATCTTAGGCCATTGAATTCTTTTTTTAGGGCCGCATCTTATTTTGAATATTTTGTTTAAATAATTTTTTTCTTCTTCAATGAATAAAAACATGAAAATCATACTGTTAAAATGATCAACTTTTTGATTAGAAATAAAGAAAACAAAAATTCTGGCAGCCATCTTGGAAAATAGCCCGAATGTCAGGTAGTATATTCGCAATATTTGCACCTCCTTCCTATTTTTGAAAAAGGCAGGACGCTAAACATTTTTTTTTTAAATGGCCTTAGGATGATCTTAGCATGAATAATAAATATCGGTAATTAATCTGTGCCATGAAGATGTAATCTAACCAACTTGGGGCATGGCTTTGGCTACTCGAGTTAGATTGTTTACTATTAAAGTGTGCGTTATCTTATCATGGGGGACCAACAAGCACCGATTGGGGCAGTTTTTTTATATAGAGGGAGCAAGTAGCTACAAGTAGTACAGTGTGGCTTTAAGTTTAGGAGGATGTTGATCCTAAATGTGGTTACAGAATACGACTTATCTTAGGACAGGTAATTTACATAAATGTGCATACACTAAAGATCAACTTTTTGGAGTTGATCTTATCTTGAAAAGTTGTAGATATTAAGATCAAGTTTAAGACTTGCTCTTTAATTGAAATTTTTCCTTACAGAATGTCACCCCTGAAGGCTATGAAGATTAACAAATCAACTCAATTTTGAGGGATCATACAAAGTGGTGCATTTAAGTAACATAAATTTAATCATGGAAGAAACCCAAATGGCTGATCCTTGTAGCATTTTTCTCAGTAAAAGATTTCCCACCCATTAAAACTAGTTGTTTTGTCACTATGTTATGGGAGTTTACCATTGTATTCAGAGACGCCAAGTTCAAAGATCGGCAATGCGTGACATTTTAATTTTTTGGCGCACGAGCGCGCGTGTGAGGGTATAACACACGTATAAGGTATAGCCTTTTTTCTAAATCTAGCGCGCGCGCCGTGCGTGAGAGCATTTCCAGACCCTCCAAATGCGTGATGTCACGCCTAATGCATGACACCTGGTAGCTCTGATGTATTTTTCTGGGCCATCCTGTATATTGAAGGTTAACATCATGTTGCCACGTCCACATTGTGAATTTTGCTAATACACTCACATTGTTTAATAAAAGGTTTAGAATTATATGTGAATCAAAATGATTTTAAAACTGAAATAATACTTTTTATTGCAATCCTAATATAGATAACTAAATAGAAAGATGAAAGAAAAAAGGGCACAGGTGAGAAACAGAAAAGCATGCAGTCTTAACATACATGTTAAAGGGATAGTTGAGTTTTGGTATAGAGGGCGCTACACAATTGTTTTTTTGTGGAGAAAATGAAAAACTGAGTGTCAAATTTGAAAGAGCATACAATTTAAATGACAAAATCATTTTTGTTTGGTCAAAATCAGTTCAGAGACGGCTGAAATATCCATAAATATAACCATTTTTTATATTTGTGGGGCCTCGAAAATATTAAATAATTCTTAACTAGCCGATGCTTTTAAGCAGTTGCTGATGATCTCTCTATTTAATCATTATTTTAACAAAACATAACATGCTCAATTGTATTATCAAAATTGGATGAAACCGATGACTTTTTAGAGAACTCTCCCATGTGGTTTAACTGCTCTTTTTAATTGTTAACAGGCTTATTACTAAGTCCTTTGTAATTTTTTGTATACCTGTCGAGCATGGTGCAGTTATTAACTATTAGTTTTTAATGGTGCAGGTTTTGGTTACTAAAATTCAGTTTGACCAAAACTGTACTCTCTATACCAAACCCAACTATCCCTTTAACACATAGTACATGCCCAGGGCACATGTCTAGGGGATGTATGAGCTGTAGTTTTGATTGGCTAAAGCTTTGCACCAGAATCTTGTGCAGACAAAGAAGCACCTGTGCCTGTCTAATATACATATACTTTGCATATAGGAGGGAAAAATAAAGAAATTTCATTGGCTAAGAGTTTTGTCCCAGGATCTATCTATTTGAATATGATGTTTGATTGGCTTTCAGATTTGCTGCAGGATCCACAGACAAGGAAGAAGTTAACCAAATCTGCGCATGTCTGATAGGCTTGTGATTTGCATATTAGGAGGGTGATTTGCATATTAGGAGGGAAATATGAGGGATCTTTTATTTGCATGATAGATCTGATTTGCTATTTAAGATCCACAAAGAACCAATAGCCTCAGCTTCTTTGATAAGTTTATGTTTTGCATATGCTTTGCATATGAGGAGGGAAAAACAAATGATTTAACTGGCTAAGAGTTTTTGCTTTTGGAGCCACCCATTTGCATCTAAGATTTTATTGGCCATACATTATTGTCTTAGGATCCACAAACAAAGTTAAACATAAAATGTCTGATAAGTTCCTTATTTGCATGTGTAAGTTTATTGGTCCGTTATGGCACTTGGAAATTTGATTGGTTATGGACGAACTTCTAATTAGTATATTTAGTGCCCAGGATCCTTCCAATTAGTATATATAGAGGCTAATTTTACAGTCAGTTATCAATTTTTGAGAGATCAACATCAGAACATCCTAGCATCAGAGAATCTAACAGAACATCCTAGCAGCCAAGCATCTGAGAATCCAACAAAACATTCTAACATCCGAGCATCTGAGAAGCCAACAGAACATCCTAGCATCTGAGCATCTGAGAAGCCAACACACTTGGTTAGTATAGTCCTGTGAATATGACCTGTACGAAGAATTCTGGGCTAGTACGTGCCGAAGCAAGTGGCTGAAGTCCAACAGTCCTAATAGGGCGTACGAATACAGAATTCCGGTCATACACAATTGAAATAAAAGACACGGTGCCTAGTATAGGAGTATGGTGGTGCGACCGAGCATAGGCTCAACACAAGTAAGTCGCCAATGCTCCCTACAGAACGGCACTAGGACAGGACCTAACAATATGGTAGGGACTAGGGTTAACATAGGGTTAACATAGGGAAAGCATCTAAGTTCATTGTATACAGCATGTACCAGGAGTTAAATAGATCTCTTTGCATTTTTTTCATTTGAATATCTCAAGAAGCATTTCATGGATCCTATTCACATTGAAATTGATAGCCAACAAGCATAAACTACTAAAGTCATTGGTTGGTATGGTTTGATTTATTTATATTTACTCACACTAAATGATATATCAAGTTTATCAATCTCTAAACAAATTAGAGAACTAGTGTGCTTATAAATCGAAAACTGACTTTGAATCTGATCAACTGTTATTATTGCCAAATACCATGGAAATCTGAATTATCTATAGTGATCTACAGTTGGCCAACACTAGATATAAACGGCTACTATACATGCACTTGCCTCTTATAGGTACATGGTGTCATACAGTTGTATCTATTCTGACTGGTTGAAGACTTCTATAAGGTGTACACATTTATTTTACTTTTTTTTTTACTATAACTTTCCCCTAAACTAGTATTCAAATTTAGTGTGAATTGTGAAGAAAAACAACAACAAGCATATATAGTTTTTGTTTCAATGTGAATGGAATCGATGAAAAACTTTTTTAGCCGTTGAAAATGAAAAGTGAAAAGATTTCTATTGACTGGTGAGTCACCCGTGCCCAGAGAACCCATGCCAGATGCAATGAGCTTGTGCAACACACATAAGTCTAATAAAACATTTGTACAAATAAACTTAATCATACAAATAATCTGAAACAAATGAATCCCACGAACTAGGGCTATTCTAAGCTTGTTAAATTGTTTGAAAAGTAATATAAACTGTCTAGGGGGCAAGTCCCCCCAAATAGTTAGAAGTAGTAAATATTCCTTCTGGAAGCCTTGAGTCAAAAAAACATTCTATAAATCAGAGAGCAATGGACTGTAAAGCTGCATGGAAAAACTAATTAACTGCTCTTATTAAAGATAAAGTTGAGTTCTGGTCATGCGATTGCATTGAAAGAAACAGTGTTGAATCTATCATTAAAAGTTGATCATGTAGCATATAAGATTGGTGTGTACTGCTAGGCTCTGGAGTCATCAAAATGATTAGAAATTTGGCCCAGTCTTGGAAACATAACAAGCACTATACACAGAAAGATGTATATGGGACTACACAAACATGTGGCATAAAAATTGGGCCTCGTCTTACAGTTACTCAACTTGTCATATTTAGAATATTAAGGCATTTGAAGAGCCATGCTTTTCAGGGAAGATTTTTTTCTCTGATGTTGTTTTAGATTTGCATTTACAATGACAATGCTAACAAATTAATTTTCACCTCTCCCCAGAACTCGACCTTTTCTTTAAAGTGACTAGGTAGCATTGTTGAAGGTTGATGAAAAAACTGTAATTTTTGTATGAAATTTTATTTATTATATTCTACTGTACTAACCCTCTAACATGCAAAAAATCCTGGAAAAAAAAATCAATTTGTATCGTTAATAATGTTCTGTTTTTACTCAAACTTTCAGATTATCTTTAAAGTACAAGTCCTTCCAAAAATAACTTACTTTTAATATAGGAGTAAAATGTGACAAACCATCGAAAAAAGTTTGAGCAAAATCAGATAACTAATAAGAAAGTTATGAATTTTTGAAAAAGTATGTAAAACTATGGAACAATGGAAATCACTACACAAATTGCCAATTTGGTTATCAGTTTGTGAAGTCATGTCCTCACTATTTATTAATTGCTTGATGTAGTTTAATCTCATTGATTTCCCTTTTTATCCCCCAAAACTTGATTTCCCCATGTTATATGATTTATATCATATTGCGTGCATGACATTTCACACAATCTTTTATGAACTTTGAATAATTAATACGATTTTCGTTATTGATTTTTATTTAAATGGTTTATCAAAAGTCACATTTTTTCATGATTTAACTAGAAAAAAATTAGTCTTTATTAGTGCATCCACACAAAAAAATATTACTATCAATCTAACTTGAATGCTGGAGTGAAGAAATAAGATTCTTAGGGGGAAAAGGGAAATTTATATTATCAATATAAAGATAATAATTAGTGGATAGCGAGGACATGACATCACAAACTTATGAGTGAGTTGCCAATTTATCTAGTGATTTTCAAAGTTTGTCATGTCATTAAAAATTTAAAACTTTCTTATTAGTTATCCGATTTTGCTCAAATTTTTTATGATTGGTTTGTCTGATTTTTCTGCTTCTATTGAAAGTAAGTTATTTTTGGAGTGGACTTGCTCTTTAATTGAACATTTAGCATTGATTCATCTGAACAATGTTACTAAGTCCCTTTAAGACTTGCTTTTTGTAATGTTTGTTCAGAAACATTGCATTATAAAAAAAAGCCAACCGCCGTATGCTATTTTCCCACTGTAATAGAAAGTATATTTTCATCCTTTTTTAGGAGACATGGATCTTACACTAACAGAAATCATGACCGGCTCATTATGTATCACAGGCCAGTGTTACAGGATTATGTTTGGAGAAGGATCAACAAAAGCATCACTGGAGGACATCCAAAAACGCGCCTCTAGAATCCAAAGGGCAGCAGAAAAAGTGGAATGCCAAATGGCCGGCATTAGGGAGAAAAACACAGAGCTGGCAAAGCAAAACTATGAACTGAAGAAGGCCAACAAAGAGTTGAAAGGGAAACTAGAAGAAACAACAGAGAATCTGACAGCATCTCAGAAAAGTTTCTCTGAGCTCTTTGAGATGGGAGATGACTCTGATACCGAAGAACCAGACTCTAAAAAAAAAAAAACAGATGAGAACTCCAACCCGCAAGCAGGCAGCTCTCAGGAGTTGTAATATTATTTTGTATGTCCTGTAAGCATTACATATTCCTTTGTTTTGTAGCAGATGCTACCAGTCCTTATGATTTGTTTTTTTAAATTATCAGAGGATATAGATAATCATAACTTGGAAAAGAAAACCCTTCCTAAAAGCTACTTTGATTTCTTTGATCACTGAAAATTTATGCCATTGTAGGATGTACTGTAAACATTTAATTACACATTGCTTTGTATTCTGTAGCAAGATGCTACCTGTCCTTATGATTGAATTTTTAATTATCACTTTATCAGAGCCCCGTTTAATTCAGTATTCAAATCGTGTTCATGTGATTAAATGTTAACTTGCCAGGCAGGTAAAAAATGAGCATTAACTACAATGATATTATCACTTTGTTTAGCATCAACCATCAACTAATTGGTATTGTAGTTGATATTCAATGGAAAGTTATTATGTAGGTTTTTTTATTTTGTAGTGACATTTCATGCTACTTTTAAATACAGAGAACCTGCCCTTATCATTGAATTTTATATTATCAGGGGACAATTTGTCATGTTAAACAAAGCTCCCGATCACATGTTGAATTGCCAGTGGCAGGAATGTATGATTATGCACACTGACTATAATTATACTGTTATATCATGAACCAAAGTTTATTGTAGCTTTTACTATTGAAAAGTTTGTTTGTTTGTTTGATAGATTTTATTTCTGCATTCAAAAGATATAAATTGAAGCGAATTATATAGTAGGAATAAGGTTGCATGGGGTAGAAGAAACTTTATAAGTACTCCCAAGAATAAACAAGTTATGTATTTAAATTGAAAAAAACGATCACTACTAATGTTATCACAATTTGCCAGTGGAAGGAAAACAAATGAGCACTAGCTGATGACTATCATTATTGTCAATATTTATAATTGTTGTTTGATTTAAGTGTAATATAATAATAATAATAATAGCCTAATAGTCCACTCCAAATTTTATTAAACCGAAACGGAAATTCTTTTTGCCCAATTGATCTTGAGCCCGGCAGCCACTGAGCAGCGCCAGATCGACGTTGCTCTATCCCTTTTTGTTGAACGCCAAACAAGGTAGCAACAACTCCCATCTTTTAACGTCTTTTGATATGACGCGGCCGGGGTTCGAACCCACGACCTCCCGGTTGTGAGGCGGACGCTCTACTTACTGAGCCAACACTCCGGTTATCACTGACAAAATATGCAAATGTAATTGTAATTAATTGTAAGAACAAGAAGGTTAGATGCAAATTTTGAAAGAACGATATTGAAGGTAACATTTTAGTTATAAACCTTAAAGTGATTATTGACAAGTGCAAAAAGTGACAAATGGGTGATAGATGAAATATTGTTGTGTGAAAATTTCAATTTAAATGGATGGATATGGCTGAGTAATGAGCATGGTTACAACTATCCAGTGGGTAGTTTAAAGCCTATCTGCACAAGTTTGACCAGGAGGGATTAGACCTTTCTGCATGGTCACTGACAGGTGGTCATTTCATTAAATCAGTTCTCAATTAACATAAGAAAAAGAAGACGATGGGGGCTTTGGCTTTGTTTGCTATAGAGAGGGCACAAGTAACTGTAAGTAATGCAGTGGGGCTTTTTAAATGAAAGGGAAATTCTTAAAACAAAGCCTGTCCCATGCTTTTATTGTTCATACAAAAACATCAAGGGATAAGGGAACCAGGAGAACTAATGGGATTTTGAGGATTAGGACAATATGTTACTAGATCCCTTTAAATAGTTAACATGCATTCATAGCCATGGCGCATACTGATATATTGTATAATTGCATACTATGACCATGTAAGCTCAATGCAAATTATGGTGATGTGGCTGAAAGCGAAATTCCAAAGAATAATATTTAAGGTTATATATTTATTGTAAACAGCCCTTTGGCCCTATACATAAGTGAACATTGCACATTGCATAATATGATCATCTATTGTATACTTTGTTAACTCTAGATGCAATATACACTACACACCTTTTACAACGTGTATGTTCATCGTGTATTTTCATGTACCGGTATATCAATACTTTTTATTCTGTGTTTATGTTCTATGTTAATAAAAAAAATATATGTAAAAAAAAACAAAAAAACATGGCACCGATTTAGATTACACACAGCAGAACTGTCCATTTATATAACTTCAAAGGGTGATTGCCTTACAAATAGTATTAACCATAAGTAATTATGGAACATCACACAAGGCTGGTTTTGCAAAATATGCTATATGCGTCAATTATGAACAAAAGTAAAAATCCAAATGTGGAACAGGTTTTGGACATATTTCTGCTGTGTTTAGTCTAAATACATGATCCGCGTCCTCGCCGTGGTGCCGGTAACATATTGCTTTCACATCATTCTGCACATGAATAAATTTGAATGTCGCGCTTTTTGGTTTCAAACCCCCCCCCCTCCCTCCCCCATTGTACCCACCTTCTATTAAAAATATTATAATTAAAGCAGTACTTTTTGCGCTGCAATGATATCAGAAAGCAATATGGCTAAAGGATCATAACACTGTGCACCCATTAGGGTCCACGGTGTATTACTGTAACAGTGTACTCTAACCATGTTTTAGCATTGTCTTTTTAAGGTGTTAATTGTCAATTAGATCTGCTGAGATTTTTGAAAATGTATAGAGTAAATGTACTTATTACCTGCAATCATGGCTTATGCAACTGGTAGTTAATAGTAATAATAATACGTCAGTTTAACTTTAAATTGAGAAATATATGATACGTACAATGCCAACTCTTAGTATTTTACTACAATAAAAGACAGCTAGTCAAAATGATCCAGTTAGAAAAAGACAGTTAGTAAATAATATCGTTTGTTTGTTTACATGGCTAGCACTGATACGTTCTTGAAGAAATGTAAGACCTGCATTAACTAAATTTAAAGAAAGAAATGAGAGTCAATATGGGGCCCAACTTTTTGATCCTAGCAGAAAGAAAGAAAATGTGATAAAAGACAAAGCAGCAAGAAAAAAGCCAAACACCCTATGCTATTTTCCCACTGTAATAAAAAGTATGTTGCCATTAGGGGACATGGATCTTACACTTACAGAAATCATGACAAGCTCATTATGTATCATTGGCCAGTGTTATAGGATCATGTTTGGTGAAACATCAACGAAAATGTCACTTGAGGGCATTAAAAAACATGCCACAATAGTCAGTAGGTCAGCAGAAAAAGTGGGAATGGCAGATGCTATCCATAGGGAGAAAAACACAGAACTATAAACTAAAGAAGGCCAACAGAGAGCTGAAAGGGAGACAGGAAGAAACAAAGAACAATCTGTCAGCATCTCAAAGAAATTTCTCAAAAGCTAAAGCTCTTCCAGTTGGGAGAGAATGGTACCGGTAGTCCTCGTGGAGAAAAACACAGAGCTGGCAAAGCAGAACTATGAACTAAAAAGTGCCTGCTGAAAGGGAGACTGAAAGAAACGAAGGAGAATCTGACAGCATCTCAAAGAAGTTTCTCTAAAGCTACATGTATAAGCTCATCCAGTTTGGGAAAGACAGCTCTGATACAGATGAACCAGACAACAACAAAAAAACAAAACTGGCCAGTGTTACAGGATCATGTTTGGTGAAACATCAACGAAAGCATCACTTGAGGACATCCAAAAACGCGCCTCTAGAATCCAAAGGGCAGCAGAAAAAGTGGAATGCCAAATGGCCGGCATTAGGGAGAAAAACACAGAGCTGGCAAAGCAAAACTATGAACTGAAGAAGGCCAACAAAGAGTTGAAAGGGAGACTAGAAGAAACAACAGAGAATCTGACAGCATCTCAAAAAAGTTTCTCTGAGCTCTTCGAGATGGGAGATGACTCTGATACAGAAGAACCAGACTCGAAAAAAAGAAAGAAAACCAGATGAGAACTACAACCCGCAGGCAGGCAGCTCTCAGGAGTTGTAATATCATTTTGTATGTCCTGTAAGCATTACACATTCCTTTCTTTTGTAGATGCTACCAGTCCTTATTTAAAAATTCAAGTTGAAGAAGAATCCTTCCCAAAAGCTCCTTTCGATTGATTGATCAATCGACATGTTCATGTGATCACATGTTCATTTGCCAGTGGCAGGTAAACCAATGAACACTGACCTAAATTATTTATTATTCTACAGCTCATTTCGGATCATAACTGGATCATTTTGACAAGTGGTATAGTAGTTGATTTAAGGCTTTTATTTTATAATGACAAATTATGCAAATGTATGGTGGACTTAAGAAGAACAAGGGGGAAAATTCCAAAGAATGATATTTAAGTTTATATATTTTTGTTACGCCTTGAATAGGCCCCTTTCAATAGTTACATACGTGAAAATGGCACATACTAATATTGTATAATTGCATTATATGATCAAGGTTTTCTTTGTTAGCTCTAGACAATTTTAAGCTCACTTTTATGTTCATGTATATCAATGTTTAAAATAATGTCTTTTAATATGTTCATGTTCTACTGTGTTAATAAAATTGATTTAAAAAAAAAAAAAAAAACATGGCACCGATTTAGATTACACACAGCAGAACTGTCCATTTATACAACTTCAAAGGTGCTTGCCTTATTAATAATATTAACCATAAGTAATTATCGAACTTCACACAAGGCTGGTTTTGCAAATAACGCATTTGCGTCAATTATGAACAAAAGTAAAATCCTAATGTGGAACAGGTTTTGGACATATTTCTGCTGTGTTTAGTCTAAATACATGATCCGCGTCCTCGCCGTGGTGCCGGTAACATATTGCTTTCACATCATTCTGCACATGAATAAATTTGAATGTCGCGCTTTTTGGTTTCAACCCCCCCCCCCCCCTCCCTCCCCCATTGTACCCACCTTCTATTAAAAATATTATAATTAAAGCAGTACTTTTTGCGCTGCAATGATATCAGAAAGCAATATGGCTAAAGGATCATAACACTGTGCACCCATTAGGGTCCACGGTGTATTACTGTAACAGTGTACTCTAACCATGTTTTAGCATTGTCTTTTCAAGGTGTTAATTGTCAATTAGATCTGCTGAGATTTTTGAAAATGTATAGAGTAAATGTACTTATTACCTGCAATCATGGCTTATGCAACTGGTAGTTAATAGTAATAATAATACGTCAGTTTAACTTTAAATTGAGAAATATATGATACGTACAATGCCAACTCTTAGTATTTTACTACAATAAAAGACAGCTAGTCAAAATGATCCAGTTAGGAAAAGACAGTTAGTAAATAATATCGTTTGTTTGTTTACATGGCTAGCACTGAAACGTTCTTGAAGAAATGTAAGACCTGCATTAACTAAATTTAAAGAAAGAAATGAGAGTCAATATGGGGCCCAACTCTTTGATCCTAGCAGAAAGAAAGAAAATGTGATAAAAGACAAAGCAGCAAGAAAAAAGCCAAACACCCTATGCTATTTTCCCACTGTAATAAAAAGTATGTTGCCATTAGGGGACATGGATCTTACACTTACAGAAATCATGACAAGCTCATTATGTATCATTGGCCAGTGTTATAGGATCATGTTTGGTGAAACATCAACGAAAATGTCACTTGAGGGCATTAAAAAACATGCCACAATAGTCAGTAGGTCAGCAGAAAAAGTGGGAATGGCAGATGCTATCCATAGGGAGAAAAACACAGAACTATAAACTAAAGAAGGCCAACAGAGAGCTGAAAGGGAGACAGGAAGAAACAAAGAACAATCTGTCAGCATCTCAAAGAAATTTCTCAAAAGCTAAAGCTCTTCCAGTTGGGAGAGAATGGTACCGGTAGTCCTCGTGGAGAAAAACACAGAGCTGGCAAAGCAGAACTATGAACTAAAAAGTGCCTGCTGAAAGGGAGACTGAAAGAAACGAAGGAGAATCTGACAGCATCTCAAAGAAGTTTCTCTAAAGCTACATGTATAAGCTCATCCAGTTTGGGAAAGACAGCTCTGATACAGATGAACCAGACAACAACAAAAAAACAAAACTGGCCAGTGTTACAGGATCATGTTTGGTGAAACATCAACGAAAGCATCACTTGAGGACATCCAAAAACGCGCCTCTAGAATCCAAAGGGCAGCAGAAAAAGTGGAATGCCAAATGGCCGGCATTAGGGAGAAAAACACAGAGCTGGCAAAGCAAAACTATGAACTGAAGAAGGCCAACAAAGAGTTGAAAGGGAGACTAGAAGAAACAACAGAGAATCTGACAGCATCTCAAAAAAGTTTCTCTGAGCTCTTCGAGATGGGAGATGACTCTGATACAGAAGAACCAGACTCGAAAAAAAGAAAGAAAACCAGATGAGAACTACAACCCGCAGGCAGGCAGCTCTCAGGAGTTGTAATATCATTTTGTATGTCCTGTAAGCATTACACATTCCTTTCTTTTGTAGATGCTACCAGTCCTTATTTAAAAATTCAAGTTGAAGAAGAATCCTTCCCAAAAGCTCCTTTCGATTGATTGATCAATCGACATGTTCATGTGATCACATGTTCATTTGCCAGTGGCAGGTAAACCAATGAACACTGACCTAAATTATTTATTATTCTACAGCTCATTTCGGATCATAACTGGATCATTTTGACAAGTGGTATAGTAGTTGATTTAAGGCTTTTATTTTATAATGACAAATTATGCAAATGTATGGTGGACTTAAGAAGAACAAGGGGGAAAATTCCAAAGAATGATATTTAAGTTTATATATTTTTGTTACGCCTTGAATAGGCCCCTTTCAATAGTTACATACGTGAAAATGGCACATACTAATATTGTATAATTGCATTATATGATCAAGGTTTTCTTTGTTAGCTCTAGACAATTTTAAGCTCACTTTTATGTTCATGTATATCAATGTTTAAAATAATGTCTTTTAATATGTTCATGTTCTACTGTGTTAATAAAATTGATTTAAAAAAAACAAAAAACATGGCACCGATTTAGATTACACACAGCAGAACTGTCCATTTATACAACTTCAAAGGTGCTTGCCTTATTAATAATATTAACCATAAGTAATTATCGAACTTCACACAAGGCTGGTTTTGCAAATAACGCATTTGCGTCAATTATGAACAAAAGTAAAATCCTAATGTGGAACAGGTTTTGGACATATTTCTGCTGTGTTTAGTCTAAATACATGATCCGCGTCCTCGCCGTGGTGCCGGTAACATATTGCTTTCACATCATTCTGCACATGAATAAATTTGAATGTCGCGCTTTTTGGTTTCAACCCCCCCCCCCCCCCCTCCCTCCCCCATTGTACCCACCTTCTATTAAAAATATTATAATTAAAGCAGTACTTTTTGCGCTGCAATGATATCAGAAAGCAATATGGCTAAAGGATCATAACACTGTGCACCCATTAGGGTCCACGGTGTATTACTGTAACAGTGTACTCTAACCATGTTTTAGCATTGTCTTTTCAAGGTGTTAATTGTCAATTAGATCTGCTGAGATTTTTGAAAATGTATAGAGTAAATGTACTTATTACCTGCAATCATGGCTTATGCAACTGGTAGTTAATAGTAATAATAATACGTCAGTTTAACTTTAAATTGAGAAATATATGATACGTACAATGCCAACTCTTAGTATTTTACTACAATAAAAGACAGCTAGTCAAAATGATCCAGTTAGGAAAAGACAGTTAGTAAATAATATCGTTTGTTTGTTTACATGGCTAGCACTGAAACGTTCTTGAAGAAATGTAAGACCTGCATTAACTAAATTTAAAGAAAGAAATGAGAGTCAATATGGGGCCCAACTCTTTGATCCTAGCAGAAAGAAAGAAAATGTGATAAAAGACAAAGCAGCAAGAAAAAAGCCAAACACCCTATGCTATTTTCCCACTGTAATAAAAAGTATGTTGCCATTAGGGGACATGGATCTTACACTTACAGAAATCATGACAAGCTCATTATGTATCATTGGCCAGTGTTATAGGATCATGTTTGGTGAAACATCAACGAAAATGTCACTTGAGGGCATTAAAAAACATGCCACAATAGTCAGTAGGTCAGCAGAAAAAGTGGGAATGGCAGATGCTATCCATAGGGAGAAAAACACAGAACTATAAACTAAAGAAGGCCAACAGAGAGCTGAAAGGGAGACAGGAAGAAACAAAGAACAATCTGTCAGCATCTCAAAGAAATTTCTCAAAAGCTAAAGCTCTTCCAGTTGGGAGAGAATGGTACCGGTAGTCCTCGTGGAGAAAAACACAGAGCTGGCAAAGCAGAACTATGAACTAAAAAGTGCCTGCTGAAAGGGAGACTGAAAGAAACGAAGGAGAATCTGACAGCATCTCAAAGAAGTTTCTCTAAAGCTACATGTATAAGCTCATCCAGTTTGGGAAAGACAGCTCTGATACAGATGAACCAGACAACAACAAAAAAACAAAACTGGCCAGTGTTACAGGATCATGTTTGGTGAAACATCAACGAAAGCATCACTTGAGGACATCCAAAAACGCGCCTCTAGAATCCAAAGGGCAGCAGAAAAAGTGGAATGCCAAATGGCCGGCATTAGGGAGAAAAACACAGAGCTGGCAAAGCAAAACTATGAACTGAAGAAGGCCAACAAAGAGTTGAAAGGGAGACTAGAAGAAACAACAGAGAATCTGACAGCATCTCAAAAAAGTTTCTCTGAGCTCTTCGAGATGGGAGATGACTCTGATACAGAAGAACCAGACTCGAAAAAAAGAAAGAAAACCAGATGAGAACTACAACCCGCAGGCAGGCAGCTCTCAGGAGTTGTAATATCATTTTGTATGTCCTGTAAGCATTACACATTCCTTTCTTTTGTAGATGCTACCAGTCCTTATTTAAAAATTCAAGTTGAAGAAGAATCCTTCCAAAAGCTCCTTTCGATTGATTGATCAATCGACATGTTCATGTGATCACATGTTCATTTGCCAGTGGCAGGTAAACCAATGAACACTGACCTAAATTATTTATTATTCTACAGCTCATTTCGGATCATAACTGGATCATTTTGACAAGTGGTATAGTAGTTGATTTAAGGCTTTTATTTTATAATGACAAATTATGCAAATGTATGGTGGACTTAAGAAGAACAAGGGGGAAAATTCCAAAGAATGATATTTAAGTTTATATATTTTTGTTACGCCTTGAATAGGCCCCTTTCAATAGTTACATACGTGAAAATGGCACATACTAATATTGTATAATTGCATTATATGATCAAGGTTTTCTTTGTTAGCTCTAGACAATTTTAAGCTCACTTTTATGTTCATGTATATCAATGTTTAAAATAATGTCTTTTAATATGTTCATGTTCTACTGTGTTAATAAAATTGATTTAAAAAAAAAAAAAAAACATGGCACCGATTTAGATTACACACAGCAGAACTGTCCATTTATACAACTTCAAAGGTGCTTGCCTTATTAATAATATTAACCATAAGTAATTATCGAACTTCACACAAGGCTGGTTTTGCAAATAACGCATTTGCGTCAATTATGAACAAAAGTAAAATCCTAATGTGGAACAGGTTTTGGACATATTTCTGCTGTGTTTAGTCTAAATACATGATCCGCGTCCTCGCCGTGGTGCCGGTAACATATTGCTTTCACATCATTCTGCACATGAATAAATTTGAATGTCGCGCTTTTTGGTTTCAACCCCCCCCCCCCCCTCCCTCCCCCATTGTACCCACCTTCTATTAAAAATATTATAATTAAAGCAGTACTTTTTGCGCTGCAATGATATCAGAAAGCAATATGGCTAAAGGATCATAACACTGTGCACCCATTAGGGTCCACGGTGTATTACTGTAACAGTGTACTCTAACCATGTTTTAGCATTGTCTTTTCAAGGTGTTAATTGTCAATTAGATCTGCTGAGATTTTTGAAAATGTATAGAGTAAATGTACTTATTACCTGCAATCATGGCTTATGCAACTGGTAGTTAATAGTAATAATAATACGTCAGTTTAACTTTAAATTGAGAAATATATGATACGTACAATGCCAACTCTTAGTATTTTACTACAATAAAAGACAGCTAGTCAAAATGATCCAGTTAGGAAAAGACAGTTAGTAAATAATATCGTTTGTTTGTTTACATGGCTAGCACTGAAACGTTCTTGAAGAAATGTAAGACCTGCATTAACTAAATTTAAAGAAAGAAATGAGAGTCAATATGGGGCCCAACTCTTTGATCCTAGCAGAAAGAAAGAAAATGTGATAAAAGACAAAGCAGCAAGAAAAAAGCCAAACACCCTATGCTATTTTCCCACTGTAATAAAAAGTATGTTGCCATTAGGGGACATGGATCTTACACTTACAGAAATCATGACAAGCTCATTATGTATCATTGGCCAGTGTTATAGGATCATGTTTGGTGAAACATCAACGAAAATGTCACTTGAGGGCATTAAAAAACATGCCACAATAGTCAGTAGGTCAGCAGAAAAAGTGGGAATGGCAGATGCTATCCATAGGGAGAAAAACACAGAACTATAAACTAAAGAAGGCCAACAGAGAGCTGAAAGGGAGACAGGAAGAAACAAAGAACAATCTGTCAGCATCTCAAAGAAATTTCTCAAAAGCTAAAGCTCTTCCAGTTGGGAGAGAATGGTACCGGTAGTCCTCGTGGAGAAAAACACAGAGCTGGCAAAGCAGAACTATGAACTAAAAAGTGCCTGCTGAAAGGGAGACTGAAAGAAACGAAGGAGAATCTGACAGCATCTCAAAGAAGTTTCTCTAAAGCTACATGTATAAGCTCATCCAGTTTGGGAAAGACAGCTCTGATACAGATGAACCAGACAACAACAAAAAAACAAAACTGGCCAGTGTTACAGGATCATGTTTGGTGAAACATCAACGAAAGCATCACTTGAGGACATCCAAAAACGCGCCTCTAGAATCCAAAGGGCAGCAGAAAAAGTGGAATGCCAAATGGCCGGCATTAGGGAGAAAAACACAGAGCTGGCAAAGCAAAACTATGAACTGAAGAAGGCCAACAAAGAGTTGAAAGGGAGACTAGAAGAAACAACAGAGAATCTGACAGCATCTCAAAAAAGTTTCTCTGAGCTCTTCGAGATGGGAGATGACTCTGATACAGAAGAACCAGACTCGAAAAAAAGAAAGAAAACCAGATGAGAACTACAACCCGCAGGCAGGCAGCTCTCAGGAGTTGTAATATCATTTTGTATGTCCTGTAAGCATTACACATTCCTTTCTTTTGTAGATGCTACCAGTCCTTATTTAAAAATTCAAGTTGAAGAAGAATCCTTCCCAAAAGCTCCTTTCGATTGATTGATCAATCGACATGTTCATGTGATCACATGTTCATTTGCCAGTGGCAGGTAAACCAATGAACACTGACCTAAATTATTTATTATTCTACAGCTCATTTCGGATCATAACTGGATCATTTTGACAAGTGGTATAGTAGTTGATTTAAGGCTTTTATTTTATAATGACAAATTATGCAAATGTATGGTGGACTTAAGAAGAACAAGGGGGAAAATTCCAAAGAATGATATTTAAGTTTATATATTTTTGTTACGCCTTGAATAGGCCCCTTTCAATAGTTACATACGTGAAAATGGCACATACTAATATTGTATAATTGCATTATATGATCAAGGTTTTCTTTGTTAGCTCTAGACAATTTTAAGCTCACTTTTATGTTCATGTATATCAATGTTTAAAATAATGTCTTTTAATATGTTCATGTTCTACTGTGTTAATAAAATTGATTTAAAAAAAAAAAAAAAACATGGCACCGATTTAGATTACACACAGCAGAACTGTCCATTTATACAACTTCAAAGGTGCTTGCCTTATTAATAATATTAACCATAAGTAATTATCGAACTTCACACAAGGCTGGTTTTGCAAATAACGCATTTGCGTCAATTATGAACAAAAGTAAAATCCTAATGTGGAACAGGTTTTGGACATATTTCTGCTGTGTTTAGTCTAAATACATGATCCGCGTCCTCGCCGTGGTGCCGGTAACATATTGCTTTCACATCATTCTGCACATGAATAAATTTGAATGTCGCGCTTTTTGGTTTCAACCCCCCCCCCCCCTCCCTCCCCCATTGTACCCACCTTCTATTAAAAATATTATAATTAAAGCAGTACTTTTTGCGCTGCAATGATATCAGAAAGCAATATGGCTAAAGGATCATAACACTGTGCACCCATTAGGGTCCACGGTGTATTACTGTAACAGTGTACTCTAACCATGTTTTAGCATTGTCTTTTCAAGGTGTTAATTGTCAATTAGATCTGCTGAGATTTTTGAAAATGTATAGAGTAAATGTACTTATTACCTGCAATCATGGCTTATGCAACTGGTAGTTAATAGTAATAATAATACGTCAGTTTAACTTTAAATTGAGAAATATATGATACGTACAATGCCAACTCTTAGTATTTTACTACAATAAAAGACAGCTAGTCAAAATGATCCAGTTAGGAAAAGACAGTTAGTAAATAATATCGTTTGTTTGTTTACATGGCTAGCACTGAAACGTTCTTGAAGAAATGTAAGACCTGCATTAACTAAATTTAAAGAAAGAAATGAGAGTCAATATGGGGCCCAACTCTTTGATCCTAGCAGAAAGAAAGAAAATGTGATAAAAGACAAAGCAGCAAGAAAAAAGCCAAACACCCTATGCTATTTTCCCACTGTAATAAAAAGTATGTTGCCATTAGGGGACATGGATCTTACACTTACAGAAATCATGACAAGCTCATTATGTATCATTGGCCAGTGTTATAGGATCATGTTTGGTGAAACATCAACGAAAATGTCACTTGAGGGCATTAAAAAACATGCCACAATAGTCAGTAGGTCAGCAGAAAAAGTGGGAATGGCAGATGCTATCCATAGGGAGAAAAACACAGAACTATAAACTAAAGAAGGCCAACAGAGAGCTGAAAGGGAGACAGGAAGAAACAAAGAACAATCTGTCAGCATCTCAAAGAAATTTCTCAAAAGCTAAAGCTCTTCCAGTTGGGAGAGAATGGTACCGGTAGTCCTCGTGGAGAAAAACACAGAGCTGGCAAAGCAGAACTATGAACTAAAAAGTGCCTGCTGAAAGGGAGACTGAAAGAAACGAAGGAGAATCTGACAGCATCTCAAAGAAGTTTCTCTAAAGCTACATGTATAAGCTCATCCAGTTTGGGAAAGACAGCTCTGATACAGATGAACCAGACAACAACAAAAAAACAAAACTGGCCAGTGTTACAGGATCATGTTTGGTGAAACATCAACGAAAGCATCACTTGAGGACATCCAAAAACGCGCCTCTAGAATCCAAAGGGCAGCAGAAAAAGTGGAATGCCAAATGGCCGGCATTAGGGAGAAAAACACAGAGCTGGCAAAGCAAAACTATGAACTGAAGAAGGCCAACAAAGAGTTGAAAGGGAGACTAGAAGAAACAACAGAGAATCTGACAGCATCTCAAAAAAGTTTCTCTGAGCTCTTCGAGATGGGAGATGACTCTGATACAGAAGAACCAGACTCGAAAAAAAGAAAGAAAACCAGATGAGAACTACAACCCGCAGGCAGGCAGCTCTCAGGAGTTGTAATATCATTTTGTATGTCCTGTAAGCATTACACATTCCTTTCTTTTGTAGATGCTACCAGTCCTTATTTAAAAATTCAAGTTGAAGAAGAATCCTTCCCAAAAGCTCCTTTCGATTGATTGATCAATCGACATGTTCATGTGATCACATGTTCATTTGCCAGTGGCAGGTAAACCAATGAACACTGACCTAAATTATTTATTATTCTACAGCTCATTTCGGATCATAACTGGATCATTTTGACAAGTGGTATAGTAGTTGATTTAAGGCTTTTATTTTATAATGACAAATTATGCAAATGTATGGTGGACTTAAGAAGAACAAGGGGGAAAATTCCAAAGAATGATATTTAAGTTTATATATTTTTGTTACGCCTTGAATAGGCCCCTTTCAATAGTTACATACGTGAAAATGGCACATACTAATATTGTATAATTGCATTATATGATCAAGGTTTTCTTTGTTAGCTCTAGACAATTTTAAGCTCACTTTTATGTTCATGTATATCAATGTTTAAAATAATGTCTTTTAATATGTTCATGTTCTACTGTGTTAATAAAATTGATTTAAAAAAAAAAAAAAAACATGGCACCGATTTAGATTACACACAGCAGAACTGTCCATTTATACAACTTCAAAGGTGCTTGCCTTATTAATAATATTAACCATAAGTAATTATCGAACTTCACACAAGGCTGGTTTTGCAAATAACGCATTTGCGTCAATTATGAACAAAAGTAAAATCCTAATGTGGAACAGGTTTTGGACATATTTCTGCTGTGTTTAGTCTAAATACATGATCCGCGTCCTCGCCGTGGTGCCGGTAACATATTGCTTTCACATCATTCTGCACATGAATAAATTTGAATGTCGCGCTTTTTGGTTTCAACCCCCCCCCCCCCCCCTCCCTCCCCCATTGTACCCACCTTCTATTAAAAATATTATAATTAAAGCAGTACTTTTTGCGCTGCAATGATATCAGAAAGCAATATGGCTAAAGGATCATAACACTGTGCACCCATTAGGGTCCACGGTGTATTACTGTAACAGTGTACTCTAACCATGTTTTAGCATTGTCTTTTTAAGGTGTTAATTGTCAATTAGATCTGCTGAGATTTTTGAAAATGTATAGAGTAAATGTACTTATTACCTGCAATCATGGCTTATGCAACTGGTAGTTAATAGTAATAATAATACGTCAGTTTAACTTTAAATTGAGAAATATATGATACGTACAATGCCAACTCTTAGTATTTTACTACAATAAAAGACAGCTAGTCAAAATGATCCAGTTAGAAAAAGACAGTTAGTAAATAATATCGTTTGTTTGTTTACATGGCTAGCACTGATACCTACTTGAAGAAATGTAAGATCTGCATTAACTATTTAAAGAAAGAAATGAGAGTCAATACGGGGCCTAACTTTTGGATCCTCGCAGAAAAAAAGAAAAGGTGTTAAAGACAAAGCAACAACAAAAAGCCAAACACCCTTAGCTATTTTCCTACTGTAATAGAAAGTATGTTTCCATTAGGAAACATGGATCTTACACTTACAGAAATCATGACAATCTCATTATGTTTCATTGGCCAGTGTTACAGGATCATGTTTGGTGAAACATCCAAGGACATTCAAAAACGTGCCACAAAAATTGAGAAGTCAGCAGGGACAGCAATTGTCAGATGATGACATCACCAACATGACATGGGAAGACAAATGCAAGCTTCATGGATCCAATCTAGTAACAGCAGCAAGGCATTTTGACCACAGACTACAATGTTTGTTCAGAGATGTCATTCTGTCTGAAGTGAATCCACTTGGTAAGGTAAAAAAACTACATGTATCGCATAGAATTCAAACAGATCAAGCACCACAACATGATGACACCGAGGAGAATGTGACAGAGTTTGTTGATCAGTATGTCACCTGTGAACTACCTTCTTCTTCTGATGATGAGCTGATGCATACTCTAGTGTCTACTCTGCAAAGGCACTCACACACTGCATCGTGCTGCAAAAACTGGGAAGAGCTGTAGATTTCATTACCCAAGGCCAATGGCTTCTAAGACAGTGGTGGCAGACACACCTTCTGATGAGGATCCAAAAGAGAAACAAAGAATTGTCAAATCTTCAACAGAGATACTGAACAAAGTAAGAGATGCATTAGAAGGAGAATGCAGTGACAAAAGCACAGTGCAAGAATTCATCAGGTGAACATTTTAGAAATTGACTACAACAAAGTTCTTTGTGTCAGCTTGAAAGGAAAATCCATCGTGTACAGAAGACAACCTCAAGAAGTCAATATCAACTCATACAACCCAGTCGTCTCGAAAGCATGGCAGGCCAATATGGATCTTCAATTTGTCTGCAATCCATATGCCTGCATTCACTACATCATTTCCTATGTGACAAAGGATGAACGAGAAATGGGACAGGCGCTGAAAGAAGTAAGCAAATCCTATAAGGACTCAGACATCAAGCACAGAATGAAGGAAGTAGCATCCTGTTTTCTTAATGCCAGAGAAGTCAGCTAGTGCACAAGAAGCTGTTTACAGAGTGCTTGGTCTGCCATTTCATCGTTCCACTTTCCAGACAGTTTTCATCTAAACAGATCTTCCAAAAAACAGAGTTGTCTTCTTGAAACCCAAAAGTATTTTGGAGAATCTCGACAAAGAAAGTGAGGATGTGTATGCTCAAACCATGCCTCAAAAATACAGATATCGGCCATTGATTCTGGAGCAGATGACTCTTGCAGAATTTACTAGTTGGTATGTTTCTTTGTACAATACGGTACAGGAAGAACCACAAGAATCAGCAGAATTTCACCCTGCAGCAAAGGCAACACATTAAGTTACTGGAGGGCAAGGGCTACATGATAAAACGCAAGAAACCGTGCATTATCAGATACCACAATAGGATGAGCTAAAAACTGTCACCACATGCTAATGCTCTACCATCCATGGAGAAGAGAAGATCTTGATCTAAAGAATGGCCATGGGACGTACATGTATGCTGAGCATTATCACTCCATCTCCCAAGACATCTTGTCAAAGCAATCCAGTCTGGAGTTGTTCACTGAAATAATCGAGCATGCTATTAAAGAGCATGAACAATTAGGACCACCAGAACATGCCTGGGATACTCTCGATACAGCAGCCCAGCAGGAAAATGCAGAATCCCAGACAGATCCCCCTCAAGACCACCCCGATCATAGTTTCCTCCAACCAAGTTCCGATCAGACAGTAACTGACGTTTAGGAGTCATGCCTTGGCACTACCATTCCACTGGCCATTGAACACAGGCAAAACTACCTTTCTGATGAAGAGTAAACTCTAAACACTGGGCAGTACAAAATGTTTTCATACATCAATAACTGGTGTGTGGATTTGGTGAAAAGATGCAAGTCCCATGTTAGACTACAGCAAGTGCAGCTCTGTATGTAACAGGAGGTGTAGGAACAGGCAAATCACATCTGATATCTACCATTTACCAGATGGCTATTCGTACACTGAAACATGAAGGAAGTAATCCACAAGTAGTGAGAGTGCTGTACCAACTGGTACTGCAGCATTGAACATCCAAGCAAGCACCCTGCACTCAACATTTCTCCTACCACTGGGCCAGACCAAAGTCTACAAAAAACTGAGTGATCAAAAGAGGAATACCCTACGCTTGACCTAAATTATTTTATTATTTTATGGCTCATTTCAAATCTTAACTGGATCATTTTGACAAGTGGTATATATAGTAGTTGATTTAAGTATTTTATTTTTCAATGACAATTATGCAAATGTATGGTTTACCAAATGCAAGAGCAAAAATTCCAAAGAATGATATGCAAGGTTATATATTTTTGAATAGGCCTTTTAAATAGTAACATATGTGAAAATGGCACACACTAATATTGTATAATTGTATTATATGATCGTTGTTTACTTTGATAGCTCTAGACAATTAACTACACTCGATGTATACCCATATCAATGTTGAAAATGATGTCTTTTATTATGTTCATGTTCTACTGTGTTAATAAAATTGATTAAAAAAACCCAAAAAACATGGCACCGATTTAGATTACACACAGCAGAACTGTCCATTTATACAACTTCAAACAGCAGAACTGTCCATTTATACAACTTCAAAGGGTGCTTGCCTTATTAATAATATTAACCATAAGTAATTATCAAACTTCACACAAGGCTGGTTTGGCACAATCTGCTATACGCGTCAATTATGAACAAAAGTAAAATCCAAATGAGGAACAGGTTTCGGACATATTTCTGCTGTGTTTAGTCTAAATACATGATCCGCGTCCTCACCGTGGTGCCGGTAACATATTGCTTTCACATCGATCTGCACATAAAAAAATTTGAATGTCGCGCTTTTAGGTTACAAATCAAAGCTGTACTTTTTGCGCTGCAATGATATCAGAAAGCAATATGGCTAAAGGATCATAACACTGTGCACCCATTAGGGTTCACGGTGTATTACTGTAACAGTGTACTCTAGGCGCATTTATACTGTCAAATACCTCATTTTGAAAAGTCGCGATGTTTCGTGCACCCGGTTACACTTGTGCTGAAACATCACCGACGGAGCTGTTCAGCGATGTTTTGGCGTGTTTCGGTTGGTAATGCGCATGTGCAGTCTTCCCGACCTTTGACCCCGGCCTGCTATAAGATTTTTAGCGCGCGCAATTTCCAGCTAGCGCTATAGCTAGCTAAATAGCGATACATCCCATGCGCATGCATGCGATATGTTTTGTTTATCTCGCGTGTAGTATTTGAGGCAAGAGTGGATAAGTTACGAAGTACGGACTACGGCTGCTGATTCAGTTTTCCCAAATTCAATCGAAATCTAGTAGTAAAAACGATATGGGAAGGTTAAGAAAATCATCGTTGTTAATTGTTAATTTCATGCTTTCACTCATTTCTCTGAAGCCCTTTTCCCCACGTTTGCAGGGACGCTTGGAAGTCTGGTGGAGGAGCTCTCCCTGCCTCCACATCGAAATCAAGAACTTCATCTCATCATCAGTCCAATGGGAATTGTTCACTTCCATATTAATTAATCTAACAAAACACTCAAATACTACTACTAGACAGATATGGCCAGACGGGAATAACGAAGATTGAATAAAGGATGAGTTAACGGAATTGGAACAAACGGAGCTGAATGAACGGATAACACGCGCGACGATGGAAATGCTATAAATATCACACGGGAAGAACGTGGTTTAAAAGAGCGCGGGTAACAATCCGGAAGTGCCGGAAGTCACGTGCCTAACATCGCGATGTTACAACTGCGAGCGGTTATACTTGCCAAACACGCCAAAACACGCCAAAACACGCCAAAAGATCACACTTCGTTTTGGAATGTTTGGGGCTTGGCATGTCTGCCGGTAAAGCGTAGTTGCCCTTGGTAACATCGCGGCCAGGCTCCGGTTTGGCATTTTTTGGCGTGTTTGGATGACAGTGTAACTGCCCCTCATAACCATGTTTTAGCATTGTCTTATCAAGGTGTTAATTGTCAATTAGATCTGCTGAGATTTCTGAAAATGTATAGAGTAAATATACTTATTAGGGTGCAAGGTGTATTAGTGTACTCTTAACCATGTTTTAGCATTGTCTTATCAAGGTGTTGTCAATTAGATCTGCTGAGATTTTTGAAAATGTACTTATTAACTGCAATCATAGTGTCAAGTGCATGGTTTATGCGACTGGAAGTTAAAAGTAATAATAATATGTCAGTTTAACTTCATATTAAGAAAAATATGATACATACAATGCCAACTCTTAGTATTTTACTATAATAAAAGAAACCTTCGTTTATGTTCTTACTCACAAGCTAGACCGCTCTTGTTGCTATGGTATAGCGCGAACGAGCTAGACCGCTCCTGTTGCTGGGGTTGCAAAGGTCAGCAGGTCAAATGTTACGCACGATCTTTCGATTATCTATTCTTTATCATTTTCTCTTTCTGTCTTCCCTTTTTTCCCCTTCTTTCACTTCTTATGTTATTCTTCTTTTCTTTTTGTCATTTTTTTCTTTTTTTAATCTTTTGTCATGTTATTCTTTGTTTTCCTTCCATCATTCTCTTTTACTGTTTTTCTTATGCTATTCTTTGTTTCTCCATCTTTCATCTTCTTTTCTATCTTTTAAATTTCGATTAATTATCATTTTCTCTCTGTCTTTCCCTATGTTAGTCTTTGTTTTTCCTTCTTTCACCTCTTATGTTATTTTTCTTTTATTATTCTATCATTTTTTTCTTTCTATCATTCGTCATGTTATTTTTTGTTTTCCTTCTATCAATTCTTTTTCTGTTTTTCTAAAGTTGTTCTTTGTTTTTCCATTGTTTATCTTCTCTTCTATCTTTCATTATCTATTCTTTATCATTTTCCTTCTGTCTTTCTTGATGTTATTCTTGCTTTTTCCTTCTATCACCTTCTCTGATGTTATTCCTTGCTTTTATCATTGTATTACTTTTTCTTTCCATATGTTATTCTTCTTTGTTTTTATCATTCTATCACTTTCTCTTTTTGTCTTTCCTGTTATTCTTTGTTTCTTTCTTCTATCACTTTCGGTTGAAGATCGCTTCCTGGCATGGTTTGATGTTCCCACTGCAAGCTAGATCGGTCTGGGGCGATATAGGAAGCCAACCGGTCCAGAAGATCGCTTCCTGGACCACTTGTCTGTTCTCACTCGCAGTTAGACCGATCCAGGCTAGATCGATTTAGCCTGGATCGGTCTAGGAAGTGAGTGAGAACGGGGTCTAATATTGAGAAAAATATGATACGTACAATGCCAACTCTTAGTATTTGAATATGATAAAAGACACCTTGTCAAAATGATCCAGTTAGAAGTAGACAGTTAGTAGAGAATATAATTTGTTTGTCCACATGGGTAGCCCTGATTCCTTCTTGAAGAAATGCAGGACCTGCAATAACTACTTAAAGAAAGAAATGAGAGTCGATGTGGGGCCTAACTTTTCGATCCTAGCAGAAAAAAAGAAATGGTGATGAATTAAAAGACAAAGCAAAACTCCTACAGAAGCCAAGAAAGAAAGAAAGCGTATAGCATCACTTCGCAATAACCAATCAAAGGAAGTAAAACAACAAAATGATGAAAATGAGGGAAGGAAAAAACTACTTCACCAAAGATCTTTACCAGACGAGGTGAAAGAAGTGCAAATTGAAGCAGATAGACTAAGAAAACAATCTGTTCGACAAAGGACAACTCGTCATGAGAAACGAACACTTCAAGTAAATGACAATATTCGAAAGAAACAAGCACGTCATCCCTCAACAATAGAGAAAATAGTCTCCACTTTTCTGATGCACAAGAATGAAGCTCCAGTGTATGTGTGTACAAGCTGCCATAGACAAATGTACAGGCAATCAGTCTTCAGTTTCCGACAAAGTTCATACAAGGCTAGTATTAACTTCCTGGAAAATGCACAACTAAGTACACAAGTTTCGCTGGACTTGAATGGATATGTATAAGACTTGTAATAACTACTTAAAGAAAGAGAAGGTACCTCCACAGTGTGTGTCCAATAAACTTGAAGTGGCTGATGTACCAGATGAACTAAAAGATCTCACAGAGCTTGAGGCAAGACTCCTAGCTCAACGATATCCATTCATGAAGATACTGGCACTTCCGAGAGGAAAACAAGCCGGAATAAAGGGTGCTGTTGTAAATGTCCCTGTGATTGCAGAAAAGGTCTGTAAAAGTCTCCCTCGGACTCCTTCACAAGCTGGTATCATTCCACTCAAGTTGAAACGAAAAATCCAGTACAAGAGTCATGTGGCTTACCAGAACATTCGTCCAGGAATGGTTCAAGCTGCTCTTGGAAAATTAAAAACAATCAACAAATTCTACTTAGCAACAGTGGAAAATAGTGAATGGGAGGAACAATGTCTAAATGAAGATCCTGAGATATGGAAGGAACTTACAGAAGCAGTGACGGACAAGAATATTGGTGATACGGAAATCAGAGATCTTGACGAGGGAAGGTCAAGACCAGCAGGAGAAAATGATGACAAAAATCAAAATGAAGAAATAGACATGGACGAGGAAACTGATCCCAGAGATCGTCTGCGAGGGATCAAATATGACACCTGTGTGCAACCCACTGATCCTACAATGAGCTCAGACAGCATCTACAGCATCGCACCTGGAGAGGGGAGAAAACCAATATCTATCATGATGGATGAAAACTGCGAGGAGCAAGCATTTCCTACGTTGTTTCCAACTGGACAGTTTGGGTTTCAAGTAAACAGATGCACTAAACTATCTGCAAAAAAAGTATTTTAATGCAAGACTTTTGAACAAGGATTCAAGATTCGCTAGAAATGTAGAATATCTCTTCTTTGCACAGTTTATCACAGAGTACAAACAAGTAACGGACAACATTTCTATTGCTCTACGCAAGGCAAGAATCAACACAGAGGATGGGGAAAGGGTAACAGCTGGACTAATTAAAGATCCTGAATAGAATCATCTTCAATGATAAGGCCTACAACATGCTGCAAACTGTCCGAGGCTCACCTCCATACTGGCAAAGTGTCATGTTCAAGATACTGGCTGGAGTGAAACAGCTAGGACTTTTCACCTGGTTCCTTACCCTTTCTGCAGCAGACCTCAGATGGACAGACACACTCCAAGCCATTGCTCTTCAGCAGGGACAGCGATTGTCAGATGATAATATCACCAACATGTCCTGGGAAGACAAATGCAAGCCTCTTGGACCCAATCCCAGCGGCAAGGCATTTTGACCACAGCTACACTACAATGTTTGTTCAGAGATGTTTAGAGATGTTCAGAGAACTACTTCATCAAACTTCATCGAACTACTGCCACTTCATCGTTCCACTTTCCAGACAGTTTTCATCCAAACAGATTTCTAAGAAAACAGAGTTGTCTTCTTGAAACCCAAAAGTATTTTGGAGAATCTTGACGAAAAAAGTGAGGATGTGTATGCACAAACCATGCCTCGAAAATACGCACATCGGTCATTGATTCTGGAGCAGATGACTCTTGGGAGAGGATGACTTTGATACAGATGAAACAGACTAAACGAATATTTAAAAAACAGATGAGAACACCAACCCGCAGGCAGGCAGCTCTCAGGAGTTGTAATATCATTTTGTATGTCTTGTAAGCATTACACATCCCTTTGTTTTGTAGCAGATGCTACCAGTCCTTATCTGAAAATACAAGTTGAAGAAAAATATCCTGACTCAAAGCTCCTTTCAATTGATTGCTCACTTATATTCATGTGATCACATGTTCATTTGCCAGAGGCAGGAAAACCAATGAGCACTGATCTAATTTAATTTATTATTTTATGGCTCATTTTGGATCATAACTGGATCATTTTGACAGCTGGTATAGTAGTTGATTTAAGTATTATATTTCCCAATGACCAATTATGCAAATGTATGGCTTACGGAGAGCAAGAACAAAAATTCCAAAGAATGATATTCGAGGTTATATATATTTTTTAAAGCCTTGAATAGGCCCTTTGAATAGTAACATACATGAACATGGCACATACTAATCTCATATAATTGCATTATATGATCATTGTATGTTACCTCTGGGCAATTAACTACACACCATGTATACCCATCTTCTATGTTCATGTATATCAATGTTTAAAATGATGTCTTTATTATGTTCATGTTTCACAATGTCAATAAACAAAACCAAAAAAAAAAAAAAAAAATGGCACCGATTTAGATTACACACAGCAGAACTGTCCATTAATACAACTTGATAGGGTGCTTGCTTGATAACTAGTATTAACCATGAGTTATGAACGTCACACAAGGCTGCTTTGCAAAAAGCGCTTATGTGTGTCATATAAACAAAAGTCAAATCCATTGTGGAACAGGTTTTGGACATATTTCTGCTGTGTTTAGTCTAAATACATGATCCGCGTCCTCGCCGTGGTGCCGGTAACATATTGCTGTCATACATGAAGTGTCATTTGTTGACTCTAGATAAAACACAAAAATTAAAGAAGAAAAAAAAACATTTAAAAAAAATTAATCTTTTTTCAGATCAAGGGTATAAAATAAGTTTCAATTCATGGACATTATCAAAGTGTTTCCTTTAATCTCTAATTAAACATGAAATAGTTATGACAGCAATATGGCTAAAGGATCATTTTTGGGGGGTGAATTCTAGACAATGTGGAATGGATTTACACTGATGCAAAATGCAACAAAAAACGTGCAAAAAAGTGATATTTATCCCAACCACATAGTCCTGAATTCACTTTAACTCTCTCTCTTAATACAAGTTGCATGCAAATATAGCCCTTGTATTGAGAGAGTGAAAACACTATTGAATATAGTATATTTTAAATGTTTTTTTATATTTATCATGCAGGACCACTAAAAAGAATCCATAGAAGGTCTATCATCAGTGGCATGACTTATGGAAACCACCTGTTGAAATATCGAGCAACATGACATTAAGGTAAATGTTTACACTGAACCTATTTTAATTATTGGATAACTATTTTAATTATTGGTACATGAAAAAAGAACCAGATGATAAATTTTGTTAAATTGGTTGAGTGAGACCTTGTCTCTAACTGATGTCCTTATATCGCTGGATTGTGTATAGTGTGGTATGTTGTCATTATGCATGAAACTGTACATTTAAGCATAGGATTCAGTTAAGAAATGGGCAATCTAGCTCCAAAATACCCATATAGAGCCCCTCTAAATTGGCATAATACTTAATAGTTAATGTAGAACCATTTTAATTGAATTAAATTTGCTTCCCTTATAAAATTTCAATCTTGTTTATTATAACATGAATGATGGCAATTATGATTTCCTAAGTGACTTATTAGGAGTAGGAGTGTCATGGTCGAGGGGTTTAAGGCGCTTCACTGGAGATGGGAAGGTCGAGGGTTCAAATCCAGACATGGCACTAATATCCTTTGGCAAGATATGTACCTGCACTTGCTAATCTCCACCCAGGTGTTAAATGGGTACCTGGTAGGATGCGAAAATTCATGTGGTTGGATGAGCAAGTGTGCGCTTGTAAAATGGTGACTGGCTGGAATGTTCCCCAGGGAGTGAGAATGTGCATACATTGTGTGTGGGTGAGCCTGAATCCGATGACCGGGGTAATAATATATCTATAAAGCGCTGAGGCACATTGTTGGATCAATGTATTGGGCGCTATATAAAATGCGGAATATTATATTATATTATTTTTATCTACTCTTTTCTCCCAGAATCCACAATGAAAGTCAAGAAACAGAGTGCAAAGCAGCGTGCTGCACTAATAAGACAACGGATGCAAAGTTCAAGGATTGCAGGAGGTTCATCAAAGACTCTTGTCGCCAAAGCAGACTACCACCAAGGGCATATCATTTTTGGAGTTGCAGCAGGGCGACAATGTACATGCAATGTACTTCAATTTCTAGTGACTGCTCAAGACACTAATCCAACAACTTGGAGTAAAAGTGATGTGAACTGTATTCTTCATAGGGGTGCAAATACTTACCAAAATGAAATTATGAAAAGGAAATCAAGTGAAATCTACTTCATGATTAACGAGCTACCAGAATATGTTAGACTTCACCATGTTACTTACAAAGTAAGAATAGCAGATCCACTCGCCGGAAATTTAGTTCACACAGAGTCATTTCCAGATAATGGACAATACTGTCTCTCTGATGCAATACTACAAGGTTCTGTGAAACATCCATGTCTGTTCATCACCATTGGCTCAAAGACACCATGTTCTACAATCGGACTACTACATGCTGGAGAGAAATACTTCTTCTTTGACAGCCACAGCAGAGATGATGAAGGGTTAAGACATTCAAATGGCTCTGCAGTTGTCCTTTCATTTTCAAGAATTGAGGAAGTGGTGAGACACACACATGAGTTGGCAGCAAGTATTGGTCTAGCACAGGATATGTTTGAAGTGACTCCAGCGATTGTATCATCATGTTTGCCATCAAAGCCCTCATGTTCAAAGAACACCCTGTTTGACTATTTTTGTGATCAATCAAACAAACAGGAAACCTTGAAATCACAAGACAAAAAACAAACAGTCCAGCAAAAGCAAACCCAATCTACCAAAAAGGGTCCCTTGAAGACAGCAAAGAAGAAGAAAATCAAGACTAAGGAAAAGGAAAAGCTACGAAAGGCATTCTATCGCATGAAGCTATCTGAGGAAGCAAAAATAATGACAAAGGGTAAAGAAAAAGGGCGAATGCTTACTTTGAGGTCGAGGAAAACTGCTGTTCAAAAACAAGAAGAAGCTGAGAAAGAAAGGAAACGGATAGCATCTCTACGCAAGAAACTAATAATGGAAACTCCTGCTGGGGTGAAGGAAAGAGAAGCTGAGAAAGAAAGGAAACGGATAGCATCTCTACGCCAGAAAATAAGAATGGAAAGTCCTGCTGGGGTAAAGGAAAGAAAAGCTGAGAAAGAAAGGAAACAGAAGGCATCTCTACGCAAAAAACTAATAATGGAAACTCCTGCTGAGGTAAAGGAAAGAGAGGCTGAGAAAGAAAGGAAACGGATAGCATCTCTACGCAAGAAAATGAGAACGAAAACTCCTGCTGGGGTAAAGGAAAGAGAAGCTGAGAAAGAAAGGAAACGGATAGCATCTCTACGCAAGAAACTAATAATGGAAACTCCTGCTGGGGTGAAGGAAAGAGAAGCTGAGAAAGAAAGGAAACGGATAGCATCTCTACGCCAGAAAATAAGAACGGAAAGTCCTGCTGGGGTAAAGGAAAGAAAAGCTGAGAAAGAAAGGAAACAGAAGGCATCTCTACGCAAAAAACTAATAATGGAAACTCCTGCTGAGGTAAAGGAAAGAGAGGCTGAGAAAGAAAGGAAACGGATAGCATCTCTACGCAAGAAAATGAGAACGAATACTCCTGCTGGGGTAAAGGAAAGAGAAGCTGAGAAAGAAAGGAAACGGATAGCATCTCTACGCAACAAAATAAGAACGAAAAGTCCTGCTTGGGTAAAGGAAAGAAAAGCTGAGAAAGAAAGGAAACAGAAGGCATCTCTACGCAATAATCAATCAAATGAAGTAAAACAACAGAATGATGAAAAAGAGAGGAGGAAAAAACTTCTTCACCGAAGATCTTTGCCGGATGAGGTTAAAGAAGTGCAAATTGAGGCAGATAGACTAAGAAAACAATCTGTTCGAAAAAGGACAACTCGTCATGAGAAACGAACACTTCAAGTAAATGACAATATTCGAAAGAAACAAGCACGTCATCCCTCAACAATAGAGAAAATAGTCTCCACTTTTCTGATGCACAAGAATGAAGCTCCAGTGTATGTGTGTACAAGCTGCCATAGACAAATGTACAGGCAATCAGTCTTCAGTTTCCGACAAAGTTCATACAAGGCTAGTATTAACTTCCTGGAAAAATGCACAACTAAGTACACAAGTTTCGCTGGACTTGAATGGATATGCAAGACTTGTAATAACTACTTAAAGAAAGAGAAGGTACCTCCACAGTGTGTGTCCAATAAACTTGAAGTGGCTGATGTACCAGATGAACTAAAAGATCTCACAGAGCTTGAGGCAAGACTCCTAGCTCAACGATATCCATTCATGAAGATACTGGCACTTCCGAGAGGAAAACAGGCCGGAATAAAGGGTGCTGTTGTAAATGTCCCTGTGATTGCAGAAAAGGTCTGTAAAAGTCTCCCTCGGACTCCTTCACAAGCTGGTATCATTCCACTCAAGTTGAAACGAAAAATCCAGTACAAGAGTCATGTGGCTTACCAGAACATTCGTCCAGGAATGGTTCAAACTGCTCTTGGAAAATTAAAAACAATCAACAAATTCTACTTAGCAACAGTGGAAAATAGTGAATGGGAGGAACAATGTCTAAATGAAGATCCTGAGATATGGAAGGAACTTACAGAAGCAGTGACGGACAAGAATATTGGTGATACGGAAATCAGAGATCTTGACGAGGGAAGGTCAAGACCAGCAGGAGAAAATGATGACAAAAATCAAAATGAAGAAATAGACATGGACGAGGAAACTGATCCCAGAGATCGTCTGCGAGGGATCAAATATGACACCTGTGTGCAACCCACTGATCCTACAATGAGCTCAGACAGCATCTACAGCATCGCACCTGGAGAGGGGAGAAAACCAATATCTATCATGATGGATGAACACTGCGAGGAGCAAGCATTTCCTACATTATTTCCAACTGGACAGTTTGGGTTTCAAGTAAACAGATGCACTAAACTATCTGCCAAAAAGTATTTCAATGCAAGACTTTTGAACAAGGATTCAAGATTCGCTAGAAATGTAGAATATCTCTTCTTCGCACAGTTCATCACAGAGTACAAACAAGTAATGGACAACATTTCTGTTGCTCTACGCAAGGCAAGAATCAGCACAGATGATGGAGAAAGGGTAACAGCTGGACTAATTAAAGATCCTCAAAGACTGAATAGAATCATCTTCAATGATAAGGCCTACAACATGCTGCAAACTGTCCGAGGCTCACCTCCATACTGGCAAAGTGTCATGTTCAAGATACTGGCTGGAGTGAAACAGCTAGGACTTTTCACTTGGTTCCTTACCCTTTCTGCAGCAGACCTCAGATGGACAGACACACTCCAAGCCATTGCTCTTCAGCAGGGACAGCGATTGTCAGATGATGATATCACCAACATGTCATGGGAAGACAAATGCAAGCTTCTTGGATCCAATCCAGTAACAGCAGCAAGGCATTTTGACCACAGACTACAATGTTTGTTCAGAGATGTTATTCTGTCTGACGTGAATCCACTTGGCAAGGTGAAAAACTACATGTATCGCATTGAATTCCAACAGAGAGGTTCCCCTCATGCTCACTGTGTGCTGTGGGTAGATCAAGCACCACGACATGATGACACCGAAGAGAATGTGACGGAGTTCATTGATCAGTATGTCACCTGTGAACTTCCTTCTGATGATGATGATGAGCTGATGCATACTCTAGTGTCTACTCTGCAAAGGCACTCACACTCTGCATCATGCCGCAAAACTGGGAAGAGCTGTAGATTTCATTACCCAAGGCCAATGGCTTCTAAGACAGTGGTGGCAGACACACCTTCTGATGAGGATCCAAAAGAGAAACAAAGAATTGTCAAATCTTCAACAGAGATACTGAACAAAGTAAGAGATGCATTAGAAGTAGAATGCAGTGACAAAAGCACAGTGCAAGAATTACTTCATCAGGTGAACATTTCTGAAATTGACTACAACAAAGCTCTTGGTGTCAACTTGAAAGGAAAATCCATCGTGTACAGAAGACAACCTCAAGAAGTCAATATCAACTCATACAACCCAGTCGTCTTGAAAGCATGGCAGGCCAATATGGATCTTCAATTTGTCTGCAATCCATATGCCTGCATTCACTACATCATTTCCTATGTGACAAAGGATGAACGAGAAATGGGACAGGCGCTGAAAGAAGTAAGCAAATCCTATAAGGACTCAGACATCAAGCACAGAATGAAGGAAGTAGCATCCTGTTTTCTTAATGCCAGAGAAGTCAGTGCACAAGAAGCTGTTTACAGAGTGCTTGGTCTGCCACTTCATCGTTCCACTTTCCAGACAGTTTTCATCCAAACAGATCTTCCAGAAAACAGAGTTGTCTTCTTGAAACCCAAAAGTATTTTGGAGAATCTCGACGAAGAAAGTGAGGATGTGTATGCCCAAACCATGCCTCAAAAATATGCACATCGGCCATTGATTCTGGAGCAGATGACTCTTGCAGAATTCATCAGTTGGTATGTTTCTTCATACAATACGGTTCAGGAAGAACCACAAGAATCAGCAGAATTTCACCCTGATCTTCTTGAATCGAGTGCAGCAAAGGCAACACCTATCAAGTTACTGGATGGCAAGGGCTATATGATGAAACGCAAGAAACCACGCATTATCAGATACCACAAGTTCAATGAAACACAAGAGGAAGAAAAATACTGTCACCACATGCTAATGCTCTACCATCCATGGAGAAGAGAAGAACTTGATCTAAAGAATGGCCATGGGACGTATGCTGAGCATTATCACTCCATCTCCCAAGACATCTTGTCAAAGCGATCCAGTCTGGAGTCGTTCACTGAAATAATCGAGCATGCTATTGAAGAGCATGAACAATTAGGACCACCAGAACATGCCTGGGATACTCTCGATACAGCAGCTCAGCAGGAAAATGCAGAATCCCAGACAGATCCTCCTCAAGACCACCCCGATCATAGTTTCCTTCAACCAAGCTCTGATCAGACAGTAACTGACGTTCAGGAGTCATGTATTGGTACTACCATTCCACTAGCCATTGAACACAGGCCAAACTACCTTTCTGATGAACAGTACAGGAACAGTGTGCTAACTCTAAACACTGGGCAGTACAAAGTGTTTTCATACATCAATAACTGGTGCGTGGATTTGGTGAAAAGCCGCAAGACACACGTTGATCTACAGCCAGTGCAGCTTTGTGTAACAGGAGGTGCAGGAACAGGCAAATCACATCTCATATCTACCATTTACCAGATGGCTATTCGTACGTTGAAACATGAAGGAAGTAATCCAGAAGCAGTGAGAGTGCTACTGACTGCACCAACTGGTACTGCAGCATTCAACATCCAAGCAAGCACCCTGCACTCAACATTTCTCCTACCACTGGGCCAGACCAAAGTCTACAAAAAACTGAGTGATCAAAAGAGGAATACCCTACGCTGCAAACTTGCTGATTTGGATATCTTAATCATAGATGAAATATCCATGGTAGGGTGCGATCTTCTTATGACTGTGGACCAGCGCCTTCGAGAAATTAAAGGCGTCAACAAAATCTTTGGTGGCATATCCGTTCTGGCATTTGGGGATCTGTACCAGCTTGCACCAGTTTGTCAGAAATTTGTGTTTGAAGATGCTGCAGATCTATTTGCAAGATTGGCTGGCTCCCTTTGGCAAGACAACTTTCAGTTTGCTGAACTTGATGAAATCATGAGGCAAAAAGATGACAGAGCCTTTGCAGAACTTCTGAACAGAATCAGAGAAGGAGAGCAAACACAGGAAGATATGACTACCCTAGAACAATGCATCATATCACCGAGCGATGACAACTATCCTTCAGATGCACTGCATGTATTTGCTACAAATGCAAGAGTCAATGAATACAACACAGAGAAACTAAGCAAGGTAGAGGGTCCAATCAGACAATGTGTAGCGGTAGACAAGAAGCCTAGTTGTCTCAAGAGTCATGTCACAAGTACAGATGCTAGATTCACAGGTGGATTGCCACATGTCTTGGAATTAAAAGTTGGTTCTAGAGTGATGCTCACCAGAAATATGGATGTCACAGACGGACTTGTTAATGGTGCACTTGGGACAGTTGTTGATTTTGTTGAATGCAATCCACCAGCAAGCAATCCAAAGGCAGTCCTGATCCAGTTTGATAACCCTACAGTTGGTTCAGCATTGCGATCGTCAATTCACTATGGCACATCACAACACACTACAGCAGTACCAATCCAGCGAATTGATGTTAAGTTCTCAATCTCTGCAAAGAAACAAGGCTTGGAAGTAACAAGGTGCCAGTTCCCCCTGCGACTCTGTTGGGCAACTACCATTCACAAAGTCCAAGGACTCACTGTAACAGATATAGTTGTTTCAATGAAGAGCAGATTCGCAGATGGTCAATGTTATGTGGCTCTAAGCAGAGTCCCAAAACGTTCAGGTCTCCATCTCCTGGATCTGCATGAAAGCAAAATCAGAGCAAGTACTGCAGTGAAGGCTGAAATGGAACGAATGCGCACAGATATGCTGTTACAAACAACATATGATGACATCTCTGCAGCACTCACAGACAGGAGCCAACCTGTGCTAATAGCAGTTCAAAACGTCAGGTCACTACCTGCCCATCATGAAGACTTAAAAAAGATGCCTGGCCTTGAAAACTGCATTGCAATTTCTATAACAGAAACATGGCTAACTTCAAAACACAGACAAAGCAACTTTGATCTTCAAAACTTTGATCAGCTGAGGAAAGACAGATTTTCATCAAATCCTGGAGGAGGGCTGTGTATGTTCATCAGATCATCTTCAACATACAATCTGCATGCGATGGAATGTTACATGCCTCAACTGGAGATCCAAAGTGCAATCATCAAGCCCCTGACCCACCCTCCATTTCTCTTGGTGAATGTCTACAGAAATCCCAAGTCAAGTATGAATCAATTCACAAAAGCCTTCTGTCATCTCTTGGAATTAGCTGATGCAACCCGCCTGCCATCATTTATAGTTGGTGATTTCAACATCAATCTCCTCACATCCAAGCACAGCCATGCAGTACAACGGCAAATGCAATGTTGCAGTTTCCACCAGGATGTCAAGAAACCAACTCACATCAGTGGCTCACTACTAGACCATGTCTACTCCAATACCCCTACCAACATCTGGCAGAGTGCAACACATTACAGTGATCATGATGTTATCTGGATTCTTGCCAGTTTTTGAACAAATGGTAAATCTATCTATGATCTCTTTAAAATGTATGTTATGCAAATATATTTAATATTCACTTTTGACAATACAACTGGGCCTGTTACATAAAACTTACCATTGATGGTAACTTTGCGGTCAATGGGAATTACCATGGTAACAACTAGGGCTCAACAGCCTATCAAAATCAAGGTTTCCAGACCCAGGTCTGTTACTAATAGACAAAGATTTTAGCTATTATTTCTTGAGATATTAAGAAAAAGACCATTTGAACAATTCAATTCGTCTGATTAAAAAAATATTCTCTTTTTAATAAGTATTTGGTGCAAAAAAATGTAAGCTCACTTTATATCTCACCTTTCTCCTCAACACATTCCATGTTATACAAATATGTCTTGATTTATTGTGAAAGTAGACAATTTACAGAATTATTAATGTGACCATTGACCTTATTTCCAGCCTTTACAGTTGGCGATCTCCAAATCAGCCTCTTCACTCAAAGCATAGCCATGCCGTACAATAGAAGATGCAACGGATCAGTTTCCACCAGGATGTCAACTAGGAACCAACACACATTAGATGCTCACTACTGGTCCATGTGTACTCAAACAAATTACAGTGATTTCATCTGGATTTGTGCCAGTTTCTGAAGTCAAAATGGTAAGTCTATAACCCTCTCAGTGCCAAATTCCCCATTACATAAAGAAGGTCTGTGTGGTAAGAGGTCTGGATGTCTATACCTAATGGTAGAAGCAAAATAGAATATCTATATGTATCAATTGAAAGAGTGATCTCTCCTCTATAATGGCACATACCATACCCAAGGTTCATAATTTTACCTTGGGGTTATGTGTGCATGTCAATACAAGTTCTATGAGGGCTCTCCGGTTAAGATTTTAAAGAGTAAAAACATTTGTATGAGGGGCCTCTGATGACACAAATGAAACATTATGATTCAATATTAGAACAGATACATGTCAGCCAGCACTTAAAGGGCAAGTCCTCTTTAAAATAACTTGCTTTCAATAGAAGCAGAAAAATCAGACAATTAAAAACCAATTAAAAAAAAAGATTGAGTAAAATCAAACTAATAAGTTATGAATATTTAATGACATAAAAAACTTTAAAAATCACAAGACAAATTGGCAACTCACTCATGAGTCGTTGACGTTATTGTCTCACTATCCACTAAGTGTGTTCTTTATATTGATAATATAAATTTCCAATTTTCCCCCTAAAAATCTTATTTCCTCACACCAGCATCCAAGTTATATTGATAGTAATATGTTTTTGTGTGGACGCACTAATATAGACTAATTTTTTTTTCAGTTAAATCATGAAAAATGTGAATTTTGATAATCTATTTATGTAAAAATCAATGATTATGAATATACAATATTCAGAAAATAGTAACAGTTCTTCAAAGTTCATAACAGTTATTGTGAAATGTCATGTACGCTATATGATACAAATCATATAACCTGAGAGAGGCATAGGGAAATCAGGCTTTTTAGGATAAAAAGGGAAATTGATCGGATAAAGGTATATAAAGCATTTGATAAATAGTGAGGCAATGACATCACAAACTGATAACCAAATTGGCAATTTGTGTAGTGACTTTCTAAGTTCCATAATTTTTCATACTTCATTGCAAAAATTTCATAACTTCCTAATAAGTTATTCGATTTTACTCTAATCTTTTTGCTCTGTTATATCTTTTGGTTTTTCTGCATCTATTAAAAGCAAATTATTTTCATCAATCGGTTCTTTAACGTGATCACAAGCTTTTTTTGCATAACATAATAAGCCCTGTGAACTTTGACCTCGTGACACCAAAATCAAATCAGTTCATGACATTGGCTCCGCAAGCTACATACATGGTTAAAGTTTGGGGGTCATCGATCAATTGGTTCTTGAGATAATGCGATCACAAGCTTTTTTTGCATACATAATAAGCCCTGTGAACTTCGACCTTTGACCTTGTGACCCCAAACTCTAATCAGTTCATTGGCTCTGCAAGATATTTACATGACTTAAGTTTGGGGGTAATCCATCAACTGGTTCTTGAGATAATGCGATCACGAGCTATTTTTGCATACATAATAAGCCCTGTGAACTTTGACCTTCGACCTCGTGACCCCAAACTCTAATCAGTTCATTGGCTCTGCAAGATACATACATGACTTAAGTTTAGCGGTAATCCATCAATTAGTTCTTGAGATAATGCGATCACAAACTATTTTTGCATACATAATAAGCCCTGTGAAATTTGACCTTTGACCTCATGACCCCAAAATCTAATCAGTTCATTGGCTCTGCAAGATACATACATGACCTAACTTTGGCGGTAATCCATCGATTAGTTCTTGAGATAATGCGATCACAAACTATTTTTGCATACATAATAAGTCCTGTAAACTTTGACCTTTGACCTCGTGACCCCAAAATCTAATCAGTTCATTGGCTTTGCAAGATACATACATGACCTAAGTTTGGCGGTAATCCATCACTTGGTTCTTGAGATAATGCGATCACAAGAACGGGACGTACGTACGTACAGACGTACGTACGTACAGACGTACGTACAGACGGACGGACGGACAACCAGAAAACATAATGCCTCCGGCTACTTTGTAGCGGAGGCATAAAAATGAAAGTCATAGAATTAAATGACTGCCAGGTCAGTGATGTTTCTATTATCTCTAATGACCAAATTTTCAGGTTGAGAAACTACTGATTGGGAAGAGTACAATATATGAGTTTGACTAAGCATACAGATCACACATTTAACTTTACACATCCAAGTATTGTGCTTTTCACATTTCTTGCAGATTGAATCGAAAAGATGGGTCACAGTTGTATTTGAATTTCTATTCCTCCTTAATACTACTCACCTTTAGTTCTTGTTCTAGAGCATCTTCAAGCTGATCGTTGAGTTCTTCCTTCTGTTTCATGGTCTCAACTTTCATCTCTTGTTCTAGCTGCCTCAAAGCTTGCTTCTGACGATTACTCTCCAGAATCTTAGTCATCAACTGCAGAGCTCCGCTGTGTGGATAATATTAACAGATTTATTTACAAGTCCTGTTCACAAATGGAAATGCACAGCATAGGTACAGGTTGATAAATTACGGATTGACATTAAAAAATGAGTGCAGGGAAACTGTTGAGATAGGATACTCACAGGTTTGTAAAACCTATTATCATACCTAAACATTCAAGGCAAAAATAACATAAAAGTTTGTACACTAGTGAAATTAAGAGCGCTTTGTTGACATGTGCAACCTAGAATAAACTTGGCAACAACTACAAAAAAATACAAGAAATCTGCAGTTACATTAATTTGCAATGCTATGTCCACAGTTTGACACCAGATGGAGATATAATTTCAGATTCTGAGTTATGGAATACTGCTTAATATGTGCATGATAAGAACACCAAGCAATTGAAAACCTCAATGACACTTATGACAAAGCATCTGAACAATGATTGGCTAAATCTCCCATGTATTGCTGAGAATAAAGGAGAAATCTCAAATCTCTTTTCATAGGTAAGTTTCTTATGCAGAACCGGTTAGTCAGGATTTGTTAGAAACCCAGATATTTGGATATTATACTACAACTATTGACAGATTGTCAGCATCATTTCACAGCATTATTGTTTTATAACACAAACATTTTCAGGGAATTCAAAAGAGAGCAATGATTAGTAAGCCTTGTGATTTTATTAGTCAGCATATGAGAGCATTTAATTGGCTGCAAGGTTTGATGATATGTATGAACGTTGAGAATTGCTTTAATACAAAAATAAAACCCAATGTTATAATTTACAAAAGCATTGATAATACACTATCAGTTTATAATTATCTATGCAGATTGCAGAATGTGAATTGGCAGCATAAGACAAAATTACTTGAAAAGCAAAAATGAAATAATGGAAGAAAATAAGTAATATTGATGGGCAAGTTCAAGATATTTAGTCATTTGGTATCTCTTACGTTACTAAGTATTGTAGAGTCTGATCATAAATTGACATCAAATGAGTCACTTCATATTTGGTCTGATGTATACTCTAGAATGGTTATTGACCTCATACAATGATCAGATATCCTCAAATCTGAGATGAAGTTGGTAAACATACGGGACAAAATAGCTTGGACTTGCCCTGAGAACAATTAATGCAAGAATGTGCATGGTAGTATATGCAAGACTTACGCTGATGTTTGATGGCTGGATTAATCATGTGATAGCATGGGTTCACATGGTCAGGTGATATAGGGAGGGATCAGGTGATTGGTGTGGTTAGGTCACATGACATGAGTGTGCATTGGTGCAAAAATAAAGAAAACAAAAGCATTAGGATAGAACCCAGAACCATTAAAAAAACAGAAAATAATACATAAATACATGGTATTTCATATGATATATATCTATATATATATATATATATATATATATATATATATATATATATATATAAGAATATATATTAAAGGTAAAGACCAGTTTTAAAAACGCCCCCTCTCAAAAAATGAAATGGAAGCTCTTATCACCAATCATGTGAAAGAATATGTTTTGACTAATACGCGATCATACAAATTTTGCAGAGAAACCGCCTACCAATTGATATATTTGGTAAATTATTATATCTATTTGGACCAGATAGATATAACACATGTGTCACGCACGTGTGGGGGTAGTCCCATATACATCTTTCTGTGTAAAGTACTTGTAGCTTAATCAAGATTGGGCTAAAAAAAAATTCTGATCGATTGCACAACGTTTCTTTCACAATGCAATCACATGACCATAACTGGTCTTTATCTAGAACACTCAGTATCAAATGAATGATGCTGTATTTAAAGCAAGACATAATTATGATTAGATTCACTTTCAGCATATCTTTCTCCATCATTTGCATAAAATGATTGGGAGTCTAATCCTGATGCAGTAAGATATTTTACAAGTATTTCTCAGAATAGTTACTTTCGGAAAAGGTATAATATGGAATCTTTAAATTGGCAACACAAAATGATTGTAATACTTACGAGCTAGTCTCCCTGCGACGGTCATTTGAAGGCTTGTTGGCTTCTTTCTTTAGCTCCTCGGCAAGAGTCCTAGAATTGAAAATTATTAAAAAAACATGTATTACATTTTGCAATGATATGCTGTGTTTAAAAATTGGTTGCCTTGCAAAATCAATCAATATCGATGGATATTGTTTGCTGAAACAGGAAAATTCAATAAAATACTTTGGCTTTAAATGAATGAATACATTATATTACTGATGTTGGAATTTGGATTTTCACAACATATATTAAGACCCTGGTATCCTCAAAAATTGACATTAGAATCGATCATAAAAATCAATTGTATCTCCAATATTAGTTGCTGCAATTCACTGTACCTTACCATTCATTTTGTGTATTTGTAATACACAATTGAATGTAAGTCACTCATTATTGTAAAGTTATGATTGACTGAATTATGAAGTTGATAAAAGTAGTTGTAGGGAGATACAATTAATTTTATTATTTGTTATGTTACAGGGTCCAGATGTGATTATTGACATCTGTGAACGAACCTTCAATGCCACTATATCAAAGAGACATGATTCAGGATCAGACCCGAGTCAATATATAGTTATAAACATGTGCGGTACTTGTCCAAACACACTTTGTCAGTGATATGCCCTGTACAAGCATTGTATCTTATAAGATGATGATGTGGATCCCAATCAAATGATTGGTTGAGAACGTACATGTGACCAGGCATTTATTTTGCCTAATACATATTTTGCTAATGACCGGTCATTAGTAAAATCATGTTATAAAACATCTTTCATCAAAACAAATAAAACATCATCTTATAAAACAAATAATACACATCATTTTGTTCGGGCATTAGTAAAATTACACTCGGTACCTTGTGTGGGTAATTCTTACAAATGCCCGCACTGCTGTGTATTAGTTGTATCATAATGACTGCTTACTTTTCTCTCATGAGTTTAATAGTCTCCATCTTATGTTGAAGCTGGTCCTCCTGGTGCGCCCTCGCTTGGCGAAGCTTCTCTTCAATGTCTTCAATCTCCTGCATGTGAGCCGCCATGATGCGCTCTGTCTTCCGTTCTGACACCACGTTGGTATCAGCGATGGAATCAACAAGCTGATCCTGTGGAAGAGAGCGGGTAGTTTGGGTTAGGAATGCAACTAATATGACTATGACAAAAAGTCATGGGTCACCACAAGTTTCTTGATTTAAAACTAAGTCAATGCATGCTCTTTTGTAAGGATTAATCCCTAATTACTCAATCTTTTGGATAAGACTTCACATTATAGCTGAAGATGGGTGCTACAGGCATAAATGTGCTTCCTTAGCAGTTGGGTACAATAAACGACGGCAAGAACAACAACAAAATAATGATAGTAATAATATTCAGCTTTTATACAGCGCTTCATACATCTCGGACATCTCTAAGCGCTTTACAGATACACTATTACCTCGGTCATTGGATTCAGTGCTTGCCCGTACACAATGTGTGCACAATCTTCAATCCCTGGGGGCATTCCAGCCCGGCGTTACTTGACGCTCAAAAACTGTTTGACCAACAATGACGGTCGCATCCTACCGGGTACCCATTTAACACCTGGGTGGAGAGTAGCAAGTGTAGGTTAATATCTTCCCAAAGGATATAAGTGCTGTGTCAGGATTTGAACCCTCGACCTTCGCATCTCCAGTCAGGCGCCTTAAACCACTCGACCACAACACTCACAGGATCAACCAAGAGATACTTACTTGGAGATCTTTGACAGCTCTATCCAGCTTCTTGATGACTCCTTGTCTCCTGGCTTGCCCGGCCTGGAGCTTGCCAATCAGGATACCCATCTTAGCATCCTGCTCCTTCAACACCTCCTCAGTCTCGTGAGCAAGCTGCTTCCTGAGAGCCAAGATGGCTGCCTGCTGCTCCTCTCTCATGGATTGTTCTTCAACCGCTAGCTCCTCAGCCTGATAACAAATGATTGGAAGGTTCATTGAGTGATCAATCGGTTCATTGGTTGGTTAACTGATTAATTGATAGGTTGATTCAAAACAAAAGATGAATTAAGATCCTGTTTTCTGAGAGCCAAGATGGCTGCCTGCTGCTCCTCTCTCATGGCTTGCTCTTCAGTCGCGAGCTCCTCAGCCTGATAACAAATGATTGAAAAGGATTCATTGACTGATTAATTGGTTCATTGGGTGCATGGTTAACTGATCAATTGATAGGTTGATTAAAAACAGAAGAAGAACTTAGATTACATGTTTGGGATAGAGTTGATGTAATTCAGTAGATTCAAAGCTATCTGACAAGCAATAACTCCAAGACATCTCTAACACAGTTTTATTCATTTCTAGAAAAATAATTTACACAACTAGTATAGGATGGGCTATAAGAGCATATATATTATAACCTGTGTCACTTTACTATTACTTTCACAGATAACAAATGAGAATGTTTATCTTCCCATACTCCTCTTTACCTCAGTTGCTTATGATTATTACCTGTTTTGTTGTGAGTTCACCCTCTTCTTCATCATCCTCTCCTCTTGCTAGCCTCTCTTGTGAATGCTCTGCCTTTATGGATTCATAGCGAGCTCTTCTCTTGGCCAGCTTTGCTTCAAGCCTGCAATGATATGACAGATAGGAAAAAACAATCTATGTGTTATCTAGTGTACAGCTCTCTTGTGAACTAAGCAAAATGTAACAAAAACAAAATACGAAATCTCAAACTACTAGAACACTCTTTTCTTTCCAAGAAATCAAATGATATAACATTTTTTGGATTTTTTTTTTACCACAAACTAGAAAATGTATACTATTATATTTGGTCATGATTTTACATATGTGCTTACCACCATTTCCTGGCAGTACACAAAGGCCACTACTACAGATTTTAGTTATGTACCAATGGAATCAAACCAAATACATGTAATTTTTTTGAAGGACATTCTTTTCAATAAACTTCATCAGAATACCATGCCTTGGACTGAGAAATGGATTTAATTATTTCATTGGTCTGCTACTTTGAGGAACTTTTTATAATCTTTTAGCTTTTCATGTACTTACAGCTTTTGTTGTTTGAGTTTGGTCATCTGTAGATGGTTATTGAGAGCTGAGACGTTCTGCTCATGTTGAAGCATAATCTGTCTCTTTGACCTGGAATAAAAAATTCAAATAAATTCTAATTACAACACTGTCTACTGGAAGCTATATAATTTTTGACAACTCTATATTATCTATAAGCTCACAGATAAATGTAGGAAAGTATATCATCTTCCTTAGCCACCGCTAGGCATAATTATCCCATTGATGTACGCTTATGAAAATACGTAACTTAATTCAACCTTTTAATATTTTTCCCATGGTTGAATTCTTAATACAGAATATAGATGAATCAAGGCACTTTACTAAGCTATGCACAATAATAGGTGTTCATCTATTGCCCCTGGGGAATATTTTACAACCACTGCTCTCATCACATTTATACAGCTGAGCAACAACAACGCAGCAATACGCACAATTTACTACAATCCTTCATCCTTATTTCTTTTTAGAACACAGTATAGGCTTTCGACAATTGGACATTATTTTTGATGCTCCTCCGGAAAATTTTTTAAAAAATTGAGAAATTTTAAAAATAGATTTTTTATGACGTCACACTTCACCACTCTATAGTCTTTTACACGACGACACCAATGCTAGCATTACAATAATTAATCTATTAAATAAATGAAATGTTGGCTCACTCTTCATCTAGAGTTGACTGTGTATCAATCAGCTTTGTAATAGTTCGTTCTTGCTGTTCAGCTAACTGCTGCTGCTCAGCCGCGGCTCGTCTCTGTTCCTCTTCCCATGATGCTTTGCGTAATTCAATCTTCTCCTGTAGCAGCATGTTCTGACGTTTCTTCTCCTGATCAAGTTGCTCTGTAAAGGAAGGGATGATCAGTAATTGTTAGAGAGACTGAATAGCTTCACATGGAAATAGGGATAAGGGAAGGGAGTTAATAGAAATAACAAAATATGATGGGGGTTAGGGAGAAGACAACTCAATTCCTGTATTTTCACAACCATAACAATTACCAAAAACATGCATGCATAGACTTGGGAGAAGTCATAATAACTGCAGATAATAAATGACCAAACCTACAAAGATGATGGCAATGGAACAAGACAAGAATACAGAAGACTCATAATGCAGGAAAACAAAGTTGTGGTGAATTTTAAATTAGTGTAAATAAATGGCACATGGGGAAGAAAAATATAGCTATGAACATCAAAGGTCCTATGCACACTCACTATCTGTATTACAAGATACAGAAATGTGAAGCATATTATGCTTCTGTCATTATTTAAAAATACAAAAAATGCTGCAGTTTAACACATCAAACATGAACATGCAAGCCTGAAGAGTTCTTGCTGCATATACACATACCTTCATAAGCAGTCACATTAGCTTGATGTTTCTTGACGATACGATTAGCTTCCTTCTCATTCAACTGAGCCTTCTCAGCCAGCTCTTCAAACACAGACTTGTCTTTCTCTGCTAACTCATTCCCTCTCTCCTCCTCCAAGGTCTGTAAAGTTAATTCAAACATACAAAACCATCATGAGCAAGAAAAGCTTGATATTGTATTTACAACTTCACATAACATTTTTTAAAAGACTTTGTTCACAGATTCAGATCATATACCTTGCTCATTAATTTAAACTTATAAAGCTTCAGAGGAACTTAGAATGGTTTAAAAGTAGTAAACAACTTTAAATACCGTATTATTGCAAAGTTAACCAGTAAAGTCAATTTAAGGTATGTCTATTGCAAACAGATAGCCTACTAACAGTTCAACTATGATCACACATGATGGCATTGTAAGGCAGAGATAACCATATCCAGAGTCAAATGCAATTCAAGATCATCCTCGATTCCATAGAGAACCAGCATACCTTTCTGAGTAGACTCAATTCTTCTGCTTCGTGGTAGTCAAGCTCATCTATCAAATCATTCTTCTCATTACGCTGCTGCTCAAGAAGGTCATGATGAGCCTGGTGAGGTAAGAAGGAAGGAAACATGTATACTTGAGCAATGAATCACAGTGAAGAGAAAAAGAAGAACTGGGCTTAAAATACTTACTATTCATTAAAAATTAAACAATCACACTGTGCAACATTGTATGTACCTTGGCACCATGTATGATCTAATGCAAGTTAACATTTAATATTTCTTTAATCTTAAGTATGTTGAATATTAATTCAAACTATTTGTATGCGCCTTAAACATCTCTAGAGATGGATATGTTGCGCTTTATAAATATTGTTATTATTATTATTATTATTATTACATTATTTATTAGTTAATAATAATATCCTAGGGAAAGAAAGATTGTTAATAATTCAGGAGGGAATTCTATCTCATCATTACTCTATTAATGAATTATTGAAGAGTCTATATTGACCAAGATAAAGTTGACTTCAAGTAATGTTGTATATTAAATCATAAGCACATACTGAACAACCACCTTAAGCATATCCCCATCTCTGCTGTATATACCTCCACAAAATCTGTTGGATTGACAACTTGTGGAGCCTTGTCTGCTAGTTTTTCTCTCTCTCTCTCTCTTTCACCCAATATCTTCTCCAATACACCCTTCCCCCTATCAACCATACCCCCTCACCCCCTCCCCCCCCCACCCATGTGTGTTGCCCTTGCTGTATATACCTCTACAAAGTCTGTTGGATTGACAACTTGTGGGGCCTTGGCTGCTAGTTTCTCTCTCTTCTCTTCCTGCTTCTTTTCTAATGCTCTCAGCTTCCTCTCCCGGTGTTGCTGCAGCTTCTCAGCTAGCTCTTGACTTTGTTTTGATACAGCTAAGGAGAGAAAATAAATCAAACAAACAAATAAGATCTCTACTTTACTGATTGTTTGATCAAATCACAATTCGTTGTAGGCAAGAACACTCCATATACGTTTGCTTGCTTGATGTGAACACTGGTAGCAAACAGTTCCACCCTAATACATGAACAGATGGTAGATTGAAGAGTTGCTTAATTTAATAACTGTTAACCTTCTCTAAAATAATTAAATAGATATTGGATGACACTTTCTTTCATCATGTATTGCCGATTTCCACTTCTCAGTTTAGAAATACTTTTTATACATTTCACAACTTTATTTGTAAAAATAGTCAAATTTGTGACTAAAAACATGACAAAAAGCAAAAAATGTTTAATTTTCTGTCTCAAGTTTCTTACCTGCTTTGTGATTTTCCTGAATCTTTTCTACATCAGCCTGGTATTGTTTAATAATGCTGTGAAGAAAATATGGCAAAAATAAATGACAGAGGGGGGTAAAAATCAAATAATATTCTTTGTAAGAAGAGTTTTCTCATTTATATATTCCTCCCACTTTAAGTTGAGGTCTAGCTTTCAAAACTGCAAATCCTATTTTTCTTTCCAGTATTTAGCTTAATTAATTCATCTTTATACTAAAAAAAAACATATCTCCCCAACAAGCAAGCTCGAGGTAGATACATTATGTGTAAAACATTTAATTTAGTCCTCTTTGTGTACCATTAATCACTTACGGTAGGTAAATCTCAAAATTAAACAACCCTCAAACCTCTAATCACTCCTACTCATCAATCAAAGATGAAATACAAATAGCTGCTATCTGATCCTCTGTTTTATTTACCTTTTTGCTTGAGATTGGTTGAGTTCTCTTTCTTCAGCCAGGTATTTAGCGATTTCATTCAAGCTCTTATTCCTCGTTTGGTTGCCCTTGCTCTCTCTTGATGTAACCTGAGCATACTGTTCAGACAGTGCTTGGCGTTTAGACAGTCTCTCATTTAATATCTAGAGTTAGAAAGAAAGGGAAGTACGATTATTAGTTATAGACAAAGAGTATGATTACATTTAGTTGAATTCACTATGTCATCATTGGTCAATGTAACATTCAATGAACAATGGATCGTAAACTTGTATTGAACATACATCTGTGGCTTAATCCCAAGACACCGACTTCTGATTGGTCGTTGAGAGCTACATGTATTAATCTTATTCTTACACTTTTCATCTGCACATTTTACGAATAAGGGGAAGCCTTGGCTCATGTTATCAACAATATTTGTGTCACATTTCTTTTCATCAGAACATGTCCCTCCAAGGTCAAAGGTTAAACTAACATGACTTATTTCACAGGATCTTAAAATTGCTTGTCTATTTTGCTTCTGACAAACCTGTCAGAGGTCAAAGGTTACACACACACACACTATCTGAAAGCTGCAATTCTTACCGTAGCTTGTCTATTCTGCTCCTGACCGATCATCCTCTCTGCGGCAGCCATGTTTTCTAACAGCTTCTTCATGATGGCTTCCACCTACAGATGAAGAGAGTGCAAATTAGAAACAATTATTACAACTGGGAACATTGTTAAATGGGAAATGCATGTTTCCAGAGCAATCAAATACTTTTTTGATGTTATAATTTTTTTAATTTATTGTGTTAAATATCTTACTCCTGGCACCCCCCTCCCCCCCCCCCCCCAAAAAAAAAAAAAAATGATGAAAGCACCGGACAGTCACAAAGTTCCATTCTCATACTAATATTGCAAAATTGCCCAAGGCACTAGTAGCCTTCTTAAAAATATCAACAAAAGTATTGATAGAAACAGAGAGAGACGCAGATAGACAAACAGAGAGAGAAAGAGAGAGAGAGAGAGAATGAAGCAAATACTGTATAAAATGTCAATAAGTTACCTCTTCAGATGAGAGCCCAGCCTCCCTGCTTAGCTTATCCTTCACTTTTATCTGAGCATCTTGGACTAAACCATCCTGCAATTAAAAAGAAAGATGATCAAAGTAAAATGTAGAATAAAACATGGTTTCATACATTTATTTGCAATTTGTGACAGTGTACTTCACATGCAGCACATGCTAACTTCCATATATTCTCTTAGTGATATGAAATAATCATGACATTGTTTATTGTCATATCTTACAGAACTGCATTCATATGTAGACGTTTCCTTCACAGTAACATATCAATATGAGAGCATGTTTTACAATAAAGCACAGTGGGCTTACCATCTTTCTAATGTAATCCAATCTTGAATTCTCAAGCACTTCTTCCAGGGCGAGAGGATCCTTCATCAGATCTGATCTATTCTTCAAATCTTGCTCCACCATTAACTGAGATGCTTCAAGGGAATCTTTAGCATCACTCAGCTCCTGGGAGGTTCTGTCAATGAAGTCTGCAGCAAACTTTTCATCCATCCTCTCTGCAGTCACAAACCTTCCAAGCAGGATTTGAAGAATATGAACAAACACCTACAAGTAAAAGAGAATTTTACCCAAAAAGGCACATTTACAAATAATGTTGAAGAAAGAACACCCATTTTTTTATTCTTAACTATTCTTAAACAAGTGCCTACTTGAATTGACTTGTCTATGACATCATTTGAAGATTATGAACAAACACCTACAAGTAAAAGGGATTTTTAAATTTTTTTTTTAATAGGATGCGAAAAGCACATTTAAAATTAATATTGAAGAAAAGAACACCCATTTTTTTTTCTTAACCATTCTTAAACAAGTGCCTACTTGAATTGAGTGGTCTAAACATTAAATCTATAGAAGTAACATCATTGAGTAGTCAATAGAATAAGATCAACAAATGACTTGATCAATTAAATATGACAAGACATTCAATTGAATATGACAAGAGGATTCAATAATAATTCTACACTGTTCTATTCACAAAAAATCAACTCCTTGGACGTCTATTTCCCTGTATTCCCCTATTATTAATCCCTTTTATCCAATAAAAGCAACAGAAATAAATAAAGAGATATCCGTATATATACATACATACATATTGATATTCATATAGCACCTTTGCATAAACGTGCTCAAAGCGCTTCACATTAGTAAATAAAACAGAATAATCAATCAAGCGCATACATCATAAATTTGTTGTGTAATATACACCATGAACTGTAAGAGTAAAGCATGCAAAGTATTATATATTCTATGTTTGATTGAAGGTTGATAAGTGACATACCGACTCTCTTTCCTCCAGCAGTTCTCTCTCCATGGACTTGGTTGCTTGAAAGTCTTGAAGGCTAAGCTCTACCATGGTTTTCTCACTGTCAGGAGAAATAGGAATATGTATTCACTCATTGGATACATTATAGAAGATATTGTACAAAAAACAAGCAAATAAACATAAATCTACAAACAATCATAAACCAACAAACCATCATAATCTAACAACAACAATAAAATTAAAACACTAAAGTGCTACACACATGGCCTATGTTTTACACTATAAATTCATGATTTATTATGGGATTCAGTAAAAAAGAAAAAAAAAATATTAGCCTATTCAACCTAGTTTTATAAATATGCACCATTCATATAAACTTTAATGTAAAATTCACTTTCTTATTTCTAAAGAGCTTTTTGGACATTTAAAAAAGTTATTACATTTCTATGACTGAGTACTTAGGATATGTCCAGGTCAGAATTTCTATAAGCTCAATTATCTACTGGTCATCAGCATTCACTTCCATCTTCAAAATATCATGTCCCTGTCTTCATCATCCTTATAAGCATGACTTATTAAAACAAAGCGATCTCAGCTCTATTACCTTGATGGCATTGTAAGTGCAATAACGATGCCTGAGGCTAACTTCTCCTTCATCAGCTCCTCTTCATCCTCTTCTTCTCCATCATCATCATCATCTGATTCATCCCTCCTCTTCTTCCTCCGATACTCTCCATCTTCCTCATCATATCCATCATCTTGTTTGATCAGCTTCTGACGGGAGGACTTCTCATTGACTGTCGACGTTTTAGTTTTCCTGTATGTCTGTATTGATAGAAATGATATGGAGGATATAAGACAATAATATCTACTTTGTATTTCGCATGAAACCAATAACAATACATAATCAAATGCTTTATGAAATATTCATAGGTAAAAGCTTTTCTTTTGGAATTGTATTAAAGGCACCCTTGTTCTACACTGCAAAACAAAGAAAATACAAGGCACATTGTGATATATTTTATATTTCATGTCAAAATCTTCATCCATATTTATTTTAAAAATTAGACAAAAATTCACAATTTTTTGAGAAAATGACAGTTTTCTTCTTTAACATATGATAAGCTGATTAATGTCTTCCTTACCATGTCAGCATAGCCTGCAACTTCAACTTCATATGCAGCATTCTTTACAACAGTGTCATCTTGATGCTTTTGAATCTAAAGAAGGAAAAAGGAAAGGTTAAAACATAATAATTAATATTTCCTTAGTCCTATATATTAATAAATTACTTTTCACATCCATAGTTTTCCATATACCGGTACATATTTTACAGTGAAATTTATGATTTTTTGTTGTCATAAATGCATTTTCATTTTCTTTCATCTGATTCTTTGCTCTGACCTACACTGTAGATAACAATGTCTGGTGTTTTCCTTCACGCATTGCACATATTTCACAGATAAAGCCAACCAAATGCTATAATTTATTGCCCCTTAATTCCCATCCACTCAGCTAAAATACATTTAGTATTACAAACAAATACAAATAAAAACTTAAAATAGACATAAAATACTGTGCGAAGAACCTACAACTCTCTCTGAATTCTGAAAGAAACCAATAGCCTACATACCCTGTCCTTTGCAATTTCTTTGACGAAGCATCTTGAGATGATGATGGCTAGAATGACCCCTATGATGACCCCAAAGATGACCGCTAGACTGACCTCCAGGGCGTCCAGTCTCCATGAGGAGGTAGGGATGATGGAAGCAATCTCAACACAAGACATTTTCAATGACCTTCAGTTTCCTAGTTTGGAAGGAGTAAATCATAGATCATAAAAGATAAGGAGGACAACCTTTCTAATTCCATTTTCTAATTTTTCATTTATCTGCAAATTTCATTGATTTCAATGGAGAATGTCAATGGTCTTCTCTTGGCTGCCTTGAAAGCAAAACTTAGATGAATTTTTCACATCAATAATAATAATAATATCAGTACTATAATATATTATTATAATGAATAAGAAGAAGAATAAAATAAGAATGATAATAAACATTATTTTTTAAACTCTAATTGGTCACTTTGACTTGATCTGTTTTCGTTTTGGTTATCATAATCATACCATTATTCAGCCAAATGAAGAAAACTCAGCTACAAATCTAAATGCTAACTTCTCAATCTAATTACATCTTAACTCGAGGGCATGCTGCTCGAGGGAGCTAATTACATCTCTGATGGAAATCATCATGATCATCAGGTCATGTACAAATTACACTAGCACTTTTGTTTCCAGAACATAGTCATAAACACAGTCATACTCAAAGCAATAACAGGCCTAAACTTTAAGTTTAAGGTAATGATTAAGGGTCCACGATTAATTAATATCTTTCCAAACTAGGCTAAAATTCAGGTTAGACAAGTCTCAACTCTCAAGTTAATTCCTCTTTCATGAAATGTAGGAATGAAGACAAATGTGTATCATGACGATGAAGATCTAACAATATTACTTAGAGCTACACGACATCAATTATGACAATATTATGATTATATATGTTTGCGTTCTGGCTGGCCCTGTGCAGCATGCAGCAACTAGGAAGATATGGCGAGTGGTTGCGACAGGTCCGACGGGCTTCTCTCCCGTGGATTCTGTCTTGCTTACCGTAGTTAATGAGACCGCCGAGCTTCTTCTGCTGCTTCCAGCGATTTTGGGTGCAATATCTTACGTTAAAGATTAATGTTTCGACAAAATATAATACACAGTATTAAATTAATATCTATAATTCATTTACATGTTCTACAATCATTACCTTTTTCGTCCCGTAACTTGAGAATGGTTCGATTTGATAAGCGTAGAAATTCCAGCTCGCAAAAATGTTCTCTGTAGATTCCTCTTCTTCCCCTGAATTGACCAATCAGCACCCGTAAATTTGACGTCATTCATATGGCGAAGCTTGGTGTTTCTAGGGATACGTGAATCTTTCAGCGCTCTTTAAACTGGTTATCTAAAGTTGAATATCTGACGATTCCAATAGGTAATGTTACTTTTGAGTATTATTTACGAATCATTGATTTATTCTGAACGGATTTCCTGAAGCATTTATAAAATTACAGGAGGTAAGACGTATAAAATTGGATGTATTTTGATCATATCGTGGTATATCGTGGCGTGAATTTGTATACACCTGTTGTCCGTGTTCCTATGGCTATTGACTTCCCTACGTGTGGTCGAGAGTGAGTGGTGTGCGTACATGTAGGCTTGATAATTGATTGCTTTGTAAACAGTATACACACACGGCATTTGCTGTAGCTGATAAGGGAACGCATAAAACGTGCAATAGATATAATATTATGGACGTCGAGGAGAGGGTCCCATGCAATGCCAAAATTTCATTCACCGACTATATGAAGACGAAGTTGAATCTAATTTCTTATAAACATTCTTGTACTGCATGCCATGCCACAAATGATATTAACGCTGTTTGATTTGCAAGCACATGATGAAAGTATGTTACTAGCTGTAATAAAAAAAAAGTTAATGAATGTGTGAAAAGACAACTAAAAATATGAGAGAAAATGTTCAGTGCACTGCCATTTTTTACTTAACAGTCACAGAATTATTGATAAGATGAAGAATCAAATAACCAGATATATTTATATAGCAATTATCAATAAAGAAAGATTACCATGAGGGATTAAGACTTTATGGCACAATATATATCAATCTTAATTGTCAAGCAATTCTAATTTCTATGCGAGTATTATTTTATTATTGTATACTGCTGCATACATGTATCTTTATTTTTTTATTTTTTAATAGTCTGTGTAAAGGAAGATCGAAGCACAGAACTATGATTCCCTTTTCACTAATTGAGTTGACTTGTCGTATCTTACACACATGTACATGTATACCCATGGTTTAATGTTTAATATGTCAATTAAGGTTGTGTGTAGTTTTATGAGTCTGAAAGTTATATTCAATGCATAAATTACAAAAAATGTCTTAGCCAATATTTTTGTTTTAATTGAAACTGAAATTCTATTCTATCCAACCATTTTGTCTTTTGATCTGAAGTAGTCATACCATGTAGCGATAAAATGATAAGAATGATAATACTAAAAAATATATTGATAATAAATATGATATTAATGATAATAATAATAATGTTCTCTGTTTACATAGCATTTTTCTGGGGTGATATATCACGCTATCAACGATGTGTCTAAGCGTTTATTAATACAATATAATATATAATAATTTTTGTAACAAATATAATATGATATGATATGCGCAATCACACATATAATATGATATAATAATAGTACGAATAATAATAATGATAATACTTTTCTAATTATTGTCTGTTACAGGTGAAACATGAGACACAGACAGCATAGAAAGGACCCTTGTATACAGATGTGAAGGATTTGAAACTTTGATTGTGACACAGCCTTGAGCTAGACATTGCTTCCAACCATGGCAAAACATCTTCAGGAAAAACCTAGGTGCAGAATTCTTGGTCCATTCTCATCAATATTCATTGTCATCCTCCTGGTATCATTGAATGCCATCAAAGCAGATGTACTGGAGACAGTGGATACCCCATCATCACCGGTACCGTCCATGTCTCTCCTCCTAGAGGCACAGAGTGGAGTAGACAAACCAGGACCGGAATCTGTTCTTCTCACAGACCCAGTGGATGTGTCTCTTAGTCTTAGTCTTGCTAGCAACATCACTCTCTACAACACAAGCGTAGTCGTTCTGATCCCTGGGGAGTTCAGTCTAGCTGAGAATGTAACAGTGACTATAGGAGACAACATAGCATCAAGCCTTCTTAACGATTCCCTCAATCAAGTGCAGTCGTTGATTATCGATCTCGGAACTGTCCAAAACTCAAACATCTCATCCAATCTGACAGAAGAAGATATGATCAAGATTTCATTTACTGCTTATCTCTTGGAAAAAAGTGAAAAAATTGGAGATTTGTTCTATTTCCCAGCTGAAGTACAGTTTACTGAGAGTGTGAATGAAACATCACAAATTGTTAGAAGTGATATCAGCTATGCTGGGCCTGGAATTAGAACACAGTTTAATAACTCTGGTTTTTCTACCTATGGTGATTTTATTCCGGATAGAGAAACTGTGATGAATGTATTCCTAGACTTTCCTCCATACACCTTATCTAATGTCTCCTTCTCACTAGGTATGTAAAATATTTTATCAATATGTTATTTTTATTTTTGTTTTTCAGATTATTTTCATTATAGAACAAGTAGTAGAGATAGTTATAGTATTAGTTCATGCAGTAGTATATAGTAGCAGTGGTAGTGGTGATGTTAGCTAGCATATCTCTAAGTTCTTACTCATGGCATTATTTCTTTGCTGCCTCCTCCTGTTCTTCACAATAATGTAATTAAATCTGAGATCATTTTCTGTTTTGATTCCTGCACCTACACATTAAAGACATCTATGTATGTACCTACCATGTTTACTTAGTTAGGCTGATATTAAATACAAACAGTGGCTTATAAAATTTCTCTCAAAACAATATATTCTCATCATTCACCATGTTTGTAGAAGTCATAAGCGCTCAGAAAATCTACTTGTTATTTTACAGGAGTTTCCAGCCCTGGTGTACCTACTTTGAACGTGGATTTCACCGAAATGTTACTTACACCCAGTACAAACTTCATTACATACAGCGAGCCATCTACGCCTGGCTTTACCTGTGTTGGTAATAGCTGTTCATTATCTGATCTCAACTTTGGTGATGTTACTGCTGTAAATGGAACTCTAGATCTCCAGGTAAATTTGATTCATTCTAATTCGATCTTTTTATCATTTATGTTATCTTGCAAGTTACATGCATTTAATAATACTTTTGCCTACCGGTATATTTTAAGATACTAACCATGCTAAAAGCTCCCATGCATTTATATATCTCTTAAATGTATGCTCTTCACTGTATGCTTGTATTTAGCTAAATGCATGTCTTTGATAACTATATGTACCTCATCTCAAATATATCATCTGTTTGGAGCCAGAAGGGCATTAACACATGCAGAGTTAAAGAGAAGGTTGAGTTCTGGGAAGAGGTGAAAAATAATTTGTGAGCGTTACTCATTCTTATTATGCAAGTGTGGAAGAACATCAGATAAGACATGTTCCCTGAAAAGCATGGCTCTTCAAGTGCCTTCATATTCTAAATATGCATGTAACATCGTAAAAATCAGGGGGGCCGGCTTTTTACGCAAACATGTTCGTGTAGTCCCATATACATCTTTCTGTGTACAGTGTTTGTAACTTTACCAAGACTTGGCCAAATTTCTTATCATTTTGATGATTCCAGAACCTTGCAATACACACAAATTCTTATATGCTAGATGATCAACCTTTTCTGGTCGGTTCTACACCGTTTCTTTCACAATGCAATCGCATGACCAGAACTCAACTTCATCTTTAACATCCTTCTGGCATATAATATTTGTAATTTGTAATAAAACTTGTTTAATATATACATAATATAAAGTGCAAGCAATAAAAGCAAACAATCTTATTTTAGTGCATACTTTTTTACGATGCTGGCAACGCATTCTCAGAGTTATCTAAAACTTAAAGAAATATCGTTCTCCTTGGCGCACGATTTGTCATTTCCCGATGGACTGCTGCTGTTATTGTCATGCTTACACCTCACTTAGCATCAAATCAAGCGTGAGTGTAGTATTACAGCATCGCATCATTGCTATGGCAACCAGTGTAAATAGATACACAGCCTGGAGGATAATTCGCATTCTGCCGGGATGGTATTGATTAGATGCGATTGGAGTAATGAATGGTGGCCTGGCTGAGCATCGCTCCTGAGAGCTTTTCCATTTAAAAACAGTGCATTGTGAATGGCAGGAGATTATTAATGATGAATAGAAAGAACTATGAAAAACATGCAGTATAATATGAAGCAGGAAATTGAAAGAGATGAGATAGATGGAGTAATGTACTTACACATTTCTTTATTTATTATTGTTATTATCTGATTTCAGTTAGATTTGCTTTTGACATATTTCACTTTCTTATCTATCTATCTATCTCTTCATTTTATGTTGTCTCTACTCTCTAGAAGCTATATTATATGTAGTGAATGGTACAGGTATGAATACTTCTCTTCTTTCTCTCTTATTCTCTTTTCTCTTTCCCCCTTTTTAACCTTTTCCATTCTTTCGCCTTGCCTTTTTTCCCCCCTTTTTTTTTTGCTCTCTCTCTCTCTCTCCTCTCTCTCTTCTCTCTCTCTCTCTCTATCACTTTCTTCTTCCACTCTCTCTCTCTCTCTCTCTCTCTCACACACACACACACACTATCTCTCTCTCTCTCTCCCTCTCTCCCTTTCTTTCTCTCTCTCTTTCTCTTTCTCTCACTCTCTCCCTCTCTTTCTGTTTTCCCCCTCTCACTCTCTCTCTTTGTTTATATCAATATATAATTTGTCTGGTAACTTTCTTGGCAATGATAAAATGTTATCACATTGATCACAAATATCTGATCTGCCTAATATTCTCTTTTCTTGTAGATTTCCTTCATCATAAATGATGGAATATTGAGTGTTGGAGATGATGTGTTTTTACAAGAGGATATTATACTCAATGGAGGATCTGCTCACATAGACAGCCATGTGTTAAGTGTAGTACAGCCAGATCTTATGATCACAACAGATGTAGTGGCGGTACGTATCAAAGTATATTTTCTGTACATTTTCTAAAGATTTTGAAAGACAGTTTAGCCATGCAGGGGCATATATGCTTGTATAACAATTTTAACAAAATATTTAAAAAGTCTATCTGTATTCTAATTATAATGTGCATTGAGGTAATCAACTCATTCTGTGTCTCTCAGATAATATCCCTAATGTCAAATTGTATTTCTCATGGTATATTTCCCCAGTGGATTGTATTACAGTTTAATTTCATATAATATTTGTATACAATATATATTTATCTTTTAAATAAAGCTGAAGGGTTTTCCATAGAGCCAATTAAGAATGAAGAAGGACATTTGTTTAATCAATGGTCACAGTTCAATGATATTGCTAATTAGTATCATTTCAGTGTGGATCGATGCTGATTGCCTATTGTCTCTCATAGCAAATGAAAGACTAAACATTAATCACTTGATACAATTTGCCAAAAAATATATAATCCCAAATGCAGATCTGTGTCTCTAGGGATATCAGATATGTTATGATTCATAAATCAGTGAAATTATGAAACTGACCTTCATTTGAGACTATAATCATGAAAGTGAGATTCATAAACTTACTCTTCACTATGAAACCTGTATTTTGTTAATGTAAAGACCTGCATTATGAAAGGCGGATTTTGTGTTCAGACCAGTGATTCTACAAAATGGAGACTGCTTCTCTTCTCCCTCGCTTTTACTAGGTTATCCATCAAATCATCTCAGGAAATAATACCTTCTTTGCATAAATCAGATTTAATTTCATCTGAACAGTGTTGAATGAATCTGCAAACAAAAGATTCCCTTGTTGCCCAGTATCGGAGGGATCTTAAGAATGCACCTGTACCGTGGTGATATATGCAGACGGTACCCTAGAAACACATTGATAATCATATCAAAGAGGGACTTCTGCTAGAAAATCGAATTACTTGACTCTAATAATGTAATTACAACGTTGACTCTGTCAGGCAGCTAGCGGCATAATAATTCATATGGAATATGTAATCTGGATGTGTAGGGATTACTGCTATGTAGAAACTAGATTGCAAGGCATCAGTATGATATTTGAACAATATATGTATATATTCATCTGGATATGGAATATACTCTCTTTAAAAAAAAGAATGAATTTTCACTCTATTTTCACTTTCGTCGACGTCCGTGATCACTTGTTTAGGAGTGAAAATTGATTGATTTTAGAGTGCTCTCTAAGAAGAAAAGAGTGAATGTTCACTTTATTTTCACTACATTTTCACTCTCCAGAGGAGTGACGTCCGTGATCACTCAATTTTTTTTAGAGAGTACAAAAAATGAACTTAGATTATACATGAGTTATGATGTATATATGGACAACCCCTGTATTTTACCCAAAACATCAAAGATCTTGATGTACCAAAAGATTGTATTATAAATACTTGCAGATATGTTGCTCTTGGCCAAATACATTATCCAACTACACATCTATGCAGTATAATTAATACTTTTTCATACACAAGAGCTTTGGTTTATCTGTTGAAAATACATATTTTACTGCAGCCATCTTTTTTTTGTTACGCCTTTCCTCTCTTCCAAGAGCTTTTTAAAAAAATGAAGTTGAAACTCTTTTTTGGCTTAATTCCCATAGCTGCATCACTCTTAGCTCTTGTGTTTGTTTTCTGTCACTTATTTATAGTTTTGAATTAATATATCATCATTATCAATTTCTTATTTCGCAGCTCTCTAGTACCGATGTCATTGATGACTACACCTACCAATACATGCATTTCACCACTACCGTCTCTCACACCGTTAACTCCACCGGTCCTGCATCACAGGTGTCCTTCTATAACCCAGTATCAGGACTCTCTGTTGATCTAGATACCATTACTCCTGATCCGTTCTCATCATCAAGCATCAAACCGGTTATTACCGCTTCTCGGTACACACTGAACCCTGGAGTCTTGGAAGGTAGGGAGTATACCTCTCACAATTTTTTCCCTGGAGAAAGATATTGAATAAAAATACAATCGACCTGTCTTACTAGCCACTTCTCCATAAAGACCACCTCTGAATAGTGTTGCTGTATTTTGTCTCTCTCAAGAAAGAACTTCATGTTGAATTCTGTCTAGAAAGGCTTCCAGTCTTCTGTATTCACCTCCTCTTGTTTCCCTTTGGCTGCCCTCAATAATTAGTTTAGATTGTAATATACTGAGGTGGGGAGCTTAAAGATACTATGTCCCTTTTGCAGCCAACATCAAATTCTGTAGAACTTTGCAGGAATTATGTATGTCCTATCTGTGAAATTTTAACATTAGCAGTGTCCTAATATTCAAATTATGCAAGGAAACCTGTTTACTTGCTAGACTTCACAGTCAGACACTATTGAGTGACTGACTGGCTTTTTTCTTCTTTGGTAATTACATACATAAAATGAGCTGTAAATGGTACATGAGCATTTGTCTACATCAATAACCCACTTCTTGTAATGGCTAAAATTAAACTGATTGAATCTTTGCGCAGCATAAAACGTAGGACCATTCAGTACAATGGTCTGAAAATCAGACTATTACTTACTGGCTCTATAACTCTCAAGTCAATTTGACAACTAATAGTTGTTATTTTCCCACTTAAAGACATTTTCAAGCTCCCCCTTTTTTAGGGAAGTTCTAAATTAGTATTATTTTTCAAATGCCGTTGGAATTTAACCTTTTCATTTTTTTGGCCTGCAAATGGGACATACATGTAGTACCTAGTTACATCCTTAGAATATTCAAGAAAATTAACCAGTTTACTAAGTGATTGCTTCCTTGTATAAAGCACAGAATTGAAACCCAATAGAATCATCAAGAAATAGCCAATCATGTAAATTGTATCACTAATTTAATTGGTTGATATTTTCAAATGTAATCAACTTTTCAAGTTAAAAGAATTTTAAAAGTGGTTTTGTTTGTTTGTGGTATGTGGTATATGATTTTTTATCATTTCATGATTATTTTGTATTACATTAGTAATCATTTCAATTTGTGCACATATGACTGAAGTCTTACAAATTTATCAGCAGAACTACAATTTCACTATAAATAAAGTTCCTGATTTGAATTGTCATTCATGAAGACATATATTCAGGTGTTACCTTAAGTATCATATTACTTTATAGACTATTCTAGCTAATCTGTATTATTCTCTATTTTAGTCATTTTGCTGATATGTACAAAGGGTCAATCGATGGGTTCTAACAAGCTCAGTTAAGTATGAACGATCATGAAAAAAATTATAACTTCATGTTATTTTTTATTCTCTTTGTTCTTCATTTAGTTGGTGAGACGGCTGTATTATCATACAACGCTAGACTAACCCAGAGTTTAGTAGATGACAACCTAGAGACGGACATTCAACTAGAGTCTCAGCTTACATGGTCATCACTCCCAGCAGATGAGGAAACCAATACAGTAAGATTAATTCTTGTCATGTTCATTCGTCGAGAATAAAATATGGTTTTAGTTATGTGGAGTTAGACAGTTGATTCATCTTTGCTCTGTTTGTATCTTCTCCTGATTATTATCATTTTATTATTCAGAAAAATAAATGAGTCATGCCTGGTGGGGGGGTACTCAGATTTAGTTTGGACGAGGGTGTGCACTCTAAGCCTCGAAACCCCTACCTATTTTAAGGGGCATTTTTCTTGAAGTAAGGCCCATTTTTAACAATTTTTGGGTGGTTGCCATGCAAATACATCAGAAAAATTTGTGAAAACAACCCATGTTTAGTGATATTTTTGTAAAAATGTGACCAATGTTTAGAGATTTTTTCGTGAAAAAAAGTTACCAATTAGAGTGGCACACCCCCCTATATGTCTTAATATGTGAGTACGACACCTCCCCCCACCTCATGTGGAGTTATTCAGCAAATCACTTTCATTAATAGACCTATAGTATAATTTAATTTAGACAGGGGTTCAGTTACTACTAAAAATATCTATACTGGTAGATATATCTGTTACTTGTGTGAATCTATTATTAAAAGCGATAGAATATTCTGGCTCTCTAAAAGTATGCTGAATATTGATTATTCAATTCAATTAAATTCAATTCAAATTATGAAGGCAATATTCATTCGATACTGCATCTGTGAGTTTTTATTTAAGATGTTGTAAGGTATCATCAATATTTGTTCTCAGCCTTTTACTTAACCAGATTCCTGAGAAATAAAGGTAAATCATCTGAGCCTATGAACAAGCAAATTCATTTGGAATATAAAGTAATAATCATATTTTTGTTCTCCTGCAGCATCCTGGTACTAGCTTTGGCCCCATCACAGATAGCATCTGCATCACTCAAAGCATCACCTACGAGGAGAGTCTCCTCTATAACCATGGCCTCCCAGCCCTCTTCTTCTTTGTTGCTCTCATCCTTGCTCTAGTCCTTGTCATCCTCTGCTGTTTCATCTATGCTAAGATGTCTGCCGGTGGTATCTATGCGATCGTGCAACCCGAGGGGACCATCTCTAAGAATCAACACGGTCTTATTATTAATCCTAGAGTCGGCAAAACAGGTGTAGACATGGTGGAGGAGTACAGGTTAGTTCTACTTAAAGGGCAAGTCCACTCCAAAAATAAATTGTTTTCAATAGAAGCAGATAAATCAGATGAACCAATCAAAAAAAGTTTGAGCAAAATCAGACAACTAATAAGAAAGTTATTAATTTTTATTTACATGAAAAATTTGAAAATCACTAGACAAATTGGCAACTCATAGACCTTAAATACGGAATGAAATATTTTATGCATTTGGGCTCTAAATACATGCTTTGTAAAGCTATCCAGCAAAGGTTATGAGTTATAGGAATACAATCACCACATATTATAGTCCATATTGTATTTGAAGGAAAACTTATCATGAGTCAGAGGATTTAGTAGTTTTTTAATATAATTCTATAATTCTAAATAATTTTTATTTGAAAGAGTTCCCAATTTGCAGGTTTTGTGAGTATGGATTGGCCTGAATTTTGCTTGATGCATTCTTAATCTATCAAGTTTTTGGCTACCACCAACATATAAGGTATGCCCGACATGATTCTGTGACATTAGAACTTGTATTAATTCATGTTCAAGCTTGTTGCTCAATACTGTTTTTGTTTTTGTCACCCTTGTGCAGCTCCGTCACAGCCAATGAGAGCATTGTTGTGGTCTTGATGCAGAAGGACAAGACAAGGAAAGTCCTCGACTTTGAAAAGTAAGTTCCATGGTCTAATCAAAGCTGCTAAATTTTAAGTATGAAATAGATATCTTCCGATTGAATTTTGTGTTGTCTTTCATTGTTGTTGCTTGTTTCTTAGGATGGTGTTGAATATCACTCTATTTTACTCTCCTTATTAGGGAAGCTCCAGTCAACTATTATATAGGTTATAAAGAAAAATCTGCTTTCTTCATTAAATGATTACAATTAATGGTACATTGGTGATTTGCTCACTTTTAAAAATTGCAAACACTGATTTCAAGGCTGCATTGAATGTGTTATCCTTGTATTTTGATATTTTTAAAGTAAAAAAGGAGCTCTGAACCAGCGCAGCTGAATATATCTTATATAAAAGCTGCGCTATATAAAAAATTAAAAAGGTTTTATATTGCAGCTTTGATATCATGAAAAACACAAGAGCAGATATCATGAGTGAGATGTTTATGATTCTTTTATTTTTTATATCTAACAGTTTGGATATCATGAGTACCATTACAACCGACATGCGTCTGGAGGAGCAGCGAATCTCCACCATGATTGAGATGTTTATCATGCTCCTGGGCTCCTGGTCCCTCAGGGATCTTCTTCCAAGGGATTTCTCAGCAAAGCTTTCTAAGAAATACCAGCGATCTGCCAAGGATGCCATCAAGAAGCTTGATGATGAGTATGGTCACGAGAGCAGGGAGCTCATTAAACACCTCAGCAATGAAAATAAGGTATGACTTTAATATGAATCTAACATTGTAAGTAGGTACATAGAAGGGAAGAGGAATGGGGATATTTGGGGATTATATATTATCATATTGCTAAACTTTGGAACTGCAAATCGAGCTGTGACTTTGACATAAAAAATGTGTTTGTTTTTTTACACTTGTTGATGATGTTCATTTTTGTTTCTATTTAGAAGGGGTACGTGTAGGAGAATTTCAGTACCACAGGAAAATGAATAGTTACTGTTGAAAATTAATGGTCATTACATATATATGTTTTAGTTTTATGTGTTTTTCATGTGACACCCATATCATATTGACTTCTCATTTGTAGGGAAAGCTGATTATGCTGAAGAAGAAACATGATGCTGAACTTCGACTGAAAGCTGCTCAAGCCAGGAGTTTGTCCAAAGAGGTAAATAAATTATTAAAATGTATTATTATACTTTATCCCAATTTTCAGAACTTCATAATGCCTCTGGGAGTGCTAACTCTTGATGATCTTGTACATTAAAGATGGAATGGAAAACATTGACATATTTTTATGATCAGAACGACTGGCTGTCACACTTTGAATTGAACTCCGCACTAATTGTGTTTCTCTTTCTTGATTTGGTTATTTTTTTGTGTAAGACTTGTTTATCTTTCTTAAATCGTGGTATAGCATCTGTTTATTTCAGCTCTCTCATTTGATTTTGTTATCTTCTTTGGTAGGATCTTAAAGAAGTGATGGATTTATTAAAGAAACAACAGGCAGCCGGAGCTACAAGCTTGACACAGCTACTCAGACTCAAACAAGATGAAGAACAAGAAAAACTTCGCAAGGTGAGTATTTTAATCATGCTATACCCTTTTAAACTTATATGACAACTACAGAGAAACCTGCTTTAGCAACCACCTTGATACATAGACCACCTGTCTATTGAGACCACATAGTCTGTTTCCTTGAATAGTCTTTATCATTGGAATGTGTGCTGAAGGAACCTGTACAGGATAACCACCTGCCTGTAAAGGCCACCTTTCTTGTATCCTTGAGTGATCTTTATACACAGGTTTTGACCACATATTTATAGAACAATTATAAATTATTTTACTGGTGGCAGCGGTGGGATATGAACCTACACTTTCATTAATGTATCTCTATGGGATGATTCGTTGGAATTCTTAATTGATCATTAAACTCAATCTATCAATTTAATTATCTCATCAAGTAGGAGTATGCATCCAAGAAGAGGATAGCTATAAATAGAGTCTTGTTGTAATTTCTGTTTCTGTTAAAGGCCACCTTTCTTGTCTCCTTGAGTGGTTTTTATACCCAGGTTTTGTACACATTTGTAGTACTCATGCGCATTCTAGTGATATTACTGGTGGCAGCGGTGGGATTTGAACCTACGCTTTCATTAATGTATCTCTATGCGATGATTCGTTGGAATTCTTAATTGATCATTAAAACTCAATCTATCAGTTGAATTATCTCATCAAGTAAGAGTATGCATCCAAGAAGAGGATAGCTATAAAGAAAGTCTTGTTTTAGTTTCTGTTGACAATTATAATACTTAGTCATGTAGATCTCTCTGTAGAAATTGATTTAATCAATCAATCTGTCAAGTGAATTAACTTCATCAAAGAAGCGTATATTGATGACCAGCAAAAAAGCTGCCAAGAGAATTTAATTTGACCAAAGAAGGGACGTTTATTTGTGTAGTTCACACATATCTTAATTGATAATTAAACTCATCTTTCAATGAATTATCATACTAAACAGGAGTATGCAACCAAGAAGAGGATAGCAATGAAAGCTGTTCAGCAGGAATACATGGATAAAGCAATCCTCCAAGGAAAGTTAGATGAGGATCAGGCTAGAAGGCTACTGTCTGAACACCAACAGGATATGTCTACTGTAGAGAGGCTGATGGATGAGGAGATGTCTAGACAGAGGATGAGTCTGGAAGAGAAACTAGCAAGGAGGAAACTGCTCGCCAAGGCAACGGTAAGATGGTTTTTGAGTGAAGACATTAGTTTGAATAATAGTGCTAATTAAACTGGAAACCTTGATGATTTTGTTTCTTTTCATAAAATCTTTATTCAGATACAAAATCATGGATGACATCGTACATAATTATTTACAACAAGCAAATCATAGCCTTCATGATAATGATGATGATAATGATTTTGATGATGACGTTAATGATTGTGACAATGATGATAACATTGACTGTGATAGTGATGGGTGGGGTCATTGGGTATAATGATGATGAAAGCGGTGGTGCTGCTGCTGCTGATGATGATAGTAATTTAAATGGCGGTGATGATGAAAATGTTAATGGTAGGTCTATCACTGTCGATGATGATGTTGATGATTATGAAAATGATAGGATAAATTGAAGATAAATGGTTACGACAATTGAGATGATGATGATGATGACAACTATAGTGATAACTATATAACTGATTTTATTGATGGCCATGGAATTCTCAAACTTTAGGGTACTACTTTTTAATGAGGATTCCTCCCATTTACAATTTTCTTTTATCTTTATCTTCTTGCTCCAGGAATCTCAAGAGGAGCATCACAGCGCCCTTCTGAACACCATGGCGTCTCAGACGATGACCGCAGTCAGTGAGCTAGAGCAGAGTGAACAGCTCGGCCAGGAAGAAGCCAAAGCTTATGTGGAGAAACTCATGAAGGAAGTCAAGGGGATCAAAGAGAACTATGAGAAGGAGAGGAGGAAACAAGAGGAAGTCCTTCATAAGAAGCTGAGTGAGAAGAAGAAGAAGAGGATGCAGGAGAAGGTATGATGGAGGGATTATAGCTTCCAGGCAAACGCTCTTAAAGGGATGCGGTAACTTTGTTTTAGATCCTTTAAAAAATGCTTGATTTAACTCATGCTGCAATGATGATTATAAACCTTTAGGTCAGTCAGGAACCCCATGACTTTTATAAGCTGATCGCCTGTCTGCTTATCAAGATATTTATGATTGAAAATCGAAATCAAATTTTGTGTTTGCCAAACAGGTTTCATAACACTACAGTCAATTGGGAAAAACGAGTATGGTAAAACCGGTCACTCAGAAATTTTTACTTTCTTGAAGCACTTCTTGGTCATTTTGAAGCACAATTTTTTTAGGCCCATATTACACCATATCATAGACACTGATAATACGTAGGGCTGTGCATCTCAGATTTAACATTGTTAAACGATCCCTTTAACATTCGTAGATATTAATCGATAGTCTTCATTATCAATGGTGCGTATTACAAATATGGTATTTGGGCCTTGCTGCACTGGCATGCAGACTGTGGAGGAATAGACTAAAGAATGTCATTTCTGTATGTCCAGTATTTTTTAATTTACTGCATTTGTGCTTCCCAATCTAAATCAGTATACCCATGGTATTCTGATTCATGAATTACGTCCAGTCCAGTGTCCTGATTTCTGATATATATTTTTATATTTATTCACTTCTGATCAGTTCATTAAACACTCTGTACACACACATACATTAAATGCTTGTTCCTACCCCAGTGCAACCCATCCCCTACAGAAATGAAGCTCTGTAAAAGATTAGAATATGAAACTAAATTGGAACATTTTATTATTTTTTTTAGTATTTCATCTTGGTTTAATTGTGTCTTTATGTATTTTACAGGAAAGAGAACAAAAGCAGGAGTTTGCTGAATTTGAGAAGAAGAAAACAAGTGTAGACAATGGTGAACTGGGTAAGATATCTTAATATTTTAATTTTGAGAAACAGTATTTGATATACGTTAGGATTTAAAAGATGAAGTTATCAGTTTATAACACGATAATAAAGTTAAGAATATTTAATTAAATTTGAACATGGTTTTTGCATAATGTTGTTTGAAAAGTTTATAGATGTTCAGTAATTGTCCCTTTTTATCAAGAATTCTTCCCTGAAGAAAAGGAAGGAATGATGATTAAATGTATTGCTCATGCATTTAAATGACTGTATGTATCTAATGGATCATTCTTGTTGTGGTTTTGTCCAGATCTCGAAGAATATTTTGAGTCCAAGAGCGGCCTCCTTGCTGGTCATCGCTCCCAGCTGGCTGAGATCGAGACAGAGGTCGATGAAGAGGCGAGAGAGGAACTCGAGAACCTGAGAGATGAGATGGCAGCAAAGGTCAAGGGTCAAATCACTAATGTCAGACAGAAGGTTCATGTTGATCTCCAGAACAAAGGTGAGGAAGGTTTTCTTATCATAGCTTTCCATAGTTATTTAGTGTCTAACTGTAGGAGAATGAAGATGCCAAGGAGATTGGTAATTTCACTTTGTCATGATAGTTTTATTATAGAAATATTGGTAAAATGCCATTTGTATATTTTAATCTATTTTAATGCGCAGATGTGGGGAATGATTCCTCATTCTATTTTATCAAACTATTATGTGGGATAAATCATTTATTAGAAATGTTTCATCTGCTTCAAATTATAATTATGAAACAAGAAAATAATATAGGCAAGAGTTTACTCATTCTTATGTTTAATCAGATTAATATTTTGGTGATTACAAATTTACAAGGGTAAAACAGGAATGGGATGAAGGGTTGACTGTAATGTCTTGTATTTCAAGGTAAGCCTCAAAAGATTATTCCTTAATGTGAATTATTTAATGAAATCATTGATGTTGCTAGATCTAATTACATGGTGTGCATTGTAGTTAATAATTGACTATATTATTTCGCTTTGCAATATTATGCCTTGAAATATGTGAGTGCCTTGGATTACTTGTTGCTAGGTTAAGCTGAAGGTTGGGGCCTTGAAATGGATGATTTAATTAATGTGTTGCTAGGTTTAACTTGAAAGTTTAAGCTGTGAAATAAATGTTTACCTAAAATCTCTTTTGTGTTACTAGGATTGACTGAAAGACAAGCAGCACAGATTGTTGAGCAGCATGAGAGGGATGTAGAGGAGATGCAAGAACAGAGGGAGGAACAGAGACAGAAACAAGAAAAAGCTATCAAGGTTTGTTCAGGGGTCTCAAAAACAATTCAAATTCAAGATTACTAAGAATTATTATCTATAATGATGATAAAAAGTATAAATATTTATTCAATATCATGTCTTTCAGAATATGGGTCTTGCTCTGTGCTTTATGTATGTGATGATAAAGAGATTAATTTCTTCTTGTGTTTGACTGATTCCCTAATTGGTTCTGCATTTACATTAAAAGAGGAGATAATTCTGTGGTCTTCTTTGACATCAAAATAGACATCTAGTAACTTTTCTTTTATGTATATAACATTTATAATAGTTCATAAGACCCACCCACTTTCCTAACTTCTGAAAGTTATGAAACTAAGCTTACTATATTAAAAAGTAGAAATTTGCCAAGTAATTTTCTTTTGTGGTGGTATAACATTTCTTGTCCATCATCTTGTCCCCATTGTAGAAGAGAATGGCTAAACAGCGCAAAGAGCTTGCTTTGAGAAAGCAGGAGGAGAGAGAAGAGAGAGAACAGATCAGGGAACATGAGGAGAAGATGGTCGGGTAAGTCATTTTAAGATCACTACTGTTTGGTGGAAATAGGAATTGACTTATAACAATCTCTCAGTGCTGTAGTAGTAAAAGGAAAATGTCAACCTATCAACCTAACCTCAATCAGGATGATGAAATTCTGAAGCGTGTTTTGAAGCGCATAGAGATGTTATTTCATAACGTATTACGCGCTATACAAGAACTGAATATTATTATTATGGATATGACACTTTTTTATTTTCTTGTCCCTCACCAGGCGACTATTAGCATCTCAGGTCGCGATGTCAGAGGAAGAAAGGCGTCGTATCCTAGCAGAACATGAACAGCATCTGGTTGCTATGGAGAATAGCCTAGCTCTCACCAAGCTGAGACAGCGTCGTCTGCTAGAAGAGAAGATGGCTGGTAGGAAGAGCAGACAGATGGACAGACTTGCTAGGAAACAGGAACAAGAAGCTAAGGTGTGTAGAATAGTTTAAACTCTCTTTCTCTCTCTTTCCATTTCTCTCTTTTTATCTCTATTCGTGTAACTCTCACTTTTTTTTCACTTTTTCTTTATATATCCATTTATTGTATACTCTCTCTCTCTCTCTCTCTCTTTCTTTCTCAAGTCTCTCTACCTCTTTCTTGATCGCTCAATATGTGTTTTTATTTGTATTTTTGTGAACTAACTGTCATTATCCCAAGTGCTATTGTATCTTTCCCTCTCTTATACTCATTGATCTTCAAAACAAAGCAAATGTATCACATTCTCATCAGCTGAGAAAGTTATCATCTGGTGTAAACCTGAGTTTAATTTTCCTTTCCTTCACGCAGCGTAAACTTAAAGACAAGAAGCTGGATGATAGTGATGAGGATGAGGATGCTACCAACTCCGATCTGAAAGAGATGATGCAGAAGCACACTAAAGAGCGCATGGCGATGATGACGGACGAAGATGAAGACAGAGATAAATTGGAGGAAGAGATGGAAGCTGTGAGTAAAAAATATCCTTGGTGTATTTTGGTGCTGTAGATATGCGTAGAGTATCCAAGACATTAGAGTTTTAACAGTCTGCTCACAGGATGTATTGTTTCTCTTGTGTTGTACAGTACAGTGTGGATGTGTCTAGTTGAGATATCACTGTGTACCACCAAGGTCCATTCTTTTTCCAAGCTATAAGATATGCAGCCGATAGGTTATAAAAAGAAAAATAGGATTTACAAATTTTGAACCTCTATAGATGGCAGTATGTGTCTAGTAGTGGTAGTGCCTATGGTGTTGGTGAATATTGTGTGAGCAGGGTTCCATCTTATAAACAGTTGCAATTAATTCTAACTTATTTCTCATTGATATCAATTGCAACTATGTACATATGAGATAGGATATTGCAAACTTGCGATTAATTAGAGGACTTGTGATTGATTTGGATCAGTCCCAAGTCCTTATATGACGGGACCCTGAGTAGCTTATCATGTCTAAAAGGGATTATCATCATGCTCTTGATTATGTTGTCATGGCAACAGTCAGCATTTTTTTAACCTTATACTAAATGGCAATATATTTGGCAGATGTTACTTCATCTTCATTGATTACATTTGGAATATTTGTTTGAATCGTGCATTAATTCCTGCCAATCTCTTCTCCAGATGAGGTCTGAGATGTTGAATGAGAGAGCCAATGCTCTGAAGGAACAAGAAGATAGACTAGGAGCTCTCATGGCTCAGCTACAGATGCAGAAAGCTAGAGAGGTAAGAACTACAACTCTGTCCCTCTTCATAAATCAGTTGATAGGGGATTGATTAAAGTCATTGAGTTGTGTCAACCGGTATCAAATTAAACATATGCTTCAGATGAATAATTCTAAATATCTCAAGGAGGAAGGAGGAGCTAATGGGAGAAGGAAGAGGGGCAGACCAACTAGGACATGGACTGATAACATCAAACAATGGACGGGAATGTCATTTGAGCAGCTAACTAGAACAGCTGAAGACAAAAATTATGGAGAACTTGTGTCTTAAGGTCTTAAGCTGTGGGACATAGATGGAAAATAGATAGATAGATAGATAGATAGATAGATAGATAGATAGATAGATAGACAGATAGATAGATAGATAGATGGATGGATGGATGGATGGATGGATGGATGGATAGATAGATAGATAGATAGATAGATAGATAGATAGATAGATAGATAGACAGACAGACAGATGGATGGATGGATGGATGGATGGATGGATGGATGGATAGATAGATAGATAGATAGATAGATAGATAGATAGATAGATAGATAGATAGATAGATAGATAGATAGATAGATAGATAGAAAGACAGATAGATGGATAGAAATATCTCATGGTGAGATATATACAGACCTGTTGCACAATGTGCACTACCAGAAGATAGGAAATGTGAAAGATGTGAGGAGTGTAACATCCTTAAATTTTTACTGTAATTCTTGCAAGTTTTCATTGTGTATAAACTCTTATGAATGCTTAAGAACTATTTATCATACCTTCAATTCCTGATATAATCTTGATTTGTTAATTGTTCTTATTTTTATCCATAATCAAATCAATATATTCCATTTCAGAGTTTGCATCATGCATACAGGTATGATTGATTGATAATAATGAGTTATCTGTATATATTCTTTATAGCTTGCTACCATTGAGGAGCAACATAAAGCCCTTTTGCAACTCAAGATGAACATGCTGGATGAGCTGACTGAGAAAGGCATCATGAAGAATGCTCAGTGCAAGAAAGTCATTGAGACACACCAGAAGGTTTGTTGAATTATACCATTGCCTTATCTGTAACAAATATATCACGGTTTAAAGAGAATGTATATGATAGATACTGGAACTGAACAGGATTTCATAGTAAAAGAGGAGTTTGGAAGCAGTAATCTTTTGGGGTTTTATCAGCATAATGGTAATTTGTTTTCCTTGATTACAATTCAAAGAAATAGTTTTTATTGAAAATTGATAATCAAATTCAATAACATGTACCATTATTGTAATATTCAGTGCTGATTTACAATCATTCTTGTTGGCTAATTATCATAACCCAGCAAGACAGATTTTTTACAAATTAGTAGAATTTCCTTGTTCATTATGTAAGACAAGGAAATGGGAAAAAACCTTCTATGATAGATGACAAAGGAAGAGCTCTGAGAGGGGATTTGATTTGATATTACCGTTTTTATATAACTTTGTTAGGCAACATATGTGATGCCCCTCAGAACAGTTGCAACAGGTGCAATATATTAAATGTGTTATATCATTATAATTATAAATGCCTGTTTCTTTTGAGTGCAGCAAGTAGAAGCAAGGGAACAGAAGATGAAGAAAGAGAGAGCTAAGGCAGAAGCGATCGTCAAGAAGAAACTGAAAGAGAAAGCTGCGGAGAGGGTGAAAACCCTTGCTATGAAACATGAGGAGGAGATACAGAGCTTGCTGGAGAGAGAGAAGAATGGAACAGCTGCAAGACTCAAGAGGGTCGCTCTCAAACATAAACATATGGTCGAGATGGAAGAATTCAGGTGAGTTGCAAAAGGACTTATATGGCTTATGTCAGCTCCCTTCAGTAAGGCTCTTGATACCACTGATGATATCAAGCCATGGTAATATTTTTGCTTGTACAGAAAAAAATATGCTCCAGACAACAGAACTTTAGCCGATGAAGTATACAGGTTTCCATGGAAACCATAAATAGAGCAAATAGAAAGGAGGAAACTCCTAAGTTTGTGATGATACATGAAGTCAAAAGATAATTGCTTGTAATGTGAATAGATGGTAGTACGATTCTTCTACTGCACTTTTTCTGATAAAATAAAATTCAAGGCACAATAATAAATTATTTCTAATACTTCAGTAAGCAATATTGTTCACACCAACAAAATAACAATAATAAATAATAGAATAAAATAATATCCCTTGTAGCTCTGGTTTGAAGGAGTTGTTTGTCTGATAATAATATAGATCATTGAGACGCATTTGTATTAAACATCATCAACACCTTCCACCTGTATCTCTTCCAGGAACAAGCTTGCAGTTGAGATGACACAAACCTTGGAGGAAATCAGAAGACAGTCAGAAATGACAAGAATCAACGAACAACAAGAACAGGTATCTCAATGGAAATAAAGTCTCTGAAAATGAAAGCTGTTTGACGTAAAATATGAGGGAAATAGAAATATGCCATTTGATAGTATGAACACTAAAATTAAAATTGAAAACAACACTTTCTTTTGTAATTAGGTGAACATTCTCAGTGCTGGTACAAGAACCTTAAGTATAGGCCACAGATTGGTTTGAATTTCAATGTCATGGATTATCATTTCTAAATTAGCTATTTGTGCACATAATGAAGCCTAGTGATTTTGATATACAAGAGATATAATTTATGATTATCTCTATCTGATCTATGAAGAATAATAGTGAAGTATATGAAGCATTCTGATCAAATTGAGCCATCTTTCACTGTTTAAATGTTCTATTTCTTCACCAGGAGCTTGATTTCCTGTCGGCGCTTGTCAAGGTCGGTAACTACGACAAGACGGAGCTGATCAACGTCCTCCATCTTCTCTTCCCTGCCAAGTCACATGATCAGATCAACGGAATGTTAGCGAAACTTTATGAGAAGGTGGAGAAAGATGGAGATGAGACGGACAGCTCACCAGCTAAGAGTAATGGGTAAGAAATAAACTCTGTCTCTATTGACATGGCAGTCTTTAAGTAATCTTCTTTTCGATATTAAATGCCCATGTTGGCTCCATAAAGATGAAGCATGTCAATTTCTGTAATTGGGAATATCTTCTGATTAAATGCAGGTAATGCGCTATTCATGTGGTCATTTCTTAATCAAACCCCTACATGTTTATTCTCGTGGAAAACACTGCAACAATGAAAATCTCACTTGTGTATTATTTATAACTTTTGGGGGGAATATGCAATGTTATGCTCAGTAATCAGATGCATGTAAGAAAGGTAACCAAACATTTGCTCCAACAACAATTGCTTTGGGCTTTATTTCATCAAAGATATAAGGTTATGGGTATGTTAATAGAGAATTTATTATTATGCGCTATATAAAAATTACTTTATTTATTTATTTATTTAAGGATGGGGTTAGGGTTATGGGATTATGAACAGAGATAAAGAAGGCCAAGGGTTGAAGTTGGCAATTTGGTTAATATGAATATTGACCACGGAGCAATTGTTACTCGAGCCCATGTTGCAGAACCTTTAGAATATATAGTTTCATCTTTGTCCTACGCCATGATTAATGCATGCTTTATTAACAGCTGATTCATTAAATGAATATGGATGATCAACCAAGCTTATGAATATGCATGATGACCTAAGCTTATAAATATCCATGATCAACCAATCTTACTTTTTTTTCTCTCTCTTTCTCACTTCCTCACTTCTTCCCACATCCTGATTTTCTTTCTCATTGGCTAAAACTTCATGCACTCTTACTGATTTATCCATCTTAATATTGGCTCATCAAAAACAAAATCTGTCTTTTCCTACCTTGACAATTTATGCTCTGAAATATTGTGGGTGCAATTCATTGTTGTGTATGGACACTACACTAATCATTCACTATCTAACATCTCATCTATTATTGACTAACTTCTCTTTATCTATGTACTTGCTACCATACTTTCTTTGGAATAAAACAATAATGCTTTTAATTTCATTGATCTTTGTTTGTGGTGCTTGTAACTTGTTTTTTACCCAAAAAATAATATCATAATCTTATATGTGCATGCTGACATTGCAATTTAACACACAATCATAAACTCATCTTGCAATACGTTTGGATATGTTTTACTTTGGTTTTCCTGTTTGAATTCATGTGCCTGAAATAATTCAACACCATTTGATGTGATTGCACAATCTTTGTTGTATTGTGTGTGGGTGTTCTAACACATAGGGAACTTTTCCTGAAAATTTTGCAGAACTTCAGCCAGAAACCAGAGGGGAGATCTGGAGCAAAAGGTGAAGGAAGCCATACTGGGTCAGGTGCAGACAACGAAGCCCAAGACTGACAGGTAAACGTTGATTTATCTACCGCTATATCATATTATACATTGGAATATATTCTCTTACAGATACCACTGGTAAATTATAAACTGTTAGCCAGTGTTAGGGAATAAATGCTCCCCAGGGAGTGGATAATGTGCATACATTGTGTGCCTGAAGCCTGAATCCGATGACCAGGGAAATAATATATCTGTAAAGTGCTTAGACATATCGTTGTATCAATGTATTGGGCGCTATATAACAACAGAATATTATTATCATTATTAAATGATGAAATTGATACAAACACCTCAACAACAAAAAAGATTATTTGAATGGTAGTAAGATAAAGGGGTTTTGCTAATTTACCATGCATGGATTTATATTTCTTTTCTGTTGTTTTAATGTCATGTATATTACAATTAAAGATGAAATAAGTTTACCTACTTTCATCAGAGCTCTAGTTTTATCTTGAAAAAAGTTAATGCACCTTATGACTGGGGTGTTTTTTTTTTGCAATAATAACTTTATGTTCATCAGTGTATCTCTTCATAAATTGTATATAATGTACAGATTAGTTTCTCAATCACAAATGTTTACGATAAATTATCTGTTTGCCACATTTCAGCTTGACCAAGAAAGAGAAGAAGAAGAAAGCCAAAAAGCTGGCACCTATACGATCAGCAGACCAAACCTACGATAGCGACAACCGATCAACAAACCTTAGCTCCTCTATGAGAGGAGCAGCACCCCTGCCCCTCATCTCTAGTACCCGTCGGCCTGAACCACTGGGCCAGACGGGTGATTCAGAGGATGAGAGGAGGAGAGGAAGGTACGATGATAGGAGCGAAGGGGAGGGCACAGAGGATGACGAGAGGAACTTTCTTAGAAAAAGGGGATCCGTATCGGGACCTGGAAAGGGTAAAAGAGCATCACTTAGTCAGGTGCGTGACCCAAGACGCGGCAACAAGTTGATTTAAATCTCATTCTCTGACACTTGCCTTGTGGAAGTTTTTCTCAGCTCAGAAAACTATTTGATTCATGCATGTATGAATATAAAGGTTGAATATTAATGAGTTTCTAGTCTTTCATGCTTCAGGTAGCGTTATACATATAGAACAGCCAAACAAATATATGCTATTGTATATATCTTTAATAAGTGGAGATTGCTGTATAAAATTTCACTTGCGATTCAAAACTTTGGGATCAATTAACATTCTGTTTATATCTGAAGTTAAGCTCTTTAAGTTATTCATCTTAAACAGATTTTTAATGGGTCTTTATCTATTTATTTTCCTTGTATAAGATATGGTTAATTGTTCAAATCTTAGATGTAATTTTCGATATGATTTTCACTGGGTTAAAAACCATGAAAGTGTTATGTAAAGTGCCATGTTATTAGAATTATGTCTTATAGCAACAAAGTTCAAGAGTAAGTAATTATTATAGAAAATTTCAAAGAAATTAATTAATTACTAAATGATCAGGTCGTAATAGATTTATAATGATATTGCAAGGCATGAGGATATTCCTTTCAATGTCATGAGAACCTTTTTGTAACAGTCTTTCAATATTTGGATGTTTTATTTGTTTTTAATACTTGGATCCAATATTTCAATATCACATGAGGTATTGGTTAAAAAAGGCAGATAATTGTTGTTATTATGTCGATTTCCTCAGGACTTTTTATAAATCGTTGTGACATAACAATAACTGTTCCAGTGTCAAAAAGAGGTGGTGAAAAGGAGACGAGGGATTTTTGAAAATACAAGTCTTTCTTTATCCAGCTAGAATAATGGAAAATATTTTGCAATTTACAAAATTGGAATTTAATCATGTATATAGAGGGATCTGGTAGGGTAAAGAGATATGAATCTCTCCCTCAATCATGCCATTTCTCTTATTGGGGATCTAGTAGATGTCACAACAGTGAATAAGGTGCACAAATGAATTCTTTCTAGTGGACTAACCTTTGGCTAGGCTGAATTCCTGACTAAATAGGTTGAGATCGTCCACCAAATTATGGAACACCAATTCCAGAACTCTTCATCCTCTTCAAATACTAATGTCATCAAATGGAAATAAATTGCCCATTATCATTTGTCAATTGAATTCATTCTGTTTGGGTCATTGAGTTTCAGAATACAGGAATTTGTAGATAAAGTAGGCAGGTCGACCTTCCATAAATCAGTAGACAAAGTCGACTCAAGTTTAACTCTGTCTATTTTCAAGTATAGAGGCCAATGTTTGCATTATGAACCCAAGAATACTTGTAGATACCTAGACATTTGTTGAATAATATATGTCGTACCAGCTACCATATATATAATTGGAATTATGATATGCAGTAATGTATACTTCAGAGTTACATGAACAAAATATAAACGTATGCTGATCAATTTGTACATGTTCTGAAATGTCTGAGATTGAATGTCGTGAATTTTTACAGTTGCCAACTAAACTATTCATACCCTTAAAAATTTTGTAATTTTTTTAAGTATGTGAAAAAAAAAATTGTCCCGATTAAGGTGTCTTGAGAACGGGACATGTTAAAGCTTCCATCTAAAAATATTTAACAAAGGCCCTTATTCACCCAGTTCACCTTTCATTATTGAGTTGCAAAAAATAACCCAACAAAAAAAAAACCTCAAGGAATGTGAATAATTTATTTGCTAACTGTACATGTTGTATAAAAATATTCAGTGTTGATAATATATTTTGTAAATTATTTACTTGTACATGTATGTTGTGAGAGTATATATTTGATGTAAGTTGTTTTAAAATGTACAAACTTTGCATTCATGGGCCATAAGAATCTGTCTTCAGTTTTTCACTTTTGTGTCTCAAAATGTCTTTCAAAACTCTACCTGAAATAAGTATTTTTGTTCAATTTTGAGTAGGAATGGTATTGTAAAAACATATCCTGTTTTATATCTGTGTGCAATCATTTTTAGAAACGCATTTTCAACATGAAAATAACCTTGAGATAAAATGGTATTTCATGATCCACATTGCGTTAATTTATCTGAATTAATGTATATTATATTCTTTTTATCTTGTGTAAATATATATTTCAGTCAATACTACAATTATAGTGTATCAGTAATGTGAATCAAATCAGGTCAATGATGTTTCTTGTGCATTGTTTCTTTCAGAGATATTCTTCTGTCTTTCATTGCTTTTATACATGACTTTGTATTCTAAATTTTGTGATGTTTTCAATGAAGTTTTGAATAAAATCTTATTGCTTTCTAATTGCTTGTTATTGTGATTATTCTTGTGCCTCTTAACCAGAGGCAAAACAAAGAAATTTGTGTTTAACAATGGTTATTGGTGTAATATTAAGTGCACAACAATCAGTAATATATTGCTAAGAGAAAGGATAAATTTTCTTTGTTTAAGCTTGTGTTATATCACTGGTGTCTCTATACAATCTTCCCAATTTGTTTCCAATTTTGTTCAAATATTCCAACGTGCAATCATAGTAATGTTTAGTCAATTTTTTTTAAATCAATGTACCACAATTATACCAAAACATCAACACTAACAACTCAATTTCATCTCTCAATTAAGCTCCCGATGCATACAGTGATAAAGTGGTCCTGTACCTTCTTGTGTGGTCTAGTGTCGGTCTCATCGGTGTGACTGCAGTATCATATCAGACATCCAAACTCACTCATAAAGAGAATCAATAGAAAAACAAAATATATATGGAATTCATAAATTTATTATTCCTTGGGCTACGACAGATAATGAATGTAAACATTCTCGTATCAAAAATTGTTTTGACTGGCAATGCCTACTACAGCATGCACCTTTAGAAAATTATGAAACCTTCTGTCATGCAAATCTGAAATTAACGTATCAACCAACAATTTCCCTTTACTCTTCCCTGGTTTACTTGAATATAAATGCAAGAAATATGTTTCAATCTACATATATCTAATAACATCTACTGCTGAAAGAACAGAAAATAAACCAAAGATGTGGTAAAACAGTTCACAAGGGTTTTACTTACTATCTATAACTGCTTTTAAACAAGTCTAATCATTCAAATGCATTGGCTACTATAATTTACAGATGTTACAGGAACATTTCAGTGATAAGAATTTGTAACAATTTGCTTAATGGTTTCTGACTTTGTAATAGTAGAACATATTAGAAAACCTGAATTCCAAAAAAAAATAAAAGGAATGCAATAAAACATTCTCTCTCTACGTTTCTTGCCAAAATAAATGGCATTCAATTTTCCCCCCGAAATAACTTGACACCTTCACATTATGAAGCAAAGATACACAGGAAACAATTGCTATCTGTTGAGACAATATAAATTGCAATTGATATCAACTCTCGTGTTGTTCTGATCCTTCCAAGGCCTTTTAGATAAACCTTTCACCAATCTCTGCAAAACAATTAATTCTTTGAAAATAAGTAGATGAAAACTAATGAACATGTCCCTATAAATGGATGCCATTTATTTGAACTAATCCCTTTAACCCAAGAAATTCTACAAACAGTAACAAAAATTATAAACGAGTCACAAACTTTGGGACGATATATACAGAAAGATAAAGAATTTACATCATCCAAGTTTCAAATTCCTAAACATTATTCTTTTTTCATCTCTATGGAATATTATTTACAGAAGTATGGTAAATATATTGCCAAAACATTTAATGTGGCTCATTTACAGCACAGAAAAAAAGGAAAGAAAACAATAAGAAAAGAACAGAGTAACACGATACGAATCTAGGTAGCACCTAGTCTACAATAAGTATTGATAAATATCAATATCACACTGGCTACATGATAAAAATGTATGTGTATTTGTACAAGATACTTTTTTAAACATTGGATTAAATTCATGAAACAAATAGAGTATGTAGGAAGCGAAATTACATAAAATAATGGGAAAAAAGTTGATAAAGAAATGCAATGACAAAATGCACTAGAACACACAACTAGCTGATACACCACTGGCAAATAAGGGTATAATATGACATATAAAGGTGTGTCCAGAAGTAAACACATTGTTTTTAATCTGTCATGGCTTGAAATATCATACAGTCAAATAGATAGCCAGAGAGACATTGTCTTTGTGTTAAAGGATGTGAGTTGATGTTCTTCCGGCTCTCAACAGACAAGAGGCTCAGCTCTCTCTTTTTCAACATCAAATTTTCAATACTTTTGAAACTTAGTACAAATGCATGGCCTGTATAATCATCTACTCTGGAACATGCCGTGTACAAACATACAGATTCTGAACTGCACAAAGTTTATGAAAACCACCACATGTAAAGCTAGTTAATTATTTTCTCATATATTTTAATTCACATGAACAATATCAAGGTATAATCAGTGAATAACTTTAGGTAATACTTTGAAAGGCTTGTTGCCGTAAAATAGGCCAAATCAGGCTCATTTTGCTACAGTTCCTTTCCATGAAATATAAACTGAAATATAGACTGATCCCGCCACCCATCTTCTCCAATCGGCGCTATAGTTCTCCTTAGAACTATAAGCTAAGAAAGATAACCCACAGTCCTTTTCAAGACTCTACCAACAGTCCTTTTCAGGACTACACACCCTCAAGAAAGAGAAAGATTACCGAGAGTCCTTTTCAGGACTCCTCAATCCTCCCTCTCTCTCACATGGTGCATTCGCAAGCCTACTGTATAGACTGATTCTGTCGATGAAAAAATTAAGCTATGTTCTACATATAGTGCAAATTTCACATAACAATGCTCGATGTAATGCGATGCACATGTATAATTATTGCGAGGAAAAATGTAAGGAAAAAACGAAACAAACAAAAAATCTCTTAATGCATTAAGGACAAAATCTATGAAGAAGGTATAATGAGGCATGATGAATAGGCAATGTATTATAATGTAAGCCAGAATCAAAGAGGATACATTCAATATACTAGGCTGATTCCAAATTAAGAATTCAATGACATAAATATGGTGTAAGAAACAACGCCCCTCTTAATGGTAAGGACCTATCCACATGTTTATGACACTAGAAAATTTGGAGGAAAAAAAGGAGGAAGTATATTTCTTCTTTTGGGAATATTCAATTCTGTAGTCATATTCCAGATTGTATGTCAAATGAGTATAATTCAAGTGTCCAAATGTAAACCAAACAACATTCATAATCTTATTTTGACTCAACTGTGAAACAACGTTTCTATGGAAATGGATGGGGATCAAACTCTAGTAGAGCTAGCATGTCTGCACGGAACTTTGTAAACAAGAAGCAAAGATAGAAAGCATCATCTGAAAAAATCTCATATCTGTCCAGAAAATTTAAAGAGGGATTCCAAGAACAAAATGCGACTTTGACATGCTAAACAATATCCTCTGTGATACTGGCATACATTATGCTAAACAATATCCTCTGTGATTCTGGCATACATTATAAGTTGATGGTGAACTATACTAATTTCTTTGCTTCAAAGAATCCCTTCAGATGCCTCATTTGCCAGAACCCTGTGACTAGTAGAATGACGGTCTGGGCGATGGACCACCATAGAACCCTCTGGTTTGTACTCTCACTCGTCGTTCGGAACCTCTCCTCACGATACTGAATAAAAGAAAGAACAAGAAAGAATCAATTAAATGAAAAATCTAATTAATTATTTAGTCAAAAGGAAACTATTCTCGTAATATGTAGGAAAGTGTTAATTGAAACAGGAACTATACCGTCAGTGGGCAGTATAGCATTTTTAGAGCAAACAAAAAAGAAAACGTTAAAAATCAACCTCTAACCTAAGCTGATTTTAACAAGTTCACTGGACTGAAGGTTATAGATCTTTACTTCTGGAAACTAAATTTGATTTTGAAGAAATTATGCAAGTGTCATATACATCCGTAGGCCATTGCTGCACAAAGCGGTCTCCTTATGTTATCATCATCATCACCAATATTCAGTCAAAGTAACGATGTCTTTAACACTAAAGTTTTTTTTAAGCAGATATTTCAAGAGCTTTATACCTTAGTCACAATGCCAAACCAATATGACACCCAATTTCGAATGAACGACTTTTGAACCAACCAATTCTTTTCCTTTTGGGGTAATGAAATGTTATGTTTTGCCTGTTGTTGGTCTGATGACAGTCTTGTTGTAATGGCCGAGGTTTTAATAGATCTTTACTCACCCTTTGGTAGTTCTGTTCCTTCTTGACCTGTTCGACCTGATCCAAAAGCTGCCTAACTCTGAGCTGAAGTTCTGTTAATTTATCTTTCTCCGCAATCTCCTTATAATCATTAGCATGCTCTCCAACCTCGATGTCAAGATGAATTCGCTGAAATAACAAATTCAAGAAACTTTTTAGAACTACATTTATTGACTATTTTCACAATGCCAATGAAACTACTAAAATTGTCATTCCAGGATTTTTAAAGAAATGAAAAGAAATTACTTCAGGCTCCACTCACTTTCTTAATTATATTGTACAAAACAAAGCTCCTGTATTACATTTACCGTAGTTCAGACACCTAAATTATTCTAGAAGTATTGATAACAAAGATACATGGGTGCAATGAGTGATTCTGAAAAGCTTAAAAAGAAATAGATTTCTGGTAAAACATTAGAAAGTGCTTTAAATTACTGAGAAAATTGAATTTTACCACACCAAGCCTGAAGAGCACCTACCAACAGAAATGTATTGTTTACACTGCTTAGAACTTAGAAGCCAACTATAGCCTACACAACCCTGACTTAAGTAACTCATAATAAACTGACTACTCACCAGTTTAGAGGCACCAAACATTGACCACTTGGTAGAGTTTGAGTAGAGGCACAGCGTATGTTCTCCCGGTGTGTGTGAAGTGAACGTGAATCTCCCTGAAGAGCTGTACATCTTCGATAGAATCATTTTATCTTCAGGATCTCGAACCTCCACATGCATCCCAATGCCAGGGCTTGATGGTAGGAAATCATTCTTGTTCTTGTCAAATATCTGAATTTTGTAGTTTCCTGTAATCAAGAGAGGATCAGAGGATGAAAAGATGATAAGTTTGAGTCAACTTCTTCAACAAGTAATTGGTATCGTACTTCTCATCATCATTTCAAGTCATCACACTAGCTGTTTCCCCAGTGTCTAGCACATGTTGGGAAATTTTGGGATGCTGAATTTTAGTGGGCTAATACCGGGTTGCTTGCAGCCTTGCACAGTGTGAATGTGCGAGCGTGCGTACACATTTATTTATCAATTCACCACTTTTGGAATGGAATACAGGTGTGATGCTTTTCATAGGGGTCCACTCACATTTAAAAGAAAATGCATGGATGGAACTGGTTAGCACAATCAAATTTGGCATCCCGTCATTCAAGCATCACCATATTTCAGTGCTGCACTGCCCACTTGGCAGCACATTCCGAAAACAAACAGGTAAGAGCTAAGAGGTCAATGTTTGTATCGTGTAAATCTTACTGCAATATTCTACATGCACAACATTGTGCGGAAGGTGAGTTATTTTAATCTTGAATTGCAAAGATTTTTTGGATAATTTGGAATGGAAGGGTATATTTGCAAACTTTGAAGCCACTTTACACTGTTTGGTGGTGTGTGGGAAGAGGAAATGTAGAACCTGTTTGATTGTTTGTTCATGTCACTTTTCAAGCAGGAAAATGGATGCCAATTAAGGCTTGGTGATAAACATCATATTGGGAAAATTTTGATAGGGTTATAATAAATAATAATGAACAAATCATCAGTATTATTAATTATAACCCTGACACTAACCCTATAAACGGTTAGCATGTGAGTGCATGTGCAGGTTTAGCGCTCACATGCTGTAAATTTTAGGTGTCTGTCGCAAAAGGAAATCTTTCTAAATATTACATGTCAATGTCATCACCAAGATGTTGGATTAATTAAGCTTAAGCCAAGGCTAGTCCGACAGATAATTGACATCCTTTTCACCATCAGTACCAATCACCAAATGAGACTATTAAAGACAAGAAAAAAATCGTGTCTAGAACATAGTCAAGTAGAAACTAGACTCGTTATTATTTCACGATTTCATAATCAATCAATCACATTAAGATTTCAGTATCATTATCATATGTTCTCAAAATCATGAAAAATTTAGTATAGTTTCTCAAGTGAAATTCTTCAGCAGTCTTCCCAAAGCCAAAGTTCAAATTTCAAAGACTCGGCTCGATCGTCTCACTCTGACCAGGGAGGTGAAAGAAAGGAGGCGAAACTCTTGTAATTTATTCAAACGCTTTTGTGAGTTCTAAAGCGTAACAATGGGATGTGTATCATTCCACCTGGCTTTGAATTTCCAGGCTCCGAACCGCGCTTCCACTGCGGGGACTTTCGGAAGCCAGGCACCAGTTTTACATTTATTACAAAATATTGAATTACCGGCAAAATTTCAGTGTAAATCAAAACTTTATATGGGGATTGTATTGGGAATAGTGCATCAAACAAATTTTCAAATTTAGTACTCGGTCCTTCCTATAATTTGTGTGCCAGAGTTGGTAAAAGAAAAATTACTTCCCGACAAAAATTCAATATTTCAGGATAATGCGTTAATTTGTGCATGTTTTAATGTCACATTATTTAATCCATGATTTACAATCTTCAATAACATTAAGTTTGTTAATGGGTGTTTTCACGTATTTTTTATATTTTTGAAGTTAAAAAAGGATGAAATTACACAAGTTTGTGTTCGCTTGTTCTACTCTTTACACATTCACTAATGGATGAGAAATAATTGAAAGGGACAGCGAACAGTTGCCGTGATACCATTTTCTGATGTAGGAATTCTGAAATCTGAAATTTCATGCGCTCTTTTATCTCACCACCTGGTCAACAGTTGCAGATTAGCGCATAACTTTTCGGCGGCTTGGAGCATTGGGTCAAAGGAGAGCAGCTTGATTCCAGTCCTTCTCTCTCACGTCCCTGCTCTGACCGACTCTCAGTCTCAGCTCATTCTCGATGTCTCACACAAAGAAAAATCAAATTAATTAAGATTTCGTCCTAGTTTAGAGGTCTAAATCACAGTTTTGTCTACATAACTATGCTCTTTAAATGATATTTATCTCATGATCTCAGTTAAACACGGATTTACAGCCACTAACTTGTCGATTGAGAATCCAATGCAATGTCTATCGCTACCAATTTACCTAAATAATTTACTCCTTAGTCCCACCTGTACAAAAAAATCTTGTAAGAAACAGCTGGAAAAATAATGTTATTAACAGGTCTTATACTCACCGATGACCATTGTTTCATCGGGTATTTCCTCTATAAAGCATTTCTTTTCTGTTTCACCTATGTGGAAATACAAGCTCCATGCCGGCACGACGGCTAGAATTAATAAAATGAATGATAAAATTATTCTGGCCATTTCTAATCCGTATCCGTATTCACTTCCACGCACGCGAATGAGAATCTGCGCGCATGCGTACACCTATGCCACGTATAGATAATTAGATACAAAATGTATGTATGATTTTATACATACAGATATTAATAATGGATTCCTAATGAGTAATTGCATAAAGACTTAATACTTCACTTGTAGGTTTAAAGTCATCGAAATCATGTGCGTGATTCGTCTGGACTGATAATCCAAGTGTTTCATAATTCCATAATGGCTTCGTATTAATGTATCATTTGACATTTCCGTATTATGTGGATTTTACTTTTACAAAAGCTGAATCAACTCGATCAAATTCTCGTTCATTTGCTTACATTTTTTGGACATAAATTGCATTCTTTTCTTTTTTCTCCTTATCCTTTCACTTTTCACTCTTTCTTTCTTCTTTCTTCTCAATCCACTGACAAACTGAATATCACCATTTTATAATTTACAATTATTTTTTATTTTTTTCGTATTTTAAGTTATTACTGAATTTTTAAATCAACTGTTTTTAATGCATTTTATATGATATAATGTGAGCAATGTACTTTGAATTATTACTGAATTTTTAAATCTACTGTTTTAATGCATTTTTATATGATACATTGTGCCAATTATTGTTTAATAGTCTTTGGACTTTTTATTTAGTATATTTGTAATAAAACCGAAATTGAATTGAATTGAATTGAATTTCATATTTATGAATAGGTTTTATCAGAAAAAATATGGTGGTCTGTCACCACTGCATCATCAATTTCGAGGCACAGAAAGGAATATGGCCCCGTGCAGAGGCAGAGTCAACATGGGTGGCTCTTCGAAGGTGTAGTTTACTAAGTCACATCTCCCTGGTTTACTTGAAAAATGTTCCATCCTCTAGAATAGATCCCATGGATGCTCTGATAGAGGGGTTGGAGGATCTTTACGAATCAAGCGGCAGGGTCCTCAAAAGGGCATGGAGAATGTACCCCCCCCCCCCCTCCCCCTCTTTTTTTCTCTCATCTTTTTAAGGCGCCTGGAAGGTTAGGGGCATCTGAGCGCCCTTAGCTCCGGCCCTAGCTCCCTCTCCGTGGCAGTACGCCAGTGTCGATGTAGTAATATTATTAGATGAATTTTGGGTTTGGGGTGACGCGAAACTTGTTAGCTCGTAGAAAAGTGCCGTGACTATAAAAAAAAGGGGCCGGTTGAAAATTTTATAGTAGACAAAGACTGGCGCCCCCTCAATAACTGAACCGGCGCTACGCCACTGTATGTATGTAATATCTGTATCCACAGAGTTTTCTTCAATCTCGTGACAAATTTATCAATATCGGGCATGATGAACGCAGGCATTTTGATTAGATTCATGGCAATCCCAGGGGTCTCAGTCCAAAATAAAATACTGTAAGCATGCGTGACCAAGAAAACGCGTATAATTTTTTTTTTTTTTTGTTAGTTAAGGGGTTAAGAAAAATTTCGGTTACATCAGTTTGCTAATGTAAAAACACATTTGGAAGTGCACAGGTTGATGTTATTGCTTCTCTATTTAAATAAACGTTTATGTTGTGAATTTCCATCACAAGCGCAATTTGATTTATCGCATAATCGTACATTTTCAACAACTGCAATGGTAATCCCTATCGCACTTCAAAATGCTTACTACAATCTTACAATACTTGTAGGAGTACTCTTTGGTTAAATAGCCGTTTAGGGTGTATTTTTTGGGGGGGGGGGAGGGGACACGCAAAATCCTCATTTAGGGTGTATTTTGGCTTCAGAAGAAATCCTCATTAATTTTTAGAGGGTGTTTAGAAAACCTGTGGTCGAGCATGCTAACAGACATGACGGATGTCAGTAAACAGTGCTTGACTTCGTAATTGAATTGTCGGAGAAGTACCCCCTCACATGCAAGTTCACGCATACAAATCACTCTTGGCGTGTTCATGATGATTTCGGCCTGCCAGATAACAATCCCTTCGTTCGGATCTGAACAACCGATGTTGTCATAATCACAAGCAAACATCAAAATAATGTTGGATATATACCTTCAGAACTCGAGTAGTCACGGTATAGGTACTGTAATAGTGCCCTTCTAAAAGAACAAAATTAACAGTCTCTCCATTAACTTATTACTGAATTTTTTTAATCTACTGATTTTAATGCATTTTTATATGATACATTGTGAGCCAATTATTGTTAGTCTTTGGACTTTTTATTTGGTATATTTGTAATAAAACCGAAATTGAATTGAATTGAATTGAATTGAATTGAATTGAATGCCACATTCTCACATGATATACTTGTTTTTGTTTTTTAATGTAATCGCAATTCCTTGCAACATGATGATGGTGATGATGGTGACTTCTTGTATAACGCTGGTGTCCGCATCTGCTGGGCGCGCTTGATGCTGGTCTAACATGTTTTATTGTTATTTTAAAGGATACTGTCAATGTCCCATTGCAGGCCAACAAATGAAAAAGTTAAATTCCAACGGCATTAGAAAGATAATACTAATTTAGAACTTGCCTCAAAACGAAAAGGACTTGAAAATATCTTTTTGTGGAAAAATAACGACCGTTAGTTGTGAATCGAATTTGGCGATCGCGGTCGTTTAATTAAAAAGTCAGATTTTTAGACCATTGTACCGAAAGGTTGTATGTTTTGTACTGCGCAAAGGTTCAATCAGATTAATTTTGGCCATTACAAGAAGTATAGGTTATTGATGTAGACAAATGCTCATGTACCATTTATAGCTTATATTGTGTATGTGTATTGTGATTACCAAAGAAAAAAACAAGTCAGTCACTCACTCACTCAATTAGTGTCTGACAGTGCATGGAGTCTAGAAAGTAGACGGGTTGCCTTGCATAATTTAAATACTATAGGACACTGCTAACGTTTAAATTTCACAGATAGGACACATAATGACATATTCATACTTCCTGCAAAGTTTGATGTTGGCTGCAAAAGGGATACACTCAAGGGTGTCGATTTGTATCCGTGGTTAGGGGGGGGGGGGGGGGGATGACAGGTGCCAAAATATTTTCGGCAATGGATCAAAGCAACCAAGGGGTAGAAGCATGTGCCAGGTTGTACCGCCCTCCCCAAGCGCGTAGCCAGGATTTCATTTTAGGGGGTCGGTAGTGAGCTAGCGAAGCGTGCGAAGCGCGCTCCCTATAGGGGTTGGGTGCAGGGAGGGAGGAGTTTCCCCCCTCCCCCGCGAAGCGCGGAAGCTTTGACGTTTCATTAAATTATTAGAGAAAGAAGACGATTTGTTGGACCGTTATCGACTCTTATTCCTTGTTTGAATCAAGTTCCCTTCCTCCGCGCATAGCGCGGAAGCTCTGACGTTTTATTAGATTATTAAAGAAAGAAGACGATTCGATGTTCCATTCTCGACTCTTAATCCTTAAAGTTTGAATCAAGTTCCCCTTCTTCCGCGCATAGGGCGGAAACTCTGACGTTTCGTTAGGTTATTAAAGAAAGAAGACGACTCGATGTACCATTCTCGACTCTTAATCCTTGTCTGAATTCAGCCCCCCCCCCCCCCCGCGCGAAGCGGGGAAGCTTTGACGTTTCAATAAATTACTACTCTTGATCCTTGTCTGAATTCATTTTCGCCCATCCCGCGCGAAGCGCGAAAGCTTTCACGTTTCATTAAATTATTAGAGAAAGAAGACGATTCGTTGTAACGTGTCCTTGTCTGAATTCAGTTTCCCCGCGCGGAAGTTTTGCATTTCAATAAAACATTACTCTTAGTCCATGTCTGAATTCATTTTCGCCCATCCCACGCGAAGCGCGGAAGCTTCACGTTGCATTATATTATTAGAGAAAGAAGACGATTCGTTGTATCGTGTCCTTGTCTTAGTGCAATTCCCTCCGCCCTCTCGCGCGGAGCGCGGAAGCTTTGACGTTTCATTTAATTATTACTCTTAATCCTTGTCTGAATTCATTTTCGCCCATTCCTGCGCGAAGCGCGCAAGCTTCCACATTTCATTACATTATTAGAGAAAGAAGATGATGATATAGAATTCAGTTTCACCCTTTACCGCGCGAAGCGCGGAAGCTTTGACGGTTCAATAAATTATTACTCTTAATCCTTGTCTGAATTCATTCTCGCTCATTCCTGCGCGAAGCGCGCAAGTTTCCACATTTCATTACATTATTAAAGAAAGAAGATGATGATATATAATTCAGATTTCCCCTTTACCGCACAAAGCGCGGAAGCTTCGACGGTTCAATAAATTATTACTCTTAATCCTTATCTGTATTCAATTTTGCCCATCCCGCGCGAAGCGCGGAAGCTTTACATTTTCATTAAATTATTAGAGAAGGAAGATGATTTTGTGTATCGTGTCCTTGTCTGAATTCAGTCCCCCCCCCCCCCCCCCCCATCCCGCGCGAAGCGCGGAAGCTTCGACGTTTCGTTTGATTATTACTCTTAATCCACTTCTGAAATCACTTTCAACCATCCCGCGGATAGCGCAGAAGCTTTCACGTTTCATTAAATTATTAGAAAAAGAAGACGATTTGTTGTATCGTGTACTTTGACGTTTCATTTAACTATAACTCTTAATCCTAGTCTGAATTCAGTTGCCCCCCTCCCGCGCAATGCGCGGAAGCTTAGTCGTTTCACTTAATTATTAGAGAAAGAAGACGGCTCGTTGTACTGTTATGAATATTAATCCTTGTCTGAATTCAGTTTCCCCACATGAAGTACGTTTGGAACGTTCGTTCGCAAATCTTTGCATGCACAGCCCGAGTGGTGGGTAGCATAATATTTAGCTCGTTGCTCGTTGCTCGTTCCTTTTTAACGCTGCGGCTTTGCATTTGGCGCGCTGCATTTCTATGATGCTGTTGATTGAATAAATTCATAAATTCCTGATGAAGCCGTATGAGCGAGAATTCAATTTATTCTTGTCTCATATACGGTTATCTCATTTACTTCGTATATTTATGTATTATGAAAATGAGATAACAAAATGTGTATATTGGTGGTTATCTTGCGAGTAATAACCATTAATACTACTCTCATCGGGCTCTCATCATTAATTTTTCTCTTCATTTTTTTTTTTTTTTGATGGTGAATTATTGGGGGGGGGGGGGGAATGATTGTACAGGCCACCCCCCCCCCCCACCTGAAATATTGGGGGGGGGGGGATATATCCCCCCATCCCCCCGGGATCGACACCCATGGATACACTACCTTTAAACTCATCAAATTCTTACACCAAGCGGACAGCGACATACTTTAGTAATGGGTACATTATTATTATTATTATGCCATCGCTATTCAAGAATGGTTTAATATCATTATTATTATTATTATTATTATCCCTCTCTCTCTCTCTCTCTCTCTCTCTCTCTCTCTCTCTCTTTTTCTCTCTCTCTCCCTCTCTCACTCTCTCTCTCTCTCTCTCTGGCTTTAATACAATTGTCCCTCTCAATCCACCCCTCCCATGCCTCCCCGTTTATTTTCATCTTGTTGAAGATACAATTATGCCTACTTTTGAAATAAAGGTATAGCAAGAAGATCTAACTGTATTCACCCTGCACTCTAAAAACTCAAATGTTAAATCGTCATTTAAAAGGGCTGAGGAGTGACAACCTTTTCAAAATGTCAGATCTACACTTTTAACATGCTGGATTCAAACCTTTATAGTGTTGGATCCAGCATGTTCAAAGTGTAAATGTACCATTTTGATAATGTTGTCACTCCTCATCAGCCCTTTTAAATGGTCATTTAACATGTTAGTTTTTAGAGTGTGGGATATAGAGAGAGGGGGAGAGAGAGCGAGAAAGAGAGAGAGGGAGAGAGAGAGAAAGAAGGGGATAGCGAGACTATAGGAGAGAGAAAGGGGAGATAGAGAGGGTGGCAGAGAGAGAGAGAGAGGGGGGGGGGGGGGGAGAGGGAGAGGGGAGAGAGAGGGGAGTGATGGGGGGGGGGGGGGGTTGAGAGCGGGGTATAAAACGTCGAACCGGGAAAACAATTATGCAAGGTTTGTATTGATCATTTTGTCATCTAAACAATTGTCATCAATTTCAAGGGCAATGAGCAGAAAAACCACGAATGAACAATAACCTTACAAGAATTCCATTCACCGGGTAAACAAGTACATAAACAACATAATTATTGGTAAATAGTAAATACAACACAGTCATACAATAACGGATATAAAACTTCCCGACTATAATGCATACCAGCTATTTAAACGGAAACCTCAAAAAACGGTAAAATCTGTTCTCATAATATAGGGTTACGAATACCGACTAATACCTACAAACGGCGGAATATCTCAATTTCCTGAAAACAAACATGACCAATAGACAAATTTCACGAATATAATAGAAAAAGTATCAAGGAAAACATCCTTCAAAATAAAATAAAAAATAAGAAAGTACTTTCCAATTCGAATCATAACACTCAATGTTTTATGCAATATGGGGCACAAGCCTATCTGTGCAAAAAAAAATAATGTGCCCCCTCCCTCATGATCTAACTAACACCTTTTTTTTAATCTTGCAATAGTTTACAACTTTTATATAGCTTTCCTTTTCTTTTCCTTCATTTTCATTTAGGGAATTCGCCTTTCAATAAAGAAAGTTAGATTGCCCTTACTTGCATATACCTTAGATGGATCGAGCAAGATTTGAAGCTTACAACAAACAATTCATTTAAAATTTTACCCAATATAGCTTTAATATTTAAATAAAACCATTCTTTGATAATAGTGAACTACAGAAAAGTGCCATATTAGCCTCATTTGTTCGGGTGGCGCAGTCAGGACTTTTAAAGAGACCGCATAGGGGGTAACATATACCACTTATATTTTATGAACACGGTTTTATCCTGTATTACTATATTCTACAAAAGTAATTCGAGCATTTACCAACATGAAATCAATAAAATACACACACGAACGATCATTATTATCATAACCGACGTACTGAATTATGTCTCTTATTCTTCTACCTATAATATTATATTTTAAATTATTGGTTTGTATATTGTAAGACATTGTTGAGTCATGATTCTCGTTTTTTTTTTTAAGTATTTGGTGTTTTGTTACCTTTTCCAAACTGATTGTACAAAAGTGTTTAGCTGTTTAACTGAGGGGTTAGGCTCGACTAGCACATGTGCTATTATCTGGCCCCTTTTACCAGCCAATAGTTTCTCTTCTTGTATATGTAAAATCATTGTATGAAATGTATGTATTACTGTTGGTAAATAAATCAAATCAAATCAAATTATACTGTCTCTGGGCGACAAAATGCACGTTTAGGTTGGTAATTCAGTGTAGTTATAAACATGCATATATACCCCATCCATGAAGAGGATAAGGAAATCAAATATATTATGCCTCATTTCACATATCTCTTGTTTAGTGTAACAAATTAGTCATTGTGTTGATTTTATTTATCATTTTGTATTCATTATCTGCATAATAGTTGTGTATCACTATTGTAAACAAAGCAAACTATGCCTCATTGAATGGAATATAGTCCCGTACTACGCGAACATGTGACGTCATTATTTCATTCATAAATGCGCAAGGATATTCTTTAAATAATTGGGTGATTTTTGTGAATAGGATTTTCTTTTATTATCATTTAAGATATAAATAATGCTAGTGCATTGCAATTTTTTATGAATTATTAAACTAATATTCAAAATGCATTGTCTAACGGAATCAATTCAAATTAAATAGCTGTAAAATGGAGTGAACTGTAGCACTTCATTGTTATGGCGTTAACATTATAGTGGAAATTCGCCGTGTTTTGTCTGGTTCGATTGTATCGGAAGCTGTGTGTGAGCTAGGCGAGGGAACAATAACCCGAGAACAAATGCAAGGACTTCCTGTGCAAAGTTTGTGGTTTTTACGGTAGTAGCCTCAAAAGGAAGTTTACCGCATAGTGTAAATACTGAAGTGGAATCACATGGGTTATAGTACTACAAGTTGTAAGACAACAACACGACCCAGTACGTTACAAAACCATGCCTGTACAGTGCTGCAGAGTAGATGCTTACCACTTCTAGCCTGCCCGATACCATCCCGTATCGAGTTGTTATAAGAGTGATAAACAGACGGGCTTATTTGTGGGTCGTGAAACTCTTCTCTATTAACAATGACTGTTTCTGTTCGTGTTCAGCCTGTTACAGGATCTCGGCTAAAATCATGGTTTTCGACGGAAGAATTCAGAGTTCTTTTATTGGACTGTAGATCGTTTGTATGTTACAACAGTCTACACATCGTCGACGCATTGAACGTCCACTGTCCACTGCTACTGAAGCGCCGCTCCAACGGCCCGCTGCCGGTGGACCATCTCGTAACGTGCGCTGATGCTCGGTCGAGACTCCTTGCAGGTTTCTACCAGGCAGTTTTGGTATACGATGAAGAATCGGTGCAGACAGCCAGCGAAGTATCACAAGGGAACATGACGTGGGTTTTAGAGACGTTATTTCAGGAACCACTTCTTCAACTCTCCGTGAAGATTTTTTCTCTTGTTGGTAAGTAAGGCTGATGGTGTAACTTAGATTTCTGCAGAAATCTGCAATTCTGCATGCACTCATCATCTCAGTCATGGCACAAGCACTGTGCATTGCCATTACCTGATTAAATGCCATTTTCATGCCTTATATTAAAGTCATTATGTTAATACATATATTAACAGATGTATATGAAAAAAAATGCAGAGATCTACAGTCAAATTTCCAGGTATATCATCCAAGTTCCATCTAGCATCTTCCTTCTCTAATATTTTTTATCTGATGAAATGTCACAGGGCCAGGGTCAGTATGTAATGTGCACATTGCTTCAATTCAATGTTAATTTAACGTGGCACCAGGGAATTCGTATTATATATGAATTCAAGTCTGACTTTTCAAGTATGATGTGATTTTTGTGGGATTATTTTTCACTTAAATAAAATGCTAAAAGTTGCTATTTAGCTGAGTGTTAGGTCTACATGTATCTTGAATATGTTCATGATTCATGTATAGTATGGGAATCCAGAGTCCAGACAGCATTGAACTGTTATACTAGATGTGCTGACTTTTCATGGAATTGTAGCGACTAGTCAAGTCGAGATGAATCAATTTCCGTCTTCACTTAATGAAATCTGTCCAACTTTTCTTTGATTGGTATTTTTTTGCTTCTTTATTTTGCTCTGCAGCTCATTGATTCATTTGAATATTTGTTCAAAATAATTCACTCATTCACTAAGTAATTCAGGAGTAATCTACATCATCTCATTTGCTACACATACAGGCATCCTCCTTCTCATCTGAAGATATCAGTGTAATAACTTTCCGTAGGTCATGTCCAAGCAAGCATATCGACTTGGGCCATTGGCCTGTTTGTCTTGCCATATGATCCATCCCTTCCTTACTCTACCGTAGTATCAATGATTCTATTTTGAAGATGACATATACATTGCATGCCCATCGCCTGTACTCCATACCCTCCAACTTAGGACCATAGTATTTTACATCACAGCATACCACTTCGAATGCGATGAACTTGCTGATCTCCGAAAAGCGGAGGGACAAAACCAGGGAGAGTAGTTCTAGGTAATATTGCTATTAATCCCGTCATTATTGTAACATAATATCAAATTCATGATTCCCATAAATTCTCTGCTGCTTTACTGACTCTAACGATTTATTTTAGTTGAATGTGCATGATATATGGTCTAGAGTTAATGAAATAGAAAATAGAAAAATAAATACCTTGTAGAGATACATTTTTGAGCAGAAAGATGCTAGAGACTCCCTGGAGAAAATTAACGACAGGGTAAAATGTAACCCCACCTGGGGACCCCTACCCCCCCCCCCCCCCCAAAAAAAAAAAAAAAAAAAAACATCCGAGAACCAATCATTTAGATTGACTTTAGAATATTAGATTATCTCAGAACCGAACAGAAACAAGTATGTAGACCTATTGACATACGTTCACTAGCGTTGTATTGGAGTCATTTCTTTCCTTTGTTGAGTAACTTATTTCTTCTTAAAACATATTACCTACACTTTACCATGATCTATCCCAATGAGGCATTATGCATACCAATTTGATTATTTTCTAAATTTATTCTTTATTCAATGACCGAAGGTTTAACATTTCATACGAAATGAAAGCGTTTGTGTCATGCATGTTTTTTTTTTTCAATGAATGAAATTGTTAAACAGTTTCGATTTAGTGTCTGATTTCAACAACAACAAAAAACAGTCACATGTACTTGTACCTCTTGATTTATACTGGGTTGTACTTCCGGTAGATTAATGCATCCATTATAATGTCAAACACTCATTGATTTACAAGGACTAAATTAAATATTATTCAAGAGGTCATAGTCATAAATTTCCTGTCATTTGTCTTCTTTCTTTCACTCAAAAAGCTTATGACCAATCAGTTTCGTAATATACTTGATTTAATGACTATTGCAGCACACGACAAATAAGTCAAATATCCAAATATAACTTGTCATTTAAAAAAAAGCTATTTTGGTAATAGACTGGCTGTCTCAGTCGTGTTGGGTATTTACCACAAACAATATTCCCCATTTTAACAGAAAAATCCCCAACAATACATCATCAGCGGTCACGTTTGAGTTGACCCAACCCCCCCCCCCCCCTTCTAAAAAAACGCACCATCACCTCTCCCTCTCTCTTTCCTTCTCCCTCTTTCTTTCTTTCTCTCTCTCTCTTTCTTTCTCGTCTTTCTCTCTTCTTTCTCTCTCTCTCCGTCTCTCCCTCTTCCTTCTCTCTCTTCTCTCTCATTTTTTCCTCTCTCTCTCTCTTCCTCCCCTCCCCCTTCTCTCTCCTTTTTTTTCTCTCCTTTTTTTCTGCCTCTCTCTCTTTCGCTCTTTCTCCCCCTCCCTACTCCCCACTCCAGCTGAGTTTGTTTATTACACGCACCGGAAACTATAAAATGTGGAAAATCTGAAAAATTCATTACGCCGCATTACCAAAGCCTTACAACACGTGTGGCTTCTATCTCACCGACTCCCTCTGGCGAAATACCAACATCTGTTCAATACTTCAGTCGTGTGTATACAATAAGCCACTAGTAGCTCTATCTACTGATGATCCCTTATAAATGTTTAATACGTGTACCTAGCTTACATTACTATCGCCTCAATTGTGAATTTAAATTGCATGATTCCACCTCTAAGCAGTTAGTTTACGGATATTTTGATTGAAATATTCAGCGATGCATCCAACAATGCATTTTGATTAATATATCATTATTATTTAGTTAGCCTAAACAAAATACATATTTTTACTGCTTGTATAGGTACTTTAAAAAAAAGACTTTCCTGCACATTACGTTTCGAAATTATGAATGTAGTCTAGTATTTACCCATCCACGAAGAGACGTTTTGCTTTTTTTCATCTTCCTTACTGGGTTCTTGAATCCTCTAAATGCACAATAAAAACGGGCAGCGCTGGAGTAATTGTGTTTGTCAGTCTCATTTTTCCACTCGGACATCCAAAAATATATGTTCGTTACCTGCAATGTTTTCCAAATTATAGAAATAGACGAGAAAACTTGAAAGGTAACTCGTGGGATTCACTCCGTGAAGACTGGATGTAAGACATGAAATACAATGCTTTCTCTATACGCAAGAGAATGAGAGATATTTATAATTATGATTAGGAACATTGCACATTAATCATCTGTATACGTAAAAGCCGGCAATGAATTTGAATTGCCAAATCATTCTGAGGGAATTTATTTTCATTCAGTTATTTATTCATAATATTCTTTTAAACAATTTAGAAGGAAACAAATAATGATAACTATATAATATTATAGTCAGTTAGTCACATCATCACTCTCGCATAATGATATAACTTCATAATATCTTCATAGTATTTACACACTCGTGTGAAATGTTATACCAATAGAGGCTGGTGGTGTGAAAAATCCAGTCCTCACCAATGATGTACGATGGTACCAGTATATATTTTTAATAATTTCCTGCCATTAATATTCAGCGCCCTTTACTTCAAAGGTATAGCGGAAATCATCCATGTGCGTCCACGTTGCATTTTGTTGGTCTGTTTCGATCTCAAACAAAATGTATGCACATGTTAGGTAGAAAAGGCCTCCGAAATCACTTAGTGTTTTACAACCTTTTATAACCTTTTATTATTTTTTATTTCAATTGAATTGATAGTCATTTTATATATACAACATACTAACCACATTAAAAAATGGGCAACTATATAATATGTGCCATGTAAATCCTGGAGATGGAGATATGCTAACATATTGGACTGATGGATCTCAGATTCTCAGGCCATACTGCATTTGTAAAGCAGACGATTTGCAAACATTTCCATGCATGGTGGGTAGCTCCCGAGTATTGCCTTGGAGATGCACATCTCTGACTAGCAAGCAAAACGAGGAAGGAAAGGTATCTATAGGTCAAATTTGTGCTGTCCAAAATCTCTGACATGGGGGGGGGGGGGGGCTGTCCATTTAGGCCTATACGTGCTTGTGTGTGTGTGTGTGTGGGGGGGGGGGGGTAATTGCTCCAACTCTATTACACCGCACCTGTAACTTCAATTTTATTTTGTGATATACCTGTACATGTTATATTTTGCACACCGTACATGGATGCACTCACGTTCACGATGCTCAAGCGCAAAAGGAAGCGCATCTCTTGAGACGCGAAACGAAACACTGGTTCGTGGTGTCTTATTTAATGCACGGGTTTATAATTTTTTTCCTTTTGCGGCGGAAGTAAATTCACAATATTACCTCCGGGCGATATTAAATATGAATGCGAGGAAGAGAAAAGAGAGTTTTCTAAAAACATCTAGCTACCAAGAGCGGTCGATATTCCGAGCGGGTAATCGACCGTGTGCTTTGAAGGTTTGACAAGTTTGTAAAAAATAATGATTGCATAAAAACACGTCGACATCTCAGTGCAGTGATGGCTATAATTAGACTGCCATTTCTCAAATTTCAAATATTAGTACTCCACAGATAAGTGTCTAGCAGGAAATCTCCGACTTGCGATGTAGACATTGCTACAAACTGTAGCATGGTAATTTGAGAATTATTAGTGGTAAAAATTTGGGAACAAAATTACAATTCATATTGTAGGCTGTGTGTATATGTCTCTCTCTCTCTTTAAATCTCTCAAACCTATCCCATTCAGACTATGAACTTGATACTCAAAATGATAACGCGTTCAATTGTGAACGGGGCCATCATGCGGAGAGACCATTGAGTTTCTCTCTCATTCTCATTACACCATCATTGATTACGAATCCATTTGCCTAGCTATGTGTAATATATGGGCGGTGCCTTGAGTGCGGTCTAATTACTTTTCAAGCTTCATCGAAGTGGCAATTTCCGCTTTAAGATTGGTTTAGCTGTCTATTGATTCCAAGATCTTGTTGTCAACCAACAGGCACATGTTCAAATCAAGAATAAGGTAAAAATACAAGAGAACACCTCCCTTTAGATAGTCATCAGAGGAGGAAAACAAGCGACGTAATTCAGCAAATTTAACAGTGTGTTTACCTCTTTCTATTTATCTTTCTCCCTCTCTGTATCTGTTTCCTTCTCGTTAATCGTATAATTAGGATTGATTATTCAGTTCTCATGTTTCTCATAGAATCAGGTTCATGTATATGACTGTATACTACCGAATCATTTTAATTAATTTTGGTTGGTTATTTTGCCGAAATTTAACGTATCGAATTGGTTATCTTTTTGATGTATCTGCATGTATAATCTCATAGTTTATAATAAGAGAAGATTTTTGTGCGAGAATCGGCCCATTGAATGCTGGTAGTAATAAATTAGAACCTTATTGGCATTCCAGACAAAGAAGTGAAAAAAGGAAGAGAAAATAAAAGAGAAACACAATTGAAAGCCTTTTGATCATTGCATGAGGTCAGTTCGCCTTTGGGTCAATCAATATTCGAGTGACGTTAGCAACCCGGTCAAGGTAGACGAAGGCTGTTGTAGACAAAGTGACCCTATTTACTGATTATATGAATGCAGCCTGAACGTGCATCGCCGTTGCTCGAAATACTGAATACCCTTTTTATCTCTGTCCTATAAATTTCACAAATTATTTCGCCTGTCATTCTTCTTGACTCCCAATACAAACAAAATAATAACACAATAATACACTTCCGATTATTGTGGGATAGCCTGACAACGACTAGAACTCGAGAAACCGAATACCTTTTTATTTCTTCTCGGACGTTATTTATAATGAAATACAGAATCAATTAAACAAAATGCACAAATCGCTTGTTCCACAACGGGTATCATTTCCAATGAGACTTTAGGTTCCGCATGAGTCATAAGCAGTGTTATTGTCCAAGCGATGTAATTGTTGTGGTGAAACAAATACAAAGAACACAAGAATGTATGGTGCCTATAACAGTACTACACGGAATGGTAATATAGCTATTTATATACCTCTATGGAACTCCCTATACTACTTCGGCTTGATTAGGGTGTTTACCCCCCCCCCCCCCCCCCCTCTCTCTCTCTCTCTCTCTCTCTCTCTCTCTCCCTATCTCTCTTTCTCTCTCCATTCTCAAACAAAAGAGTCCTCAGCTGTACTTGTAGGTCAATGAACGCATTTTTTTTTAAATCCATCTCTCACTCTCAAGTTCAGGGCCGAAGTAAACAGACGCTGAGAGCGTCTGTCATGCAGAAACTGCCTTTGTCCCTGACCGAGGCAACGGAGGCATACCACACGTTTTTCCCCATGGCTGTGTGTAGGTCAACGGTCTAGAATTCCTTGTTATATAGCAAAATTGGATTGAAAGAGGAAATGTTGGATCTAATTATCACTTTAGCAAATGGGCGTTATAATTAATACACCCACGTGGAAATTTTTCCCTTCTAAGCGGTTACGGATTGATTTTTTTATTTTTTATTTTTTTGAGGGGTTTAACCAGAGCAAGAAAAAGATTGTTATTGTAACTGTTAATAAAAATAACATTATAATTTATCAAATTTTGCTCAATATTTTAGCGGTCTATGTATAGCAGCGTTTTTTCAGTTTTTTCAGGATTTTCACATTCTCGGAGTAGACACTTCTAAAAAGAAACGTATTCATCATCACCGACTATTCACGTCGTTAACTCATTTCCAACTGGTTGACTAATTATTATCATACCCAGTCATAATCATCGTAATGATCTCCCCCGTTTGCGCGGTAAAAATAAAATCATCTCTAAACGTGTTCCTTGCACTCGATAATTAGTTCCGCCATTTACATAAAGTCATGACAGGCATTTTGAAACGTCTTGAGGTCTATATTTGACTGTATAGTAAGTTGAAGGGAAATTGATATTATTGCTCAGCTATTTCTCACTTCCCGCCAAATCTTGTTTTACGCGCCAAAACTGCACCCCTGTTGGGAAGGTAAATCCAATTTTCCTCTTCATTGACGAGCTGACGAGTCAACTCAAATGGCTACAACTGTCATGATTTTTTTTCTTTCTTGTGATAGTCATTTTTTTTATATTCTCGCAATCAAAGAAGGAATGGCTACAAAGTCGACGGAAGTAAAACATTGATTACTGTATCTGGAAAATTAATTAGCATTTCTGGTCGTAGCCGTTGTCTTCTGCACGGAGTGTTTATTTCATAATGTACAATTTATTTTGCAGCATCCCCCCTTCCTCTCTCTCTCTCTCTCTCTCTCTCTCTCTCTAATTTTATCTACCATTATATAGGGTCCACGTCTAATACTGACGATCATGTTCTCCATCCCTCTTTTTTATCATCCTTCTCCATTAGCACCACTCCGTGGCCTTCCACTCCTCTCTCACGTCACCTCATAGAGTATCCATCCTTCCATCCTTGCACTTGATTGTGTAGGGATTCTTATACCGATGTATAGGGAGGGCACGTGAGATGTCTGGCTATTTGCATAGAAGGTCATTGCATCTCCTTCCTGCGGGATTATCTATATATCGTCAGTAGAAAAACATGATAAAAGAAATCTTAAAAGCTGTCGATATTAAAAGGCGAAAACACACACACGTCAGAAGGAGGTATAGTTTCCAATCAAAACAGCTGCAGCTTCAAGTTTTGATTCTCCGTTTCCGTATTTTCTATTTTCAGTCCCGATGTGCTGAAGAGCCGGCGAAAACTAAAAAAGCTCAAAATCTCTTGGAAGAGCACTTACCAAGCCCGTGTATTGAAAATGTTATTTTGCAAGAATATCCGTATTTGATATGATTTTTATTTTTCCTTTCGAGGGGGGGGGGGGGGGGGGGGGCTTGTACTCTAATCCTGCGTGTCCTTTCCCATTTCCCTGATTCACTTCCTTTTCCTGTTATATACAGTCGTCATATTTCAAGCCCCTTCCTTATTTTTGATATTATGAATGTTTACATCTTTCATTTAAAACTGACGCTAAAAGTGACAAGTCGTGAACAGCCTTCAAATTTCTTTAACTAATATTTGATTTGACAAAGGTACAAACGGAAATGGGCCAGAATGCAATAAAATTAATCATAGCATCGGAGAGTTTGATGGCGAATTACGCTGACAATGAAGATCACTGGTGTAAAACATCACAGAAAATGACGTAATATTCTCCACAGTATCCTTTTAATGAACTCACAATACATGATGTATTGAATTAATGAATCAGACTAGACTAAGCCTAAGTTATTATGACTCCAATATGGTTGTGTACATAAAGGTACTTCTGTCATTATGTGCCATTGTTCGAAAAGAACTTACAAGCCTTGGTTTCGTGAATCACACTACGAAAATAATTTGTAAGCCGTATCTGTCTTTATAACGGCGAGCATAAGTTTGTTGCACTCGCGTCTGAATGGTTGGATGCGTGGAATGTATTTATTCTCCGGGGTTGATCCTAAATGGATTAATCTTTATCCTCGTTTAACTTGAACGAGTAGGCGGAGTTCACGTAGGATGTATTCATCTATTCCACGTTCCTCGTCACCATCACCATCATCATGGTCATTATACAGGATATTACTACTCTATGATGGTCACTCAATGAAATGCCCCCATCCGCTCTACCACGAAGTTATTAAGCCAATAAAGACATAAACAAGAATTATGATTTCCTAATTTCTCAAAAATTATCTTTACATTGAGAATAATTATATGATCTTAGTGTACTAGGTGTGAATCTGATGAATGTATAGGACATTTCATTGTAAAAGTAACTCATCGCGGTCATGAATGTATATTGAGTTATTGAGTACTACAAAATAAAGTCTTACAATTATTTTACCCACTTTTATTTAAACATTTACAACAATCATCGCACTTTCCAAATCCAAATACGCGAAAGTAAACACACATTTTGACACGTGTTCAAGTTCTTGCATGACCCATATCTGTACCAGCCTTCTCTGCGGTTTTGTGGAACATTAACATAATCACTTGATTGACTGGAGCGAAGCAAAGCCAGTTAGCAGCGCGCGCAATCATTCATAGAGGATGCAAAAACTTCCGGTGGTTCTGAGTTAGCGCGCGCTCGACCGACCATGGATGTGCATGTACCTATTTCAGAATACGTAAACAACACGTACGTCGTGTATAGAAAAGGGGTGTGTGCATTTTTGTGTGTGCGCTGCGAGGCAGTATAAAAACGTGGTCAGTGTTTTTTTAGGGCATTCATTAGAGAGCCTCACGGTGAATCATACACACACTGTCTCAGTTCTTGCTTGTGCCTTACTTTGGGATAATATATTTTGTTACTATACATTCAGGATTGATTTGAATTCGGTTGTTTTGGAATAAGTAATACTAGTGTTTCACTCATGATCATCGATGATATGCCTTCGTGTGCTTTAGCAGGTAGATAAATTGTTTCATTTTGTAGCGCATTGTTTTTGTGGTTTTCTTCCATTTCTTGAAGCCTATACTCACCCGTTTTACTACAGAAAACTTGCTTATTTATTATCTGTGAATGAGATGTTCTTTGATTTATGGTGACTATTTCAATGTGTTTCTTTCAATTATTTTCAACACTTTGGATAATATACAATTCATTTTCTTTGTATTAAATGGAACATTGCTTTTCATCGGAATCATTGGAAATCCAGTCTTTTTTTTTATTCAATCGCAAGTCCATTCACAATCCAATAATTTGAAGATTTATGATACTGATGGATTATAGCAGCACTTGGATCCCATGTTTTTTTTATTGTCGGTCAAATCCTTATGTCCTTATTTTCAGGAGGCAGTTTGTTTGTGTCAACAAATTTTTAGTGAAATGCCTTTTCGGGGCTTTAGTCCCCAAGAATATTTGATTGTGATCCTGCATTGGTGCCATGCCCCATATTATATTTCTTCAGCAGTATTTTTAACCACGAATTATCTTATTTTGTCTTCCACAGGTGGTTTTAACCAATTCTCTGTAGAGTTTCCCTCACTGTGTGTGGGTTCACCAACCAAATCAATTTTCAACATGCCATCTCCACCGCTTGCTCCGCTCAACCTCACCCCTTCGACATATCGCCACCAATGCTCGGACAAGCGCCCGTCCACACCCACCGCTGCAACCCCCACCGCTCCTCCACGTAGCCCCCGTCCCCCACTGCAACGACGTGGCCCCGCTCTCTCACTGGCACTGCCAACCATCAAATGTACCCAAGTACCCGAATCGTCCAGATCGTCCAAATACAGCACTGCCTCAACAACCTCCAGACCTACCACACCTCTAGTGCCTAAAGGATGTCCGCAGATTGGACAGTCTGGTCCAGGATACGAGTGCAATGCTCCTGTAAGGCTACTTCCTCATCTATACCTGGGGAGCAACTTCCACGCCTCCAGATTAGCTGTCTTGGAAGAACACGGCATTACAGCTGTATTAAACGTTTCCAGGCTACCCAACTACTTCCCAACGTGTTTCAGATATATGCAGATCCTAGTCGATGATAACACAGATGCAGATCTATTGCCCTGGTTCGAGGAAGCCAATAACTTTATCGGTGAGTAAAAGAAGAACAAACAAAAATCGGCATGATATTTTATCTATAGTAAACCATCAGCAACAAAAATTAGAGTGAGATGAATATCTACAGTCACATGTTCGTCTACATTATGAGTTTAGTTTAAAGAAATTATTAGCCTCTTTTTATTACCTAAATCAGAAGAAATTGTGAGAAAAAAAACCAAAGCCCATATTGGTTTGATGAGCAGCCTCAAATTTTTGTTTTCCTTTTTATGTTCTAGCAGAGACTAAACAAATGTTAAAATATAACCTGTTTGGCTTTTTATGGATAAATAAAGGTCAACACAGATAAATCCACATTTACTGTACTTGTAAAGTTTTTGTTAAACAGAAAAGAGAGTGTATTTACGAAGTGTCTATTTTCTCCTTTCCCTTGTCATTTTATAGATTCTATCGAGAGATGTAAAGGTCGAGTCCTAGTCCACTGTCATGCCGGTATTAGCCGCTCAGCAACGATTTGTCTGGCATACCTCATGAAAGTCCGGCAAATCCGCCTGGAGGAAGCCTTCGAGTTTGTCCGTAGCGAGCGAACCGTCATCTCGCCCAACCTCGCCTTCATGTTGCAACTGCTGCGTTTTGAGAACGAACTAGCGAGCAGTCGAAAAGAGAACACCGATCAGAACTCACCTTGTAATAACCATACCAGTAATACTTTCTTCAGTAATAGCGCATCCGCATGTAGTTCAACCACCAAGTATTCAGATTCGGCATTCTCACCGACATTAAGTCCTGCCTCCCCCACGACGACGATGACGACGACGACGGGGAAACCTTCATCCACGAGACAGCTCAGTTTGGGTAACTCTCCGTTGTTGATAAAGAGGATGGCGCGGAGTGTGTCTCGATCCAAGAGTCAGAACTCGAGTCCTGTCGGTACGGACGCAAGGAAACAGACCTTGGCTTTCAATTTCAATCTTCCCGTCTTACCGAAAAGCGTCTCAGCTCATTCATGTGCCTTGGAATGCACAGATCTTAGCCCAACACCGAGTCCAATCTTCTTTCCCATGTGATACAAACCAAGACACGACTCGGTCGTCATTATATTTTTATAAACTTTACTTTTTTATTGAGTTTCTGCCCACGAAGGACCGACACTGTTCATGCGAGTTATTGTTCTAATGGCCGAACTAATTCTTTGAACCGAAATCTCGCCAAAATGTTGACATTCCTTGAGGGAAAAGGTTATAAATGTTAAATGTTTTTCATGATTTGATGATGAAGGTTTCTTAGTTGATACGTTCAAGTTTTCTGTATATTTTCAATGTGTTTCAGTATTCATACTACCAGAGAAAGGTTGTACATATTTGATATTGTTAATCTCTGGATGTTCTGTTGTATCTAACTTAAAGGCTGATAGATTTTGTTGTTTCTTTGTTACGTTTTCATGAGTAAAACTGTTCTTTTTTACTTTCATTTTATTACATTTCTTACGATGATACCTGAAAGGTCCCTTTGTTAATGTCTTGAATACTTTCATATTTATGTGTTCATAATTTGATTTTATAACCTGATAAAAGATTAAAGATTGCTTTCGAGGAGTACAGATGAAATAGTGCCTAAATTATGTTATCATGACATTAATCGTTTTCGAATACTTATTTCTTTACATATTACAAAAATGCGATACCGTCCCAAATCTTGTGAAAATGAAACATTTTTCTTTAAAAACTTCTTCTTTTTTAAAGCAAAATTGAATAGTGAGAGGTGGGGGAGGGGAGGAGAGAGAGAGAGGGGCGTGATTCAACGTTTAATGCCAAGAAAACAATGCTTACATTACAGCATTCTTTTGTACATGTATTAGATATATGTGGTAATGTTGTGCTAACTACTATTGTTCTGTTGTTGCAATAAGTTGAGAGATCATGCAAATATTGTTGTCATGGTGCTTTTGAATTTGTTCTAACTTTGATATTCGCATTATTATGTATGAAGGAAACTTTGTAATTTTGTACGTTTGTTATCAATGGGAAGACAAAAATCATGGTTTTTATGTTTTTGCATTTGTAATGGATGCTCAGTAAGAAAATGTGTTGATATTTATTAGTTTGTGATTGTATGTCTGTTGATCGGTAGTTCTGTACCATTTTTGCTTGCCATGGCAGAGCCGTGCAATATTCGTTTCAAATGAGTTCGTTATAATGTGTTCACTTTTAAAGCTACTTACATCATGATTTTACTCATTTTATTCATTTATTTGATCATAATCATTGTTACCATGAAAGATATACAAATTTAGTTTCGTTGATGGTATATTTCTTTGACAATAGTTTTTATGGTTATGCTTAAAAGCATTGGTAATAAATCCGTTGAAAACTTTTATGTGAATCGCATTCAATTATCTATTTTATGTTCATTGTTTTGTTTTGCTTTGCTAAGGCGGAGATATTCAAAGAAATGAAAAACAAGTGAAATCAATCGATAAGATTATGTGTCAAGCTGTATATGATTTTGTTCACACATGCAATGCCAAGATTATTTATGAATAAAGAACAATGTCCTTGGGCCAATGAAAATCAAACAAATGATTACACGTTTCCATGTTTTATCTCCTTCTCTTCCTTTTGCTTGATGTGTATTTCGGGTGATTTTGTGCCGAGTGTGTCGATAACCAATGCGATTTATACAGGACCTACAGAAAATGCGAGGATTAAGAGAAACGTAAAATAGTTAAACATATCAATTGACTTTGCATGGTGGATCTAGAAAGCGAGTATAATAGAGCATAGTGAGTAAATCGTTTCACTTATTAAACTTAAGTAATTTTCTTCATTTCTCCCTCCCGGATAAAGTACTTTGATGATGTAAAGGTTGTGAGTTGAGAGGAGTTGTGTAGCTGTTTAACGTGAATAGTGGATGAAATGCTTGCTACTGCTAGTTAAAATTGTTTTCCTTTTTTTCTTTACCCACTGGCAATATTTGTTAGATTATGAGATTAGATATTAGATTACTGAACAACAAAGTCCATCTCTTCTTATAAAGCACAACTTGAATAATTATCTATCGGTCGATGCCAATACGGAAAATAAATGATGAAAATATATTTATAAAAAAAAGTTTTGCATGAATGGAAATCGTTTTTCTCTATTCCAAGTATGTATCTCTCTCTGTCCCTCCATCTCTCTTTCAATCTCTCTCTCTCTCTCTCTCTCTCTCTCTCTCTCTCTCTCTCTCTCTCTCAATCTAGCCTTTTCTCTCTTTTTCTTCTTCTCTTCTCTCCATCCTTCTCCCTCCCTTTTTCCCATTTCCTCCCTGAATGTCTCCACTGGCTCATCCACAATAATTACCAAAAAGGGTTTTGCATGAATGAAAAGGGTTTTTCTTTTTGCTGTTTCCAAGTATATTATTGTATCTCTCTCCCTATCTCCATCTCTCTCTCTCTCTCTCTCTCTCTCTCTCTCTCTCTCTCTCTCTCTCTCTCTCTCTCTCTCTCTCTCTCTCTCTCTCTCTCTCTCTCTCTCTCTCTCTCTCTCTCTCTCCCTCCCCCTCCCCCCTCTCTCTCTCTCTCTCTCTCTCTCCCTCCCTCCCTCTCTCTCTCTTTTTTTTTCTCTCTCTCTATCTATCTCTCTCTCCCACCCCCTCTCTCTCTCTTTAGTCATCTCTCTAACTCTCTCTTTCTCTTTAACTTCTCTCCATCTTTCTCCCTCCCTCTTTTCCTCTGTTCCTATATCATCCCTATCTTTCTCATACTTGCTCATTCACAATTATAACCAAAGTAAGTCCGCGCACTCAGCAAATCAACTGCGATTAAAATGTATGGCAAGATCGGTTCCTTTCATCCAAGCTGAATCCCACACATGAGGTTCATTAGCGAATTAAGGAAGTGTCATAAATTAATTGCCTCTATCTCCACGATTAATCATGATCTTAAAATAGATAGCACTAACATAGCGGTACAGAACAGTACACAAACCAGTCGGAACGGTACTACTGTTAAGTCATTAAACAGATTACTCGAGAAAATAATCGAGATAAACCTTTTCATGTTTGCAAGCATGCGAGAGCAAAGTGGTTATCGTTGTGATATCTTACCGAGTACATCTACAGTGACATAGATAAAAAAAAAAAAAACTTGTTGTGAAGAAATAATATTTACTTGATCCAGATTGTAATGGGTTTAGTGGTTACATAGCAGGGGGCCATTATACTCCCTCTTTTTCTTCTTTTCTCATTTCTGTCATTTTGTAATAATTTTATTTGTTTGTATACAAAATGAATAATAACGTAGCGTAAGTTTTGGGATCGAATCGTCATGAAAAGGATGAAAAATATACACTTACAATAACAATGTGGCCAGAATCCCGGTCTACGCACTTAAAGGGGAACAGCTTTTCTGAAAACGAAACTTCTTAACCCTATAAATCTTGAGCTCTGGTATGGGCATTGTATGTCGAGGGAAAGTGGCTGTAATTCATTCTGGATTGTTTATCCTGCAGTAGAATGATAATTCGAACCAGTAAAATAAAAACAACCTCACAAAAACTTGCTGGAAATCATCTTCAATAAAAATCACAACTCATTTATATTTTGCACATAATTATAGGGACCTGTGTTAAGCACATGGTGTCGGGCCTATAATATACTTACCTTGATTTCCTTATCTTTCTATGCTCATTACTCAGCCCCTATACACAGTATAAATCTTGTTGGATTCTGTGAGAATTTATCTTCAATCATTACAAGAACTCAAACTTATCTTTAACTAAACGCATTTTAACCAAAATACTTCAACCTATAACTTTAACCTTTCAACGTTCCTTATGGATGAACAAAACGATTGGCAATTCACTTTTCTAATTATCACTGTACTATTTAAAGAACGGAAAACATATTTTTCCACCATCGTAGCATTACCAAAGTGAGCTTTGACCGTTGTATTATGGTCATGTGACCAATGACACGCTACCGTCTTATTTGCAGATCATGGCTTTTGTGTTAAGTGGGAGATATACAATAAATCTTTCTTTTTTTATTCTCTGTGGTTGTGAATTTGTATCATTTTGTTTCGTTTCTTTAATGATCGACTGATCGGGTTCACTTTATTGGACTTTTATAGAGTTATCTTGTTATTCTTTAAACCAAGTCTTATCGCACTCCCTTTATTGATTTGTAAAAGGTGATTTACATGTACATGACTGATATACACCATTGGTATTATTCTCAATTATGTGGTCGGAATGGAGCTTTTCGACGGTCAAATTATATATTCATGTTTATAGAACTATAGCTATAGCTAAATAATGCTTTAGTTTAAGCTATCCAACATTAAGGTTTTTTTGCACAATGATTTATATTTTCGCGCATTGTCATGCATGATCGTAGAGTTTGTGAGTCCTATAAAACCTGCAAAAGACGGAACGTATCTGACTATCTTAAACTCACCATCTGTCGATTTCTAGAAAAAAGAATATATTTCTAAAACTAATATATAGCTCGTGAGTTTAACCAAAGAAAAAAAATAAAATTGCGAACGATGGAAATGATATAGTGTTTTGAAATGTGATATTTTTCACATCATACAGCGGGTTAACCATATACCAGCATGACCAGCAGAAGTGCTCTGCATGGTTCAACAATCGAACTGGAATTATATTTTGGTGTGGCAAGAAAAGTAATAATTTGAAACATACCCGCTCTATATCTTGATTTCCTGTATTTTATAGTCATGTTTACCTCACTGTTTATTGGCTCCACGCCATTTTCATCACTCCATCCTAGATTCACTCTTCTCTCTTTCCTCTCATTCTTTCATTTTGTTTCCCTTTATCTGTTTATACTGCTAATCTGGTACAGTATAATTATATTTAAAAAATTATTATCTCAATCTGGAGTCTTTATTCTCTCTTTTCTCTCGCATCCACCATATCCAAATAATGAACATTTTCTTTTAAAAACACCACATTAACAACCCTCCCCATCCCCAACAAATCAACAACTACAAAATAATAAAAATATTAATCATGATAATAATAATATTGATAAATAAATAAATAAATGAATCAATATAAATAAAAAATAAATTGTTTATTCATTCTTACTGACTATGTTGCTTAATATACAAATACCCTTGGTAAAAAGCTAAATAGACATTTACTTTATACATGCCATACGTCATGGTTCTAAGGCCATACCCATCATAAATCTGTCTTTCCCTCTCTCTGTATCGGGAAGGAACTAATTAACAAGTTCTCATCTCATACAACCATTCAAATACCCCGATTAATCTCCCCGGCTCACAACGATCAGGGACATTATTTGTAGCACAATGGTGCAGCCATTCTGCATCTGTATTCGTTTTCCTTCCGATGTGCATTAGAAAGGGCAAGTATTTCCCATTGCCTTACATGGTGAAAAAGTAATGACGATAGACAGCGGCGAAGCTATAGAGGGCATGGGGGTACGTGCCCCACCCCTACCCCTCCCCCTCCCACAATCAATCGGCGGAGAAAACAAAAGGGAGAGGAATATGTGAAACGTGAAAAGAAGATGATACGACCACATCCGAAAGCCCCCCCCCCCCCTCCCCAAGTAGCCTTTTTATTTCACAGTTCGGCCCCTCAGTTAGACCAGTGTACCCCTCCCCTTGATGCCGTACCCACTCCATGAATAGACAAGACAAGTGCTACGCCACTAGCGACCGAAATGGAAGTGACATTTTCTCATTTTTTTAAAGTTTGGCACAGTGACGAGTCTAACCGTAAGTGAAAACAGACAGAATGTATATTTATCTCTTGTTGTTTCATTCTGTTTTATTTCTTTCCTTTTTAGGAGATGTGGGTCAGCTGATATTTGCAGTCATAATTTTAGTCGTCACCCTGAAGGCATAAGTCTTAAATCTGCGTGGTAGGAGGAAATGTGTAAAGATGAGTAGAGTCAACTTTCATCATCATCATCATCATAATAATATATTCATTTATACAGTGCTTAATTTCAAGTGTTGTGCTATCATTACCCATGATAAAATGAACATGATATACACAAATAGACACACTAGGAGCCAAGCGTTACAAATTGGGTTTACGTATTTCCTGTTTTTGTGTTTTTCATATAAACTTGCTCAAGTGTTATGAAGATTTGATTTAATATTTTACAGAATGCCTCACTGCCACTTGAGGGGAAGTTCCTTCCTTCATTCATACGAGAATCATGTATTTACCGTTAGCTTCTAAAAAGAGAGGAATTTATATAGTTTACAAAGAGAGGCACTCTTCAGCACAGAAATGGGATTTATGCAATGCGAAATGTAAAATGAATTACATTTAAATTGAAAAAAATCTTATATATATTTATTGAAGAATTTGTAGGATCATACTCTAAGTGATTTTCACAATAACAAGTATTTTACCATGCGCTTTCTTAAATCATGTATAGCCATGTGAGGCATAAGATAAAGTTTTAAAAAGGAAAATAAAATAAACTACATCATGAATCTCAACTAGAGCAGAACTAAGGAGGATTGAAATGAAATGTTTTTTTATTTTTCAAAAGCAAGGAAGGTCTATTCAAACTAACTAAATACATTCTTGTACAATTTAATATTTATAATCTCTCCATGTTTCTTTCAAATGATTTTGTTTGTCCATATAGTTGTGCCTGTGTATTGAAAAACAAAATATTAATGTTCCATAATGACTGAAGTTTTCTAATAAAGACAAATTACAAAATATATTGTCGCTCCTAGGCTAGGCCAAAGTCTGTGTATTGTGATACTTTTGCCCAGGTCTGCTGAGAACAACAACTAGTTAATGATTTAACACGATTACGAGTTTGTTGACTCCGTCTAAGTAAATTTATACAATGTCTTATAAACTCAAATCAAACAGATATCTTGATAAGCACAATGATAAACAGATACGCGATCACGCAATGAACTCCTTATATTCCTTTAAACCATTTTCTATTTATACAAAATTAATATTGAAAGTGGATCCAAGGTTCTCATGCCGGGGGGGGGGGGCTACAAGTCCAGAAACTCCCTGACAAACAAATAATAATGATAATAATACTAGATACAAAATAGGGACACAGTTTCAGTTTCAGTTTCAGTTTAAGTTTAGTTTCTTTTATTTCACATGAAAAAAACAATACATTAACAAAACATAGCATACTTACAAAATTGATATTCGTGAACAATAAAGACATCTACACAGTATCAGTTTGTATGGCATTTACATTAAACAATTTCGAAATTACATGTGAAAAAAAGGAACATAATAAAAGACATATAGCTTGTAGAATTTCGGTTCCTCAAAATAATGTTGACACAATGTCATTCATAAGGTAGAAGTATAATAATTAAAAAGCAAAGTATACAGACAAAAACAATTAAATGATATCGATGATGGATGTAAAAGAAAAGAAATAGAAAGAGAAGGTAAAGAAAGGGGGTCAGAAAAAGAATGAGAAGGGAGAAAAGGAAATTTTAGAATAGAATGTTCAAGGTCGGGAGTCACTGTCGGGAAAAATGGTATAGTCGTGCATTACAATTTGTAGTTATTTTGAAACCATATTTTGAAAAAAATCTTCCGTAGAGCAGTCTTTGTCTCTTATTTTGGGGGAATTGGGGAAACACGATTGATCGTACTGAAGGACGGGTAAAATCAAAGAAAAGACACAACAATAAATTGATGTTACAACTGAATTTAGAACAATTTTCAGAATCACAACTTTGTTTTAATGGTGAAGATACAACAACATCAGAGATAAAACTGTTTTCAGTAAACATTCCCTGTTGATTTGGGGTCTCTTTTTTATTCTCACTCAAGAGCCTGGAAACGTATCTGTTTTAAATTTGACTATGACGGCCAGTAATATCCGGATAAGAGGGTGCTTCCTTAGACCATGAACCTAATGCTTAGACACATCGGACGATCTTTTCATGACAGGAAGATTCTTGTTCGGATTGCATATTGGCTACGATGGTTTCACAAAAATACATCTACCAATTTAATTTCCTTAGACCATGCAAGCCGAAGAAGGAAGGAATATTGAATTAAAATGGAGGAAGTTAAGAAGATCGTTATCACTACACTATAAGCAATTATATACGACTCTCCTTTAGGCTTACTTGCCATTCATAGCAGGAACTATCTCATTATCAAAGCCATGAATAGACTTCCGAAATAGAAAAGTGTATCTGAGGACACAGGGTAGGCCCCCGTCACATCGTACAGTAAAAGGAGATACGAATACGATGAGACCACAGTCATGATTCTTCTTTTTAATAATTTGAACAAAGTGCTTAAAGAACACTATATAGGCAGGCTTTCCCCTTGTCCACTTGCGAGGAACGGCCCGAGATATTCAAATAGACGAGAGGTTTGAAATGAGGAATTCGTCATTCCAGCGTGTCCACACACAAACAAAATTATCCCAAAACTCTATAAGAATCATCTTTAGATGCGTATAGCGTCATTATTTCGTATTAAGCGCTATAACAATAAAGAGCTAAACGCCCTGCAGCCCGTTGACGAAATTGAGCCCCTTTCGCCTCTATTAAATAGATTTGTCAGTATATTTTCAGAATAATTACATATGATAATAACAATGATAGTAAAAATAACTAGCACATGGTACGTTCTACATAGCACAACCAATGAGTACAATGGCATAAAGTGAAAAGGTGTTAAGCTATTATGAAAAGAGATATATTTTTAAGAATAGAGATCACTGTGAGCATACTCCTGTTAAAAAATGTGTCTCCTCGTTAACATCGGCTGCCTCCCCAAAAAAATATTTGTATGATAAGTATAAGTATAAGTATACTTATGCATAAGTGCACCGCGTTCATGCTGATGGTCCATACATACCGACTGTATGCCATCTTTTCCTTGTTTTGCTAGCTCACCATGATATTCCTGTAGGAAAGGAAGAGTTTCATTATCATCTCCTCTCCTTGCCGACTTGTCAGATATCCTCCGGAAGGACAGACAAACAGAGGAAATCCAAAATATTGTAATGCAAGTCAAAAGAAAAGCACTCACAAACATGACCTCGGATTATTTTTAGAAATCCATCAAAAAGATGATAATAGATATTTTGTACCGAAACTAAATCTGTAGTATCCTGTCTTTGCTTTCTGTAACAAAAAATGAACCCCCAGACGTTTGTCACCTTCGGGTGAAGAAAGAGTGAAATTTTAAATTTTCGCTTGACTGAAAATATCTAATTTAATTATTATTATGTAGATGAATTCAAAAGGTTATTATCTGACTTGATAACGTTATCAAATAGATTTTCCATCCCCCCCCTCTTAGTTTTGCTGTTGCCGTTCTTTGTTTAAGTGTGTTTTTTCTGTGTGTTTGTTTTTATTTGTTTTTGTTTCTTATTTGTTTGTTTTCGGTAATGTTGTCAATATTAGTAAGTGAGGTGATTTACGAAATATAAAGATATTCGTTGCGTTCTTTTTACCCATCATTCTACATTCTTGAACGTTAAATGATAGTTTAAGATCAACGTTCCGCCTCTGCTGTTGAGACCCGGGGTTGAGACACACACACACACATACGCACACACACACACACACACACACACGCACACACACAAAATGTCAATTGTTATGATTTTTATTAAATAGTCTTGTGCATTGATGATTATCCAAAGGCCGGTCTGACCATAGTCTGACAGCCATCTTGAGATACGTGCAGTAACCCATAGCAACCGAACGAATATGCGATAGAAACTAATCAATATAAAATAAAAGAAGAAAACCTATATGATATACTGCATTATCATCAAACTCAAAATACGAGCTTTTTCTTTCACTTGTACTGGCAGTAGGGTTTCAATGACACTATATAAGGTCTATTTCTCTCCTTGTGTTTGTTTTCTCTTGGTTTTGATATTAAGCCTATAATTAGGATTTCAGCGTAAATAAAATCACTGTCGATACACTATTAGTATGATATGGTATTTTTTTTCCAAATCACAATATAACAACAATCATGACAAACAAAGTAAAACAAAGTACATATAAAATCAAGAATTTAGTCACAGTGGCTGGATAGCCCACTCAGCTTTGTTATTGCGACAAAACTGTTGAATAAAAAGTGAACTTTACAATACAGCAATAAAATTCTACTTGTCGTCGGGTAATTGAAGACACCTATATAGGAAATATAAAACATAATCAAGAACTGTAATTAGCAAGCCCCTCCCCTCCCAAATACATTGGCAAAATATGAATATTCCTATAAAGATCAAACCAAAATTGAGTTCTTGTATTCAAATGTTTACCCCCCAAAAAAAATCAAGTTAATACAGCGAATTAAATTGAATCTTGTCGATAAGCCCGAAATATATTCTTGTACTCGTTTGCTAATGAATACCCCATAGACTAATGTGGGAATTTCCCGATAGGAACTTTTTATTCGAAGGGAAATTAATTTGTCCGGTGGGACAGATAAAGCAGGTCCGGTTTGTCCTCATGATACCTGTACGTTAAAAGGTTAGCATGAGACTTGATCACAAATGATATTTGTCTGTCCTTACAAGAAAACACTCTTTTCACTGAATCTTTATGACCCGAGTAAACAACCCTCAAGCTAAATTGAGAAGCTTAATTTTGAATATTGATGTCAAGCTATAATTACCCAGCTGAGTGTGGACGTTATGTAATCGTTTCCATGGAAACGCCAGCGTAATTCGTGTCCTTTTAGAAAGTAACAGAGTTTCACATTCAACAACGCTCTCATCTTGAGATATGTATTTTATTCTGAGAAAAAAGGATCAAAAGGACTTTACCTTCTCTGCATTGCAAGTACTATCATAATTATTTGAAAATTCGTCCACCCCCCCCCCCCCTCCCCATAAAAAGAAGCTGTATAATGTAGTAACGTTACTGCATTTTTGCTGATCAGCGTCGTTTTTCTTGTTTTTGTTTTTGCTGTTCTTTTTGCTGTTCTTTTTGCTGTTGTAGATGCTGCTGCTTTTGCTGTTTTTGTTATTGCTGCTGGTGTTATTTTGTTTGGTCATTACTGTTGTAGTATTATCGTCGTTTAGTTATATTTCTACAAAAAAAAAAGTAGTGTTACAAACACAAAAACAAAGGTGACGAGTAGATTAGAGGAAAGAAAACCTGCCTTTCATGCAATGACAAGCATGGACCTACATGATACCATGGGCCAATTGGAAAGGGAAGTTATTTTATCCATTGTCGCCTGTGGAATATGAGTTTGAAAAGTCTACTTCCTGCATTAGGGGGGGGGGGGGGGAGGAGGGGTAACAGCAATTTTCACCGGCATAAGAATATTGCAACTTAATTCATAAGTCATAATTATCCGAGGGCCCTTTACCCCCACCATGTATTCGCCTATACAATAGCCAATACAATATTGCTCTTGTTTTATGGAAGTATATAACACAATCATCATCTACAAGGATTGAAGCAAGTTAATATTATGGGGTTTATTGAAAATACGTCAACAGCAAATTTAGCAATATTGCTTTAACATTGTTCAATGTTTCATATAGAAGAGAAAAGAACACGATTGTGTTAACCGTGACAGATGCGGTTTAGAACATTCCCAAAACTGGAAGAGGAAATTCATAGCGAATATTTCTGACCACAACTCTTTCGTAGAATGAATTGAATCGAATTATTTTTAATTTTCTGAGTACATGCCCATTAATGTAATATGTCTTGCTCTTTTGTCAAACTATATATCCTGAAATCATAACGTTTATTCTTCAGTATATTTGTCTAAGGAACAGAATTGATGGAATACCATTCCAAAAACTTGAAGGAAAAGTATTCTAGCCTTCAGTGTGTCATAAAAATACCTAAAAGTCGAAGGCTTTAAAAAATCCGGATATCCGTCAAGTTAAGGCATTTTGAAGGTCTAAATATACTTGTGACTTGCGAACTGGAAAAGGGTAGCATGATTTGAAGGTGACCCGACCCGAGCTGTCATGAGGGAACGATGATAAGGTCATTGTAACGAAGGTCGAGAAGAAGGTATCGCTGTAATCATAGACCTACCACCAATTTAACTCTCGAACTATGTCGATTTGGAATGCCGTCACGTTTAGTAAAAAAAAAAATTATAAAAATATTAAAAAAAGTTTTCTCTCAAAGTGATTTTCAGTGATGTGCAGTTAGAGTGGTAATAAGAGATTACATTCCATCGACAATAATGACCTTATTTTATCAAAGGTATACAGTAGTGTTAGGATTAGGTTTGCAATTTGATTTCATTCTATATGCTTGTTCTAATACATGTAATATGATTTATGTCATATTTTTCTTTATGGTTAAAGTTTAAAAAATCGGTTAGTGTAGGGTATAGACCGCGATTGCCCCCCCCCCCCTGAGCGTATTCGGCTCGCTTGTTAGTCCCCCCCCCCCTTTACTAATTTCCATATACATTGAGAGATAATAATAACGTCATGGCTAGCTGTATGTATTCCTTTCATCAATTAAAAAAAGAACTTGTTTTACCTGCTGCCTCTAGAATAGTACAAAACATATTGTTCGACGTATGGCATATAATAATATTAGATAGAGGATGTACGTGTGTTTAATATTTTGAGTAAAAATAGATGTGTTGTTTTGCGTTATCAGCCTTTTATTTATGTTTTCTTTCCTCGTGTTTATTTTGACGTGCGTGTTCAGAATTTTTGTTTTATGGGTTCCACCATGGCCTACTTGAAGTCATGTTTTATACAACAAAATTGGAAACATACCATCAGGAAGGAAAATATGATCTTGGATGAATGTATTATTTCAAAAGATATTTTGAGACTCATGGAGTTTCCGGTGAGAAAACCCGAATGTATTTATATTTCTTTCGGCGGGGGCAGAATGAATGTGTAATTGTGTATAGTATGTTGAGTTGATTTTTACGTCATTATTGCAAATTATGTGGTGACTCTGAAAACTTGACTTCATTTTTCGTCTTTCCCGTATGCATATAGCATTCAGCCGCTTCTAATCGAAAATGATATTTCATCTATAAATATTTTTATTTTGATATTTGAATCAAAGCACAGACGTGATTATTCATTCAGTCAACAAGAAAATCTCACTCTCTTAATGGCAGGTCTACTACGCACAAGCATTGTTGTGAAAACAAATCCCATTTTCCCTGTGCATACATACCAAGTATTCATACCAATTCACATGAACTTTGTACGAGAGCATCAGATTTGACCTCTAGATCGCATCAGACAATGGCTCTATCTGACGTCACGAATTCCATATTTGGCTATCGTTTCTCACGACGTACCAGCTACGTCATTTTCCGGAATTCTGATTGGCTAGGAGGGCAAGAACTTCTAGCGTATGAAACAAACAATGTTGTAATTGGATATTAGAGGCGCATGACAAACTTGTTCAATTTGGAAAGTAAAGAAAAGGAAATAAAGAGATATTGTAAAGAAGTCATTT